>NC_137777.1:29520182-29977831 GCF_963455305.1 Plecotus auritus | reverse complement strand
TTGTGAGGCTCCAGGGCTAGCTTATACCAACTGAAGTAAATCATAAAGTGTTTGGAACTCTAAGGGCTATTGAGCTACTTTCTAAACATTATAATATAATCAGATTTTATTTTGTTCGAGGTGAGAGACCAGTGGCCAGAAATCCCAGCCTCCCATTAACCTTCACACAATGGAGCTGATAAAGCCCTCTCTCATCAAACAATGTCTTGGTGATCACTTTATCAGATGTAATTACATTTTCTAATCTTACAGTGACTTTGCAGGTACTGAGGGACTCAGGTGAAGGATCTTCCCAAAGGTTATCTGTTTACAATTCTGTCCAGTGCAAGGTAGCAGGTCTAAGCTTTATTAAGCATTGTTCTGGCTCTACAGGTGGTGTCAGAGCAAAGCAATCCCGTAAACCCAGACAGATTGACCCCCAGTGCTAGGGGCCATCTAATCAAAGCCTATCACTGAACAATGTCATCACTACACCCCCCAGGCACTCCCTTCTGCTTGTGGAGCCTGAGACTGATGCAAACCTCACAGGCATTTGGTGAAATTCTGACTGAGGAGGTGCCTGGTTTGTTCAGTGAGGTAACCTGAGCTATATTCAACCTCACAGGTGAAGTTTGGAATACACATGAGGGCTCCTGGTTGCTAGACCCAAAGATTTCACGTACCAGGAGACTGTAGTGTGATGATGGATAAAGACAAGTGGGATTAAAAACCTACCCTGGTCTGAGAATGTGTTAAAAACCTCGGGTAGATGCGTGACCCAGTTCAGTTATATGTTTGTCCTCTGCCAGCACTTCTTATTTGTGTGTTGATTAAAGAGAAGAAAAACTTGGGGTGGATGAGTGGGGAGAGGGAATATACTAGTGTGTGTGTATCTATATCATTAACCTTAAATGTCTTAACGTTACCCAATACCTTCTTTGGGGTGAATTCCTTTCTTCTTGTGGAAATATTTCTCCTAGTAGTTTTAGATGTTATCCAGCTCTAATCATGCTGCTTGCTTAGTGCTGATTTAATTACAAGCCCCTTTATCATCTCAGCAAACAAGAGACATCACTATCCACAATACCTAAAGCTACGAGGTTAAAAACCTCAGTGTTTCTCTCTTTTTCAAGTATGAACCTTGAATAGCTGGTTAAATAAATTTTTTAAAACTTGCAGGTCCATTCTTTGGAAATAATTGTACAATACTTTCATTTCTAACGCATTGGTTCCTTATGCTTACACTGTCAGGCTCATCCTTAACCTTTTCACGTTCCACCCAAAATCTTCAGGGGGTAGCTGTTAAGATGTAATGCAGCAAAAGTGTCCTTATGAAAAAGTTCTCCTGTATTTTTGTTCAGAATTTGGCGATTCAGAAGTGAGAAATGTTTCTGACATCCAGTTAATTTAGGCACTGTGAGAAGGTAAGTGGTGAGAAGGGATAAATTAGCACCTGGTCTGGTGTGATCCGAAAAGTCATGCCCAATGCAATTTGGGCACCTGGTGTCCTGGGGACACATGGTACCCAGAAAGATTGTCACAGCTCCGCCACTAAACCGGCTCTGCAGCCAAGAGTCACTGGGCCTCTATGTAATTTGAAGTTTATATTTTCACAAGGAAATGAGACCTGTGATGTCACTTCTAGGCCTAAAATGCATGTTCTGAGGACTCTGTTGGTCAGGCACAGAGAGTCTGTTGTATCATTGGGACTTAAACTGGACAGGGGGCCTTTTTTTTTTCTTGTACCATCTTTAACTTATGGGAACTATTAATCTAATCTATTTAAAGAAAGTGATGCTATTCATACCAAAATGAAGACTCAGCCAGGAAAAAAAAAAAATGCTAGCCACTTTTTAAAAGTTACATTTATTAAATTAACATTTATCACCAAGTGCCAAGTAAGCTCTTCAAAAGGAACCAGTGGGTTAAACCTCACACCAACCTTTGGGGTAGGTACTATTAACATATCAGTTTTTGAGATGAGGAAACTGGGGTATAGAAATGTGAGGAATATTCTCAGGGTCATATGCTAGTAAATAGTGGAGCTGGGATTAGAATGAATCAGACTGCTTGTCCTTTGCTATTATTCATGTTATCTAAAATTCATCGTGATTTGAACTGCATTTCGTCTGTGAACATCAGGGATTGTACAAAGCAATCGGTGTATCCTACACAAATGGGACTAGGACTAACCTAAAATCCTCCTTCACTTACATGAACTTGGGTTTTTGTTTAAACATCCTTTATAGTCCTGTAAGATAAAATCTGTAAGTTCTTGTTCTTCTGTGAATCAGAAGAAAATGTTAAAGATGCTTGTGGGGGAAGGGAGATATGAAATAGAATTGGTGATTGAAGGAAATGATCAGTTTCAAGCTGCTTTAATCAACAGAATTGCTCTCTATTTGTTGTGGAATAGAATGGGGTGATCAAAGCCAATATGTATTCCTATCTTTAGGGAGTGGTCATTGTGATTAGTTCAGTTTCTGAAGATATTTTAACAACCCCACCCTGCCTCCACTCCTCTCACCCCCGATTAGGCAAAGCAGTCCTAGAGGCCTGAGGACCCCACCTCTCTGTGATATGTAGATGTGGGAGAAAGTTGCGCCTACGTGTACACAAGCAAGCTATGCAAAGAATTTGTTGAGGACACTTGAAAATTCAGGAATGGAATGGCATCCAAAGTCCCCAAAGTATCTCATTTCTAATCTTCCTCTGTATTAGAGAACATGGTCTGAAACCATAGTCAGCCAGAATTAAAAGACAAAGCCCATTTTCCATGAGGGAGGGCCCTTCTGCACGGAACGCCCTTCCTCTCAGATTCTTACAAAATGATGATTTGCTGACCCTCTAAGTGGGGAATCTCCCTTGAATCTCCTGTTGGCCACCTTGCCCTTCAGCTAACACTGAACTGCCCCATGGCCTCCTCTTGTAAGTAAACTATGACCAGGTAACCAAAAGAACTGGGTGGGACGGAACATTTAGGCCAAGGCAGCAGCCTGTGCAAAGGCCAAGAGAGGAGAGAACACTCAAGTAGCCCACAAACACTGAGAGATGTTCTTCAACTTGGCTGCCTATGAGAACCACCTGGGGAACTTAGGAAAGTCCCCATGCTCATGTTGCACCCCAAATTAATGAACAGTATCACAGAGGTTAGGACACAGACCTCTGTGATTCCAGTGCAGCCTCGTTTGACACCCTGTAACCTGAATTGCAGAGAGTGGGTCCAAAGAAAGGCAAGGGATGAGGATAGGGCTGGCACTGAAACTAGGATATGGCAGGGATGAGGACATATGGAGGAGACAGTGAGGCCTTCAATGAATTTTCCGTTTGTTTGTTTTTATTATGAGAGGAGCATGACCAGATGCTGCAGGTGAATAAGAAATGAGAAGACAACAACAGTGAAGCAGAAAGACAGGGAAGAGGCTGCTGTAAAAGCCAGACAGGGATGGTGGTGACTGGCCAGCCCAAATTCCAGATGCAGTCAGGATCCTGAGCACACAGAAGGTGGGGTTAAGATAGCAGAGGAAGTTATATGGGAAGAGTCAGGGAATGGGGACAGCTATATGACCAAAGGGGATGAAACATGAAGAGTGGGTCCTTACTATCCAAAGCACCCTCATAGACCTCTCCTGCTACTTTTCAAGATGTGCTAGCAGGAACAAGCCAATCAGACCAGTAGCTTTTGGGCCTCTGCTCTGTGCTGTCACCCTGGCCACATGAGTCACCTGCTCCTTATGGTAGGGAGACAACCAGAAGAGCAGGGGTTACTATCTCCAGTCTAGCAGTGGCCACACCTATGTCTCAGGGCCATGACCAGTTTCCATCAGCATCATGTAAGTATCTATAAAGTGACCATCTTTTCCAAACCTACAAGTGGAACATATGAGCTCACCATACCTTCTAATAACACTTCAAGCATAATCTCAGGGACATCATTTAGATACCAAAATATTAAAATGTCTAGTTCCTTTTTACTCTTCATGTGAATATAAAGATAGGATATTTAAAATAGGTTTATGCTAGAAAATCCTGTAAGTATAATCTCCATAATCATCTATTGCATGTATTGTACACTTGATACAAATGATTTTGAAAATGTTCACCAAAAATGAGGACATTCGCACAGAAAGAGTAATAAGCTTTCATAAGCATCAATCTGCTAGAGTCTTTCTTGAATCTATGCAAAGTTGTTTTGAGAGAGAAAGGAGTAACCAAGAAATAAAGGAATTTCCAGAAATGACAAATATAAGATCCTTTGATTATGTCTACAGAAAAAAAAGTACTTTGAATTATGAAATACAGCTATGAGAAAGAAACTGAGCTCCATGATTGCAAATTTAAGTATTTAGCATTCAAGTCATTCTTAGGTTAATTTCAGTTAAGGGCACCAATACGTTACAGTGTGAACAAAGACTGCCGAATGGAGCACAGGGTCTCAGCCTGGAGGTGCCCTCACACTTTTTGGGGGACCCCAGAAGCCCCTCCTTTCTGGCCCTCAGATGCCACATCTGTCTAGTGAGCCACTGAAATAAGTGTTTCTCCATTCTGCCACCCATTAGAATCACCTAGAGAGATGTTAAAACCCTAGAAATTTCCAGAATTATTAAATTGGACTCAGGTCATGGGTCTTTGGCATCAATATTTTTAAAACTCCCCAAGTGATTCATCGGCATTGCCAGAGTTGAGTTACTGGATGAGCTAAATGACTTCTATGTTCTCTTTAAAAAATTCGGTTTTTATTTCATCCGAATAAAAAGGGACACTTCTCCCTCAGATTCTCATTCCAAAAAAGAAAATCCAGACTAGCACAAGCTTCGTTTTGGTTTCAGCTGTGATACATACACACACAAAAACACCACACACGGAAGTCAAAACCAACATTTCAAAGGGGAAATGCTTTCAGACTTTAAGTCTGACTCTCAATATCATAATGGTTTGGCTTGTTTTAAGGAGAAATTCTAAATTGCTCCTATAAGGTATTTGGTGCTCTTAGCACAAAGACAATGACGATGGGACAGAGTCCTTTGCCAGGAGTGAGTGTGATGCTGTGAAGCCAGCACTCACGTGGGAAACTGGCTCTCAGTGGTGGCGTTCCTGCTACTAACCTTTATGCCAGTGGAGTGAGCAGTTTCTCTAAATACAATGGAACCTCTGCCACTTTGAAGATAAGCTTGCACAGGCTGCTTAAAACAATAATTCTGTACTTTCTTTCCTGTTTCTAGATTTATTTTAAGTATTAGTATAAAATGTCAGAGCAGCTGATAGCAGCCAGATCAGTTTGTATAAAACTCAACTGCCTGTTTGTAGTATATTACAGCTATATTTGACACAGGAAAGCACTTAATCATGCCTGCTATCAGCACACCACACCCACCTTTGTGAGACCCTTGGAGGCTTCGAGATTTATCACTGTGAACTTGAACTGGATGGACAGGCCCTAATGGATAATGCAGGCTTGCTTCTGAGAAGTTAGGGCTAAAAGTGTACCATCCACAACCCAACTGCCAAGAGAAAGGTCAGGAATGCAAGCCACCTCCCAGGAATGGCCCGAGGGTGTTCCCCCTCTGCCCTGACTTTTATCTCAAGATGTTGAAATTTTATGAGTATAAATCTGATGACATTGTAAGAACCTTTCTATGCCCCATTTTGTGCCCAAAACTGCCTTTTCTGAAGTTCCCTTAACCACACTCTCCTCTTCATGCCAACTGATAAGGGATAAAGCTTAAACAGAAAAGGCTTGCAAGTGGCTGGCGTTTCTGCAGTTAACCAACTCCTTTTCCCTTGCATCATTTTATTGGCACCTGAGAGTGTGGGCAGGGAATTCTCTCCATTTTACATATTGGACATCGGAGGCCCTTAGAGATAAGCTATTTGACTATGTTTGTAATATAAAAATTTTACCAGTTATTAGGTAATAAATCATTCTTAAAATGCACTAGGAAAAATTATTTAAGTAGTCAGGTTGATATATGTCAATCATATATATATATTATATATATAGATATATATAACATATATAATCATTTATATATACATATATATATCATATATATATACATATATATTTCAGAAAGGAAGGGAGAGGGAGAGAGAGAGATAGAAACATCAATGATGAGAGAGAATCATTGATCGCCTACCTCCTGCATGTCCCCACTACTGGGGGTCGAGCCCGCAACCCAGGCATGTGCCCTGATCCGGAATTGAACTGGGAATTGAACTGTGTGACCTCCTAGTTCATAGGTTGACACCCAACCACTGAGCCATGCCAACCGGACTCAATCTTCTTTTATACCACTATCCTCTTCCCTTTGGTTTATCCCGAGTTTTGTTTTGTTTGTTTCAAGTTCATGGACCCTTTTTATTTTCTCTTTACGAGTGAGGAATTTCTACTCTCAGTGTTGTTTGTGGTTCTTTCTTTCTTGTGTCTTAAGCCTCTAACCAATTATTTTCTTTGTCTTTCCCATTTTCTTGTCACTAAGCACTCCCCCCTCACTTGTTTTCTCTTTTATTCTCCTCCTAGGTATGTTTTCTTTTTTCTCTTGTTCATTTCTTTCTTCTCTAATCTAGATGAAAGATCCAAAATTCCTGGGTACAACGATAGAATCACAACATCCCAAAGCGATTTCATTCTGAAAAATCTCTGCTTAGCTTTTTCAGACAAGAGCAGTAATACAGAAAGTTGCCTGGCAGGGAATGAAGACACAGGAGCTCAGCCTAGAACCACAGCTTTACAGGTCTTTCCACATGCCCAGATTCTCTGCCTCACATCTGACAGAAAGTCATTTCTCCTCTGCTGGAATATTTCTGTCTGAAGGACAACTCTACCTGGCAGCTTGGCTAACAGGTGCATAAACTGCCCGGGAAGAATGGTAAATGGTGGTGGTATTAAGTCAGGAGGAGATGCTGATGTGCAGGCCAGGAGAAAACGCAGCCTTTCATTGACGTTGAGCATTGTGAGAAGAGTGATAATATACTTTCAGATCACCAGACATGGTTACTAATTGGAAAAAAATAAAGCCTGGAGTCTACCAAGTGTCTTCATGTTACTATTGCTGTAGTGAGAGGGGCTGAGGGCAACTGCACTGGGGACGTGGGCAGAAGGAGAGACACCAAGCCTCCAGCAGTGGGGGGGGCATAGGGGCTGCCCAGGCCAGGGCATAGCATCTAGGGGACTGGAGATACTGGGCCATTGCTATGCCACCTTTAATTTCAGTTCCCATCCATCTGCTAGGTAGCCTTTTGATTTTAATTTAGCTTCCCTAGTAGACTTCTCTCCTGAAAAGACACAGTTCCTTTTAGAAAAAAAAGTACATGGCCTTCCTGTCTCAGACCAATGTTATTAACTTGCACAGTATAAGCCAGTTTTCCCATAGAACCTAATTACCCTGGATAGGCTGAAAAGACAAAGTAATATGACCAGAGCTTGGCAACTGTTCAGCTATGAGGGTTAGCAATGAGAAAGAATTTAAGACAATATCAAATATCTAAGTCAGAGTTCCTAGGAGGATGATATGTCACATATAGAATAGGAAGCGCTGCAGGACGGGGGCAATGAAAGCTTTGTGACAGAGGTGAAAGCCAGCCCAGTCCTATTTCATATCAAAGCCCCTTCTCTTCCGGTATACATCTCTACTGCATACTTCCTGAGACAAGATTGAGGGAGCAGAGACTTTGGGTCTGTGTATGACAGGGGGAGGGGGAGGGGGAGGATAGTTTTGTGCCCTCCCACAAGTACTGTACTGCTACAGAATATGAGGCTTAGAGTTGGGGCAAAAGAAACCCTAGAGAGCTTGTCCAGGGGGAGATGCTAGCATTGAGGACCATCTGGAAATCAGGAGTTAGAGTGGATAGGGAGTTCCTTCTCTTTCTGCCCAAGAAAGGTGAATTCTCATTACACTGATTATAATGGGAGAAATGGGGCTGACTTGTAAAACTATCAGACAGATATGCCAAGAGTCAGATTATTTCATGAAAGTTTCCTTTAGGAAATCTGGAATCTACTCTGCATCCATCCAAATTACAAGTCAAGGCTAATGACTTGTGTTGCACTTCAGAGTGTAAAAGTGTCCGTGTGCAGTATCTCATCTGATATTTGAGGTTACTTTCCCAGTCAGGTGATGAAGCTAAGCCTGTAGACCAGTGCAGTCCCGGAGAACTTTCCACAGTGATAGAAATGTTCTGTATCTTCCGGTCCAGTCCAGTAGCCACAAGCCACAGCTGTCGAGCACATGAAAGGTGAATAGTATGGCTGAGGAACTGAATTTTTAGTTTATACTAATTGTTTAATTTAAAGAGCCAGAGCCACATGTGGCTAGTGGCTACTGTAGTGACATTGCAGTTGTAGATATTGAGTGACTTACTCAAGTTTATTGCTTTAGTAAGCTTCACCCCTCTGTGGTAATAGATTGCAACAGGAATTCTTCCTGGGTTCCTCAAGTTAATCAACAACTTGATTTAAATGCTGGGAATTAAATTCCATTGTGAAAACTTCTTAAGTATGAATTTGAGAAGGGAAAGGGACCAAAAACAGTGGAAATAAACTTTCCCTTATATCAATTAGTTCTGAATGGGTTGGGCAACGGAGGCATAACGTATATTCCATCACCTGAGTGAAGTTTTCCATTCAGGCTGTGGGTAAAAGAATGAGCTTCTGAACCCAGTAATGCAAGCAATAGCATAAAATAGCTTATTCACTGAAGGGCGTGGCCATAACTGTCCTTTACCTTCTGGGAGAAAAAAAGAGTATGAAAATCTCTCTTGTGAGTCACTCTGAGAACCATAAATTCTGGATGGTTCTAGGCACCAAACAGAAATTATTATCTGACACTATTCCTTCTTGCCAACACTAGTTGGGCCTCATGAGGGGACATAGAGCAGGAGAAGGAGTATAGGAAGGATGAGCCTTCACAGCTCATGTTTTAATATAAAAGGGGGACAAGGGGATAAAAATTTATAGAAATTTCCAGGGAAAACATTTCATCTATTTTGAGAGTGTAAGTATAGTCCTCTATTCACTTAAACAAATACTTCATCCTGCAATGGATGAGGACTGTCGTCCCACTCTTTGTAAGGCCTCGGGTACTGTGCCTTTATCTGCACTCTTTGCCTACTAAGGGCTTTTGGAAATGGTTGGGAAAATCTGCCAATAACAACATTCACAGCTCCCGCCCAACCATGACCTTTAGGAGGCTTGGGTTGCCCTATCGCGTGAAGCTGAGGGATTCTCAGCGTGTGTATTCCTATCTTCACAGCCTGCCCTCAGATAGGTCCCTTCCTTCCTGCATAGATAGCAGGATAGGTTAGCCGGACAGGTGACCCTCACCTCCACCCCGGATTTAGTCAGAAACTTCATTTCATCATCATTATTAATAGCTGGGCGTGCTAATGTTTCCTGAAGGACATGATAAGAACCACAGAATCAGAAGGAAACAAATCCATGACTCAGCACTTTTCCCTCCTGTCCGACAGCCGTGGAAGGTTCCTGTTTGACCTAAAGATATCTGTGAGGACTGGGACTCTTGCCCAATGTCTGCGTGAAGACCTAATATTGTGTAGGACACTGGTGTGCAGCCACCGAAATTCAGAAGAACAGTAGATAGTCTCTGTAGCCACTCTAGCTCTCCGGCTACCTAAAGTCGATGAGCTGAACTGCCTCCTAAACATCATTCCAGTGCTAGTTTCTGTTTCCTCATTTTCAAGTAGTTTGCTAAAGGGAGGGGGCCTAAAGTTTACTGAGAATTGCGTTCAAGGTTTTTATATTATCTCAGATTAGCCTCTTCATCTCTGTGTACTATTGACCTATGTTAGAGATGGGGAGGCTGAGGTTCAGAGACAGTACATAATTACCCAAGATCACAAAGCTCATTAGAGAGAGAACCAAAATCCAAACCCTAATTCTCAGTGTTCTAGTACCAAGCTGTCATCAGGCAGCATGAGCTGAATAGAAGAGGGGTACCCACTGTTATGGACTCAGTTGTGTCCCTCAAGACTCATATGTTGAAGCCCTAACCCTCAATGTGACTGCTTTTCAAGACATGGCCTTTAAGGAGGTAAGTAAGGGTAAATGAGGTCACAAGGTTGGGGCCCTGACCCTATAGAACTAATATTCTTATATGAAGAAGAAGCGACACCAGAGATCTCTCTCTGGCCATGTGAGGAGAGAAGAACACAGAGAAGAAGCCATGTGAAAACACAGAGAGAAGACAGTTATCCACAAGCCAAGAGCCTCACCGGTGGGCACCTTGAACTCAGATTTTTTGCCTCCAGAACTGTGAGAAAATAAATGTCTGTAGTTTAAGGCACCCAGTCTGTGGAACTTTTCTTTGTTATAATAGCCCTTAGTAACTTATATGCCCAGCTTGGAGCCTTTAAGACTTTCTCTTCAAAGCTCCTCATGTAACACTCAAAAAAATGTCATGCCCCACACCCACATCCCACAACACCTCACCTACCTGCCTCTCCAGCAGGGCCAGGGCAAGGGTGAGGTTGGTGAGGCAATTTCCCAGAGCACAGAAAACAAAGCAATTTCCCAAGGACACCAAAAAACTCAGTAATTAAGATAAATAACATTATAACTAAAAATTTTTAAAAATCAAAATCAAGGCAAAAAGTCCAGGAGTTTTTGGCTACTTTGCAATTTTGCCCACAACTAACTATAGTTGAGAGCTATTTCTCCATGGCTTTTAAATGTAAGTGGGGCCCTAGCCGGTTTGGCTCAGTGGATAGAGCATCGGCCTGCAGACTAAAGGGTCCCGGATTCTATTCTGGTCAAGGGCACGTTGCAGGCTCTTCCCCTGCCTGGGCCCCGGTCAAGGCTTGTGCAGGAGACAACCAATCGATGTGTTTCTCTCACATCAATGTTTCTCTGTCTTTCCCTCTCTCTTCCACGCTCTCTCTAAAAATCAACAGAAAAATATCCTCAGGTGAGGATTTATTTTAATGCTAAAAAAATAATAGATAGCCAAAACCGGTTTGGCTCAGTGGATAGAGCGTCAGTCTGCGGACTGAAGTGTCCTGGGTTCGATTCTGGTCAAGGGCACGTAACTTGGTTGCGGGCACATCCCCAGTGGGGGGTGTGCGGGAGGCAGCTGATCGATGTTTCTCTCTCATCGATGTTTCTGACTCTCTATCCCTCTTCCTTCCTCTCTGTAAAAAATCAATAAAATATTAAAAAAAAAATAATAGATAGATAGATAGATGATAGATAGATAGATAGATGTAAGTGGAATTCCAGTGAATGAACCCAAACTCCATACTTGAGATGAAGGAACTTGTCCTATTTCCCATGGCAAATTATTATCAAGCTGTTAATAAGAAGAAACAAGTGTGGGCTGCAGCTGTGTTGCAGACTTTGTCCTGGGTGCAGAATATTCAATAATGAACAAGGGGGTGAAGCTCGCCTCCTGGAGAGGGCAGTCTGCAGAGGGACAGGAACAAGTAAGAGCGATAGCCGAAACCGGTTTGGCTCAGTGGATAGAGCGTCAGCCTGCGGACTGAAAGGTCCCGGGTTCGATTCTGGTCAAGGGCATGTACCTTGGTTGTGGGCACATCCCCAGTAGGAGGTGTGCAGGAGGCAGCTGGTCGATGTTACTCTCTCATCGATGTTTCTAACTCTCTATCCCTTTCCCTTCCTCTCTGTAAAATATCAATAAAATATATTTTAAAAAAAAGTAAGAGTGATAACAACCTACAGTGCTCAAGTTGCAGTGAGCATATGCAAAGGAGGATGGGTGATGGAGGCACCCAAAAAGACACTTAAGCCTGACCAAGAGCATCAGGAAAGGATCCCCGGGAAAGTGGCACCTCAGTTTACCAAATGACAGGGGCAGGAAAACATGGCTGCAGGCAGAAGATAAGTGTGTGCAAATCTGCAGTTTACTCTTTATTGAGTTCTTACTATTAGTTGGCAAGTCACAACTAGTGTGGCATTAAAAGTTTATGATATCCTGTAAGGAAGGTGTGCTACTGTCTCACATACCCCATCCATTCCATCAACAAAGTCTGCTGATTCCTTCAAAACAGAGAGGCCAACCACCTCTTGACAAGTCCATTCCTACCCCCAGTCTGCTGGCTTCCTCCTTGCTCTCTTCAGTCATTTCTCAATGCTGGTGCCAGAGTTAAACTATTAAATCATACATCTGACCATGCCACTTCTCTGGCCCAAACTTTTCAATTGCTTCTCATTCTTACTCAGAGTAAAGTCAAATAAGTCAAATAATCTGCCCTGTAAAACCCCCTTCCCATTAGCTCTCACCTCGTCTCTTTATAACAACTCTACACTTACTTGTTTATTGTTTGTATCCCCCCTTGACTGCCCAAACAACTACTAGAAAAACCTACTGATTGAGGAAAGCTAACTGTATTAGGTTTACTGCAATAAGGGAGAAAGCTATCTTGA
The DNA here is from genome assembly GCF_963455305.1 of Plecotus auritus. Classification (NCBI taxonomy): domain Eukaryota; kingdom Metazoa; phylum Chordata; class Mammalia; order Chiroptera; family Vespertilionidae; genus Plecotus; species Plecotus auritus. The sequence continues at coordinate 29,965,455 of NC_137777.1, read as the reverse complement.
CAGAATCTTAGTATTATCTAAAAATGAGAACTTAGAGCACAGTGTTTATAGAAGTTTGGGGCTTGGGCTAGAATTGTTAAGGATGATTTTGCAAGGTGGTAAATGGGCTAGAATTGGACAGTTTATAACATACCAGCTTAGGATTGGTGGGAAAACTGAGATGAGGCGCTGTAGGACTTGGTAAATAAACTATTAGTCCTGATAAACAAGCACATAAATTGGGAATCATTTCTGTTTCAGTTCTCACATGACTAGAATGTAAGCTCCATGAGGGTATGGGTTTATTTTTCTGTGTTGTTCACTGATCCCATCTTACAGAAGAATGCCTGTAAGTTCAGAGTAGGTGTCAATAAATGTTTGTTGTACAAAAGAATGAATGTTACTATTCTAAATAGGGAAACTGAAACTCAAATAACTTCCCTCAGTAACAACCCAACAGCAAGACATCTGAGATTTGGACACAGGGCTATTTGATTCTAAAGCCAAACTCTTTCTCCTGTGCCACCTGGATTACGGTAATTAACATTTATTGAGGCTCTGTACTGAGCGCTGTTAATACATTTTATCATTTAACTCAATAAGTCTACAATGCAGGTACCATCATTATTCCCCTTTTAAGGATGAGGAAACTAAAGTTTAAAGAAATTAAGTTACACAAGTTCAAAAAGTTTGCAGGTGCAGAGACAGTTCTCAAAGTTAGGTTACTGTGATTCAAAACACTAAGCTATATAGCCCATAGGTGGGAGCAACCCAGATGTGCATTGATGGATGAATGGATAAGCAAAGCATGGTATATACATACAATGGAATATTGTTCAGACTTAAAATGGGATGAAATTCTGACACATTCTACAACATGAATGAACCTTAAAAACATATGCTACACGAAATAAGCCAGACACAAAAGAACAAATATTGTGTGATTCCACTTATACAAGATCCCTAGAATAGGCAAATTAATAGAGAGAGAAAGTAGAATGATGTTTACCAGGAACTGGGGGAGGGGAGAATAGGGGATTATTATTAAATGGATATACAGTTTCTGTGTAGGATGAAGAAAAAGTTCTGGAAATTGATAGTGGTGATGGCTTCACAACATTATGAATGTATCGAATGCCTCTGAATTATACACTCAAAAGTGGCTGAAATGGTAAATTTTATGTTACGTATATATTACCATAATAAAATAACATTAAAAAGACCCTCTAGGTAAAAAAGGTGAAGGCATTATAAAGCACAAATTGGTTGTTACAAAATTAGTCATGGGGATGTAAAGCACAGGATAGGGTCAATAATATTGTAATAACTATGTATGGTGTCAGGTGGGTACTAGTCTTTTCAGGGGGATGACTTTTTTCCAAATATTTCTCTATGTACACCAAGACCTTTCTCTTCAAGTACAAGAAGGACAAGGGCACTTTAAAAAAATGTTTATAGAATTAGTCTGCTGAGGTTGCCATAACAAAATATTATGGACAGGGTGGTTTATACAATAGCCATCTATTTTCTCACCATTTTGGAAGCTGGGAAGTCCACAACCAAGGTGCCAAGGTTGGTTCCTGGCTTGCAGATATCCACCTTCTCAATATGTCTTTACATGGCATTCCCTCTGCATTGGAGAGAAGAGGAGGAGATCTGCTATCTCTTTCTCTTCTTATAAGTATACCAGTCCTATTGATTAGGACCTACCCTTATAACCTTATTTAACCTTAATGATCTCCCTAAAGGCTCCATTTTCAAATACAGTTACATAGGGGGTTAGTCCTTCAACATATGAACTGGTGTCGGGGACACAACTCAGTCCATCACAACACTATTTCCTCACTTTGGCCTGTGTGCGTCACTGTAGGAGGACTTGGCAAGCAATTTACTCAACCATGTGATCACTAGCTCAGTGATCTAGGGCCCTATTAATCCAACAAGAAAATCCAGGTAGCTGAACAAGAATTAATTCCCTGTTGCCTGGGGTGCCCCCAGAGAGCTTATCACAGGCCAGCCTAGAACTGTTAGGTGACAGAAAGGAGCTTCATGTCCATTTATCATACGGGCAGGTCCCAAGTTTTCAAAATAGGTCCATGTAATTATTGGGAGACAATTTCCCAGGGTCTCTCTACACACCTTGTGAGCAAAGGCACTGGCTTTTTTTGTTCTAGACACTTATTTTTCCAGAACGTTTGTCTAGCCTACAGCCTTGGAAGATAACTATAATGTCTCCCTCCAGAACAAAGGGCATTATTAACTTTCCATGTAATAATGTTTTTCTCTAGAACAAAGATCATTGTCTACTATTAAAGATTTGGGCTCCTTAAATTTGGGGCTCCTTTCCTGCATGCAACCCATTGCATGCACAGATTTAACATTCCCTTCATCCTATTACCATGTGGGAACTGGGCTTGGGAACTCTGGCTACTGCTATTGCCTTGAATGGCAAAGTCCCTTGTCTCTGACCCAGGAGTCGTGTGTCTTCTGCCAGCATCACTGAAATGATGACAGGCTAACTTGTTAGTATTCAAATAAGACAAACCCTTCACAATTCTTGATGATCACCCCCACTTCTTTTGTCCTGATCATTCCCCAAGAAGATGCTGAGAGAAGGCAATTACTTTCTGGGGACTTCCAAATTCAGTGACCAAACTGTCTCACTAATATGTATGGACTAGGAAAAGGTGAAGGAGTAGAGTCAGAATTTTTTTTGTCAGTCAATTTTTGAGTAGGCTGTTTCCATAGTCAACAACACAGAATGTCTGTGAATGGCAGAAAGCACAGAAACTCCATCAGATACTTGACTAGCAGCACATTGTTAAGAGCCTTTTGCAATAAAAGGCTCACCATTGTCAGAATGCAAATGGGCCAGAAAGCCAAACACAAGACATGGATCAGTTTCACAAGCCACAATACTCTGGCAGGGGTTGCTGATCAGACTAGAACAACATGAAAAAGTATCAACAGCAGTGAGGCACCACCAACAGCCCCAAGAGAGGTCAGGGGTCCAGTGTAGTTCACCTGCCAGGAGCAGTCAAGGGCAACGTCCCTTGTCACATGGTCTCCCACTTTGTGAGGAAAGGAAGGTTTGACAATTGAAGGATGAGAGACTGCAATGTAGTTCTGGAAAGGCTTCATTAAGGCTGACAAGGAGTCCTAGAGCCAAAGTAATCTGTCACAGGCATCCCCGAAACAGGCCTCAGAATCCCTGGTGTGCTCAGCCATTGGCTGGGAGCAGCCATGAGCAGTATATCAATGGAGAGATAGACAGCAGAGCTCAGCAAATGCAGCCGTATCCAGCCACACTCTTTGTAAGCAGAAAACCTATCAGGTACATTTAATGACCACCATAACCAACTGTGGTTAACAAATAAAACCAAAATACACCATGATAAATCATATTAAAAGGGACTAAGACTCTGGAATACAAAAAATGGAATAGCAAACATGTTAATATTCAAATATACATATATTATCCTATCTAATAAAAGAGTAATATGCAAAAAAAAATAATAATAAAAAAAATAAAAGAGTAATATGCAAATTGACCATACCTCTGCTACACCCACAAGCCACGCCCACCAGCCAATCTGGAGTGAGTATGCAAATTAACCCAACCAAGATGGCTGTGGCCACGGAGAGAGCAGGAAGCTTGGGTTTCTCCAGAAATGGAGGAAGCCAAGCTTTCCACACACCCTGGCCAGCCCTGAACTCCACTCAAGGCTACAAAGTTTCAATTATAGAAGATAAATAAATCCCAATAAAAATGGCAGCAGCCACAGAGCTGGAGAGAGCAGGAGGCTTGGGTTGCCCCCGGCGATGGAGGAAGCCAAGTTTCCGCAGCTCTGGCCTGTCTTGGCCTCCGCTTAAGGCTACAAAGTTTCAATTATAGAAGATAAATAAATCCCAGATACCAGGACTTCTATTTGGTCACCAGGGGGCGTGGCTGGCCTGCAAACCACCACAGGCCCCTCGCCCAGGCCACTCCACACCCCAAAGGAACCCCTACCCTGATCTGGGACACCCTTCAGGGCAAACCAGCTGGCCCCCACCCGTGCACCAGGCCTCTATCCTAATAAAAGAGTAATATGCAAATTTACCATTACTCCAACACACAAGATGGCTTCCCCCATGTGGTCAAAGATGACTGCCCCCATGTGGACACAAGATGGCCACCACAAGATGGCCAGCAGGAGAGGGCAGTTGGGAGGGACCAGGTCTGCAAGGGAGAGCAGTTACGGGTGACCAGGCTGGCAGGGGAGGGCAGTTAGGGGCAATCGGGCCAGCAGGGGAGCAGTTAGGTGTCAATCAGGCTGGCAGGGGAGTGGTTAGGGGGTGATCAAGCTGGCAGACAGAAGCGGTTAGGGGCAATCAGGAAGACAGGCAGGCGAGCAGTTGGGAGCCAGCAGTCCTGGATTGTGAGAGGGATGTCCGGTAGGATCGGGCCTAAACGGGCAGTTGGACATCCCTCGAGGGGTCCCAGATTGGAGAGGGTGCAGGCTGGGCTGAGGGACACCCCCCCACCCATGCATGAATTTCATGCACTGGGCCTCTAGTAAATATATAAAAGGAGAAGGATTAGACTGTCATATATAGTGTCAATTTATAATATGTAAATATTTATACTTTTAAAAGATTCTATAAGAAACTAAAAACCATTTTTAAAGCTCTGGAGAGAAAGGTATACTAGTCAGTACAGATAGACCATATTTTTTTCCTCAGTAACCAAAAACAGCCGGAGCGCTTTCTTTGGGTCTTTTCTCTCTCTGAGACTCAGCCAATTAGAAGGAGGCAGTAGGGAAACACTGCTACCTCCCTTCTCACAGCCCAGCTGGAAAAGGCCTCCCTTTGGCTATCTGGGTTGAGGTTCTGGTGAGGGGAGAAGGGGATCATGGGGAGTAGCAGGCCTAGAGAGTGCAGCCACATCATAATGTCTTATCACCTACTTACCTACATGTCAGTTTTAAGGAGTCACTGAAATATAATTCACATATCATAAAAGTCACCTGCGTATGCCCTAGCACCAGTGGTCAGCAAACTCAGTAGTCAACAGAGCCAAATATCAACAGCACAACGATTGAAATTTCTTTTGAGAGCCAAATTTTTTAAAATTAAACTTCTTCTAATGCCACTTCTTCAAAATAGACTCGCCCAGGCCGTGGTATTTTGTGGAAGAGCCACACTCAAGGGGCCAAAGAGCCGCATGTGGCTCGCAAGCCGCAGTTTGCCGACCACAGCCCTAGCCAATTTGGCTCAGTAGACAGAGTGTCAGCCTACAAACTGAAGGGTCCTGGATTCAGTTCCAATCAAGGGCACATGCATTGGTTGCAGGCTCAGTCAGGAGGCAACCAATTAATGTGTCTCTCTCACATCGATGTTTTTTTCTCTCTGTCTCTCCCCGCCCCTTCCACTATCTCTAAAAAACCAATCGAAAAAATATCACTGGGTGAGGATTAATAAAAAGATTCACCTGCATAACATATACATTCAATGGTTTTAGTATCTATACAGACATGTACAACCATCTCCATGATCTGAGTTTAGGATAGTAATATCATCCCAAACAAGAAACCCATTAGCAGTCCTTCAGCCAACTCCCTCCTTCTCCCTCCTCCCTACCTACAGTCCTAGAAAACTACTATCTACTTCCTATCTCTATAGACTTGCCCATTCTGGACACTCCATATAATGGAATCACATAATATATGGTCTTTTGTACCTGGCTTTTTCACTTAGCACAATGTTTTCAAGATTCATGCATGGTGCATGTGTATCAGTACATTTTTCCATTTTATAGCTGAATAATATTGTATGACTATATTACATTGTGTTTACCTATTCATTATATAATGGATACTTGGGTGGTTCTCATGTTTTTGGCTATATTATGAATAATGATGCTTTGAACATTTACGTACAAGTTTATGTGTGAGGACATAGGTTTTTTATTTTCTTGGGCATATACCTAGGACTGGAATTGTTGACTCATATGGTAATTCTATGTTTAATGTTTTGAGAAGCTGCAAAACTGCTTTTCACACCAGCTACACAAATTTACATTCCCACCTGCAATACATGAGAGTCCTAATGTCTCCATATTCTGGCCAACACTTGTTACTGTTGTCTTTTTTATTACAGTTACCTTAGTGGGCTTGAAGATGTATTTCATTGCGATTTTGATTTGCATTTCTCTACTGTCTAATGAAGGTGAACATCTTTTCATGTGCTTATTTGGCCATCTGTAAAGCTTATTTGGAGAAATACCTATTCAAATCCTTTGCCCATTTTTTAATTTGGGTTACTTGACTTTTTGTTTTTGACTTGTCACAGTTCTTTACATATTCTCGACATCATTTTCTTATTAGATATGTGATTTCCAAAAATTTTCACCCATTCTGTGGGTTGTCTTTTTTATTTTTTTAATATATTTTTATTGACTTTAGAGAGTGGGGAAGGGAGAAGGATTGAGAAATGGAAACATCGATGAGAGGGAAACATCGATTTGCTGCCTCCTGCACACCCCTACTTGGGTTTGAGCCCACAACCCACGCATGTGCCCCTGCAGGGAATCAAATCAGTGACCTCTTGGTTCATGGGCTGATGCCCAACCACTGAGCAACACCAGCCTGGCATCTTTTTACTTTCTTGATATATCATTTGTGGTACAAAAGGTTTAAATTTTGATGTAGTAAAATTTATCTATTTTTTTCTTTGGTTGCTTAGGCTTCTGGTGTCATATCTAAGCAACCATTGACTAATTAAAGGTCAGAGATTTACTCTTATGTTTTCTTCTAAAAACTTAATAGTTTTAGCTCTTACATATAGGTCTATGATCTACTGTGAATAAATTTTGTGTATGATATAAGAAAGGGGTTCAATTTAATCTTTTGCATGTGGATATCTACTTCATCCAGCACGATTTGTTGAAGACTACTCTTACCCCCATTGAACAGCATGTCAATTTTAAGCAAAAATGATTGTGTTTTTATGACCACAGTCTGAGAGGACAATCAGACTCATTAATTCAGTCTTCTCACATTCCAAAATTTCTACTTGGTATTTTGTGACACAAGCCTCCTCTAAACACATTTGTTAACTAAACAAATACAAGAACCATACTTAACCTTGCTGATGAACTATCTACAAACTTGAACCACTTCTGTTTGCTATAAATACTCAGTGCTGTGAAAGAGGTTGCTGGTTTCTATTGAAACTCGATCCCAAAGTATTTATCTGGGAAGCTGGGGGACTGATTTTCCTGTGTTATCCATGACCTCTCCCAATAAATGCATTTATTAATTTCCATGAATTGTTATGGCTGGTGGGAGGTGTGTAGCAGCCGCCAGTTGTGTGGTTAGAAACTGCAGGCTGCCAACAGAAGGCCACAAAGACTATTGAATCAGTCCTTCCCGACTTCATCATTGCCTTGGCTCCTATGAATTTATGCCACTCCTTGGCCTTCCATCTTACTGCACAGAGAATCATGCAGACATTTAAATATTCTTCAGGCCAGTTCTATTGCAACAGTCCAAAAACATCAAATGAGATTTTTGCCTTTAAGGTGGACCAATCCAAGCAAGCCACTTGGTGCATTGAAGGCACTCAAAGCACATTGGTACAGAAGATTAAGGGTTTAATGCAAAACTTGCATTGTTCTACGGGACTTCAGAAAAAAATAGCTATTGACGTGGCCTTCAAAGAGCCCAGACACAATCCCAAATGAAGGGTCATAATTATCTTAGAGAAGTCAATCCCTAATTCACCTGTACTGTTTGTTACTTTAGGCCAGTGTTGCTTATTCTAATTCTTACACCACAGTCAGAGCCAGAGATCTTCCAAGAAAAGGACACTTGCACCAAATCATTCATGAGTCCTGGGCACGACCCATGGTTCAGGTTCCTCATCCACTGAGAGCAACAGATGGTGCCTGCTCCTTCCCCTAGGCAGGGACATGGAAAGGCTTTGAATTCTAGGACCTCAAATCTGGAAGAGCCCTTAGAGATTCATGATACTCCCCACTTACAGATGAGACAACTAAGGCCCAGAAAATGAAGGGATTTGGATTGTGTCACACAGTTGAGGTTGGTGAAGAAATATCTGTAAGGTATTTAAAGCATGTTAATGTTCTGAGTCAAAATCACTGATGTTTTTCATTCAAAATCTGCTGCTTCAAGCATGCCACTGTCTTACCTTTCTTTTTCTTAAGATTTTTTTTCCTCTTTTTAGAGAGAAAAGAAGGGAGAGGGAGAGAAAATCATGCATGTGAAAGTGAAACATACATCCATTGCCTCCTGCACACCCCCTACCAGGAATCAAGCCCAAAACCCAGGCATGTGCCCTGACCAGGAATGGAACCAGCAACCTTTCAGTGCACAGGCGACGCCCAACCAACTGAGACACACCAGCCAGGGCTTACCTAAACTTTCAAGCTGAGGTTTGACAATCAACATCAGGTGATGGGTAAAAATGGGGCGGTAGGGCACTTACGACAGCTTCAAAGAAACCAAAGTCAATATAATTCCTCACTACCTTGTTGGGCGACAAAAGACATCCTCTAGTACCCTCTTCTCAGCATTAAATGCATTACAATGAGAGGTCAGTTGACCTCTGTTCCTTGGATTATACTGACATTGTTCAGAGTCTCCCAGTTTGCATTTCACTGAGCCCAGGTGCTGGCCACCCCTGAACACGGGTCCCCAGACTTACTGTCAAATCCAGCAGTTATTTTCTCTCTCTGCAGCTGCACTCCGAAGACTGCTTTTGTGGACCACCAGGAATTTCCTGTGATAGAATATCAGAAAGCTACTGGTGACTCGGAGGAGGTGACTTCACAGGGCAAAAGTTCCCTTTCTACAATAAACATTCTCAGTGTGGCCATGTAGGAGACTTCCTACACAGACCCCACACCTATGAGCCACTTGTCATCTTGACACCAAATAGCCAGAGAAAGAAATATAACCATTTGTAAGAGATTATCTTTTTTAAAGTGACCTTGCGTCTGGCGTCTGAATATGTTAACATCATCATAAAAAAAAATGAAGCAAAAGCTTACCTAAAAAAAAACGATTTTAAGAGAGCATGCGGGTTTTATAAAGCAAGTAGGCAAGCCATTTCACAGCCCCTAAGTGAGGGGCGGAGGCTGGCAAATGACTAAAAGTCCCACAGGAGAAAAGAAGCAACCATGTAGGTGGCTTGGTGTAAAAAAAAAAAAAAAAAAAGTCCCACAGGAGGCCTGGGAGCCTCAGGGTGTCATGTTCCAGGAGGCTTTACCTCTCCAACAGCCATTCTGAACGCCACCACTCAGAAGTTACTAAGAAGCCAGACTGTTAGGTCATCAGCAGTGAGAGATGACTTACGCTGCAGAGGCATCCTGAAGGGGGCAGCCAGCACACTCGGCCCCTGCTTCTTCAGTGCCCAGACACCTACCAGCAGCAACCGCTAGCAGGGTCGCCTAAGACCATCGGAAAATACAGATATTTACATTACAATTCATTAACAGTAGCAAAATTACAGTTAGGAAGTAGCAACGAAAATAATTTTATGGTTGGGGGTCACCACAACATGAGGAACTGTATTAAAGGGTTGAGACATTAGAAAGGTTGAGAACCAATGCCCTAGACCCTATCTACCTTAGGGTCACACAGAAGGCCAGTAGGACAGCAGCAGAGTTATAAGCCTCCTCAGTACAGTTCCTTTATCTTCATGGAGCTGGAGGAATCATAGTTCTCCTGAAGGGCTCCAAGTGTAAGAGAAGCACCTCAACTCTCTAGCCTCTATCCCTGTTTCTCTATGAATGGGGATTACAGGCAGAACTTTGTAGGCACATGTTGGCACCTCTTACACCTTTCCTGAGGCATTTGCCAGTGACTCCCTTCTAGACTATGGTGTGGGTGACCCATTCCAGGACACTCTTGTCAAGCCTGTCATCATTTGCAGTGTGGCACATCGCCTAAGGGTGGTGACTCTAGGGGCATGGTTTAGAAAAAGGAATTAACCCCTCACAAGATGGGATCTCAGACTCCATTCTTATCGGAACAGCAGCTTAAATCTTCAGAGATGTCTTCGTGTTTGAGCTCTCCACTCAGTAACCAGCCTAGGACTCCCCACCCAGGCAAAACTCTGTCTCATATTGTAAGGTTTAGGGGAGAGGGTGAAGAGGCAGGCCAGACTCCCCACTTCCCACAAGCCTACCCCTCCCATTCTGAGGGGTAGCCCCACTCTTGAACTGCAGCTCTGTTTTCTTGTTACCCACTATTTCTCCTTTCCCAGGATTCTGGGTTCAACCTTGACTTTCACCCATTGTTTAGCTTCCTCCTAGTCAGTCAATCTCCTAACCCATGACTGAACCATTACAAATTAACATTTCCAAACACATTTGTTTGGGTATAATAAACTGGCACTGACTTCTTCTCTATAGAATATTCAGGAAGGACATATACAATGGGACCCAAACAGAAAGCAAGGCCTGGAGGACAGAACTAAGACCTGAGAGTGAAGCAATCTGGGTCCCAGAGCCGACCGCCCCTCCTCTGTGACAAAGAACAAGGTACAGCGTCTCACCGGACCTCAGCCTGCTCCCTCATCTGTAAGCAAACAGGATATAATCAGAGGATCCCTGAGGCCCCCAGGCTCTAAAAATGTGAAGGCATTAAGATGATTTCTGAGCGCCCTAGCTGGTTTGGCTCAGTGGGTAGAGCGTCGGCCTGCGGACTGAAGGGTCCCAGGTTCGATTCCGGTCAAGGGCATGTACCTTGGTTGCGGGCACGTCCCCAGTAGGGGGTGTGCAGGAGGCAGCTGATCGATGTTTCTCTCTCATTGATGTTTCTAACTCTCTATCCCTCTCCCTTCCTCTCTGTAAAAAATCAATAAAATATATTTTAAGATGATTTCTGAGCACTTATCTAGTACCAGTCATAAAACAGCCCAGATCCCTGCCCCATAAACATAGCATAATGGGGAAGGCAGATATCAAACAAATAATTATAAACAATAAACTTAGAAGTGTCTAAATTACTACAGAGGAAAACTCAAAGTGCTCTAAAGGCAAGTAATCCAGTCCAAGTATTGTGATGGCATTAATTTTTACAACTACCCAGCAGCACTCGCTTATTTAAGGAAATGGTATCAATGTACATCGGAAGAAAACGTATAGAAAAGGCATGGATTTCATTTCAATGGCAAATATGGAAGGCCCAATGGTGTCATCAAGATTGCAGAGCTTAAGAAAAAGAAAACTAAAGCATAGGATCCCATGTTGTCCCCCCCTCCCCTCCAGGGTTCTTACTGCCCATGCCCACAGAGCTCATTCATTCACAACCAAGCAAAGACCCCTCATAGGCACAGTCACTCCTGGTGAAACCTATGGCAGCAATCATTTGATGATTTCGTCAGCAAAAGAAACTGACCTGGCTGATTGAAACAGAAAAGCCTGCACTAAACTTCTCAGGCTATCTGGGGAAGCTGGAAACTGGGTTCAGAAAATGGGCAGGAACAAAGGCAAGGCAAAGGAGAAGGCCAGCCAAAATCACAGCACGGAAGACCAAGGTGGATCCTGAGCACACGCCTCATAGCTCAGAGTACATGCCCTCGAAGCAGCCTGTTTGGTTGGTATCCTATCACCAACTACCTGTGCAACCTTGAGCAAATTGTTTAACCTCTCTGTGCTTCAATTCCTCATCTGTAAAATCAACCTTTTAAAATGCCATATTTTGCCAACCAGCATGGCTCAGTTGTTGAACGTCGATCTGTGAACCAGTGGGTTCGATTCCCAGGGCACATGCTCGGGCCGGGTTGCGGGTTAGATCCCCAATGTGGGGCGTGCAGGAGGCAGCCGATCAATAATTCTCTCTCATCATTGATGTTTCAATCTCTCTCTCCCTTTCCCTTCCTCTCTGAAATCAATAAAAATATTTTTAAATGCCATATTTCAAAACAAGTCTAAAATATTTTCAGTAGCAAGATATATTGGTATTTTATGAGCCACTAGGAAAAGAAAAGAAAAAACACTGCCAATTAAACTATGACACAGTCCTATCACTTCAATTTTTTATTTTATATGCCATAAAAAACCCTTATTAGATCTAGTTAAATACAGGTTTTATCGTGTCACTCATACATAAAAATAAATTAGTTATGATACTTCTAGATCTTTCTCAATTCAGAGCCCACCCTTCCCTACTGGCTTGTCAGCTGGGTCATTGTTGTCCACAGGTCAACACACAGTGGCTGCTGTTCTCTGAACTATCATAGTCACTGGGCAGCGTCTCCTCAAAGATGGCTCCACTCTTTTCTCCTGGACTTTCATCAAACTTTGGACACCCCTTGTCCAAGGTCTAGTGCTTCTGCTTTCTTGGTCTTGCCAGAGGTATCAAGAAGCTTTCAGAACACAGTCATAGTCTTTTCCAGATGATCCTCAAGGGGTTTGTTGCCTGAAACAGGAAGGCCTATGGGTATCCTCTTATGCCATCAGGAAGACAGGATGACGACTCCAGCAGGCAGTCATCATTCATTCAAGATGCACGTGGGAGAGCAGTGTCTCAGAACCCGTGAACGTCATTTCTATCAGCCCCCACGAGACTGCGGTGAGGCTTGCGTTGACTTACACTATAAAGAACTTAGACCTAGGCCTGCACATTGTCAGCACTCAATATGTGTCAGTTATTTGGTTTTGCTTTTAACAAATACTTGTAGTAAATTATGAGTGTTTCATAAAGTTGTGCCTTTTTAGATTCGTTTTGTAGACTGAGCAGGGTACCTGGAAAACAAGGTAAAATGAGCTGAACTACTCTACCATTTGCAGGTTTTGCAAAGACATTTGTAATGTAGGGGGGTATCCGGGAGGATAAGCGAAACGATTTTTCTTTAGTTCTGCCTGGAAGCCTGAGATCTTGATGACACTTAACATACATAACCACATAGCTAGGCTTCAGACCAGCGCCAAGGAGTCGCAGCAAGTGGAGGCATTCTTTATGGCTCAGTGCAAGTGACTAAAAAATGTTCCCCCCCCCCTTTTTTTCATCTCTAATTATTTCAACTTGGCTGTTATTATGTAGTGTCCTTGGGGACCCCAAGCAGCCTCATTGGTTTTGTGTTATGATAGGACCTGGAGCGCTGAATTCTATTTCGGACCATGACACCTAACACACCTTCCTCTCCCTGTGCGAGCTCCGTGGGAGACAGGAAAGGTTTCGCTGTGGAGGAGCTCCCAGAATATGAGGTGGAATGAGGACCAGGACACCCTCTTCCAGTTCCACCTGTGGGAGTAACCAGAGAGTGGGCGGGAGGCAATGTGGGCCAGCTGGCTGACGGGCACTCTGCCCAACTGGAAAAACCTCTATTTCACAATCCTTTTGAAAAACTATAAGACATTTTTAACCTTTAAATGCCATCAGTCCCTTTCTACCACATTTGCTTTTGGTGCAATTTAATATTTCTAAGGGAGATATATGAAGAATGTTTTGAAATCTTGATTTGACAACTCATTGGCTACATGGACCAAAGTTTTGTTCTCTTTGGCTTGATCTATGAGAATAAATACCATAGACCCAAGTGGCAGGCACACTGGCCTTCTCTCTGCATTTGCAGGCCAGTTTGTTGGGTTTCTAGGGTTAGAACACCATTTCTAGCTTAGAATATGGCTTTGAGCCAAAAAATATGAGTATTTTTTATTGGGGCAACTACTACCAAGCTGAACTCTAAAAGGCTGAACCAAAATACATTCCCAACAATGGTGTCCTCGAGAACCCAGTTCTACACATTCTCCCCAACACTGAATTCTTTCATTATTATTTCACCACCAGTAAGGCTGTGCAGATTCTGTACACTATGACCTACTTCTCTGAATTTCTCATTTCTCTATGGGGTTGCTTCATCCATCTATAGTCATGTGCGTCTTACAACCGTAATCTAAGTGATGAATATCCATGCTATCTGAAGGAGGACGAGCTGATAAACCGGTGCCACAGAAAAGATTCCTTTAGTTCTCCAAGTACATTTAGGCCCAACACACGCTGGAAAACTCTCTCCAAAGAGCCGGATCCGAAAACCTGGAGGTGGAGAAGATAAAAGTGCTACAAGGAGCTACTACATAAAAAGATTGGGGACTTGAGAAGCCAGAGAAGTGTGGCCCATGGGAAAGGCTGTGTGGCCCAGGAGTGCAGAGCAACAAGCTGTTGTAAGTTCTCTTTTGTCATTTGGCGGAGCCTTACAGTTCCCTGTAGCTGGTAAGCCTGAAGTCTCAATTTATATATTTTTGTTTATTCTAAAGGAAAGAAGCAGGAAGTTCATTCTTAGCAGATGGCCTTGGCTAGATGTCTTTGATGATGAGGTTTAATGGATTAAGGTTCATCGTAGTTTATTTATATCATTATGAAATGACGCCATCCTTGTTTTTATATTTTTTTATATTTCTTTAATGAGTGCACTTCTTAAAATAAATTATACACACACATCCATGGTTTAAAGCAAAAATTTTCCATTTAATTTACTTATTTTTTTATTGTAGCTCCATCCCAACCTATAATACAAATATATCATTTTCAAATATATTCCTGGGTTTTAAAATAATAATTTTTAATCTTTCTAAATGTTTTAGACTTTAAAAGAGAAATTTAAAAACATTTCTTTTCCACACCATTCATTAATTACAACTTGTGTATCATACATTTTTGTATTACCTTTATTTTCTCTTCATTTAAAGAACAAAATGTTATTCCAATGGGAAAAAATTTGATTGCAAAAAAATCATTTAACAGCGGTGGTTCAAAATGCACCCTTAAAAGTACTATAGGAAATTTGATGAAATGGCTCCTCTTAGTGTTCAGGGTGTGGTACTGCAGTATGCAAGCACTGTAACTTGTCTCAGGCTTCTCAAACTTGAATGTGCACGGAAATTATCTGGGGTTCTTGTTAAAATACAAATCCTTATTCAGCAGCTGATTCTGCATTACTAACAAGCCCCCATATTCATGGGTTCATGGAATTTCAATGAGTTTACCTACAAGTACGGTTGTCCAAATAGAATTAGTAAGTTGTAATTATATGTATAGATCTTTTTAAATGTTAAAAATTCGTAAGTCAAACTCCTTTTCTACAAGGGGCAATATCTTAATTTTAACAAACAAATGATGTTAAATGACTAATTGCAGAAAAACAAATTGCCCTCAATACATTTCCTTTCATTGCTCAGCCCTTAACTTTTGTAACTACAACATCCAAAAATACGCCCACTTACTTTTTTGCCCACTGCCTTACTGTTACAGCAATTCCACAAGCAACATTTCCCTGGTCTTATTTTTGTCTCCCTAGTGGCTGGCACAGGGAGATGAATCTTCCAGGTGAGAGAGAGCAGGTGGGTACAAAATGACTTACCTTTGGCCATAACAGTGGCAGGGACACAAACCCAAGTAGTGTTTACTCCAAGATCCTGATGCATAAGGAAAGAAGTCTGTGTCATTAGAGACTGTCGTCAAGTGGTCCATATAATTTCCTCATAAGGATAGTGAGTGTTCATGCTTATTGGACCTTCACTTCGCCCAGCACTGGCTAAATGAATTCTTTATCTTCTCTCTCATACTCAGCACCATAGCCCAGTGAAGGTGTTACTGCTCTTGCCATTGTGCAGGGAAAGCTGTTGAGGCTTCGAGCTTTACCAGCCCTCCTGGGTAAGCAGCTGACTCCGGAAGTACAGGATCATCTATCCAAAACCCAAGCTGAGTTGTAGACCACTTTGCCACCACATTTAACACTAGCTTGTGAGTGTACTAGCTTCTGGGGTGTCTCTTTCTTAAACAGTTCGCTGATAACTTTCAAATATGTATGTATAATATATACTCTCAAAAAGCAAGAGTTTGTTATACAGTAAATGGCCAGATTATTATGATCTCTGAATGCATAATAATCTGGCCACTCAGTGTATATCCTATATAATAAAAGGCTAATATGCAAATTGTCCCCTTAACCAGGAGTTAATTCAACCAGCAGGCAGATCGGCCAACAGCCCATGTCCCCTCCCCCTGGCCAGGCTGGCCGGACCCCACCTATGCACTAATTCATGCACCGGGACTCTAAAAATATGTGTGTGTGTGTGTGTGTGTGTGTGTGTGTGTGTGTGTGTGTGTGTGTGTGTGTGTGTGTGTGTGTGTGTGTATACACTGAGTGGCCAGATTATTATACGTTCAGAGATCATAATAATCTGGCCACTCAGTGTATATGCTTTACCCTTAAGATGCAAGGAGATACTGTAAGTTTAGGAAACTTAGTAAAGTTGACTTCTAAACAACTTTATAGTGTTTCTGAGAGTTAAATGAAAATAAATGTAAAAGTCATGTTGCTACTTTGGATTTGATTTCCTTTCTTCTTCTTCTTTTTGTCACCAACTACAACCAATGAAGGACTTGGGTTTGCCATGCTCAACTCCTGTTCCAATGCCTTTAAAAGTAAAGGTGGATCTGTGTTGGGAGTAGGTTACATATAGTATTTACCACAGGGTAATTTAATTATTCCTTTATTTAGTTAGTTATCTGATTCCATCTACTGGGTGTGTGCACCTGCAGGGCAGAACTCTGTCTTTCTGATTTTATTATCTCCATTACCCAGCACTTTTTGGTGTATAAGCACTTCATGTTTGTTGAATGTATAAATCATGATTAATGACCCTAATTAAGTCGGACTAAGATCAAACCTAGAAATTCCCTAAGAAATTTGCACATTTGGTCACTAGGTGGCAGTCTTGCCTAATTTTAGATGGCTAGGGAGCACATGCCTTGACTATTGTAAATATTACTGCAATGAACATTGGGGTGCATATATCTTTTTGACTTTTAAATACACAGAAGTAACAATTCGGGGTCGTATGGTAGCTCTTTTAATTTTTTGAGCAATTTCTATACTGTTTTTCTTGTCGGTTGCACCAATTCATAATCCTAGCAACCAATGTATGAGGGTTCCCTTTTCTCCACATCCTCACCAGCACTTTTTATTTGATGATTTACTGATAATAGCTACTCTAACAAGTGTGAAGTGATATTTCATTATGGTTTAATTTGCATTTCCCTTGTGATTTGTAATATTGAGCATCTTTTTATATATCTATTGGCCACCTTTATGTCCTCTTTGGAGAAACAAACGTCTATTCAGGTCCTCTGCACAATTTTTAAATTGGATTGGTTGGTTTTTGGGTGTTAGGTTGTATGAGTTCTTTATATATTTTGGATATTAGCACCTTATGTGAAGTATCATTTGAGAGTATCTTCTCCCATATAGTAGGTTGTCTTTAATTTTGTTGATGGTTTTCTTCACTATGCAGAAGCTTTTTAGTTTAATGTACCATTTATGTAATTTTTCCTTTGTTTCCCATGCCCAAGGAGGTATATCCAAAAAGATTTCTAAGAGCAATGCCAGAGTTTACTGCCTATATTTTCCTTGCAGGACTTTTATGATTTCCAGTCTTAGTTAAGTCTTTGAGTTTATCTTTGTATATGGTATAAGAAAGAGGGTAATTTCTTTTTTTGCATGTATCTGTCCAGTTTCCCATCACCACATTTTTTTGTTTGTTTTTTTGTTGTTGTTAATCCTCACTGGAGAGTATTTTTCCATTGATTTTTTAGAGAGGGGAAAAGACACACCGAGAGAAATATCAATGTGATAAAGTCACATCGATTGGTTGCCTTGACCAGGGCTGGGGATCGAACCTGTAATTGAGGTACATGCCCTTGACTGGAATCGAACCCATGACCCGTCAGTCCATGGAATAATGCTCTAACCACTGAGTCAAAGAGGCTAGGGTCCCATTACCACTTATTAAAGAGACTGCCTTTACTCTATTGTATATCATTGTCTCCTTCATCGTAGATTAATTGTAAGCAAGGAATTCTTTCTGGGTGCTCTATTTTATTCTACCAATCAATTAATCTGTCTTTATACCAGTACCATACTGTTTTAGTTATTGCAGCTTTATAGTATAGTTTGAAATTGGATTGGTTGTTTTGGGGCATATGGTATCTCCCACTCTGTCCTTTCTCAAGATTGCTGTGCCTATTCAGGGTCTTTTGGGGTTCCATACAAATTAAAACTTTTCTGCATCAAAAAACACTATAAAAAAAAAAAGTGAAAAAGACAACCCACAGAATGTAAGGAAACACTTGCAAATCATATATGTAGTAAAGGTTAGTATCTTGAATATGTAAGGAACTATTACAACTCAAAAATAAAGACACTTACACAGGCACTGTTATGTGCCAGGTGTTCTGGTGAGTGCTTACAAAACCTGACTTTTTTCAATCCTCATCAAAACCATATGCATTAGGATCTATCATTATCCCTAATTTTCAAATGGTGAAACTGAGGCACAGAGAGCTTAAATAATGTGACAAAATCACACCACTAGTATTAGGACCTAAGCCCAAGTAAATCACTCTGGACAGCTCTGCAAACTGGTTCTCTATGCTTGATGCCTCTCCACAGGCATCGCTGAGCCCCCAACTACAGGACGAGGCAGATATCATCCCCACCTCACAGGAGACAACTGGGCGCACAGCGGGTAAATGCCCAAGGTCATTCACCTACTTTCATAGCCTGGAAAAATCCAGGTTTATGACATCTAAGGCTGAGCTACTTCCATCACACTGTTTCTCCAGCAAAGCATCTAGAGACACAGCCATTCTGGGATTTATACTAACTTTAGAGAGCACACCTTATTCTCTAACACAAACTAAATTTGGTTGCACTGCTGTTATCTGATATTTTCTCTACTACTGAGTAGCCACTCCATTTCCCAAAGAACAGAGTAACATTAAATAAACCCAGGAACTCAATAAACAGGAAATCCCTAGTAATTATTTCTCAGGTGTTAAAGAATCTTTTTAAATGTTTATCAGCAGCTCAAACTTTTCTGGTTTTGGACACAAACAGACCATGCACACTGAAAACAGACTGAAGCCACACACCAGGAAAGGACTTCGATCTAGATTGAAAGTTTCTTGCTTTTATACAGACTTTCAAGTGATGTGAACAAGATAAAGCTACTGTCTACACTTGTGTTCTCTCCCTCATTATCCTTGTAAATGACCAGCAGTACAAGCAGCACCTTAGGGTCCAGTGTTGTTACATAATTAAAACAAACTTGAATCTCCCTGCTATACAGCAACTTAAGGATTGCCTTTATAAAACAAAATGTACAGATTCTGTGGAATGTGCCTGTTTTGGCTGAGAATTGCCTGCACAATTATAATATTAAGACCAGGATACAGCTGTTTGTGACTAAGCCCATGCTCAGTGAGTAAGTGCTATGGAGCATTCCAAGTCACCAGACATCTGCTTCCTGTTTTCATTCTTCCCTTTGTCATTCTATCACAATTTCCTTACACCTACAGACTACCTAAGACAGCAATTAAGCAACTCTGGTGTTTGCCTGTCTCCTTTCCCATCTTTAACTGTAGCTCGGGGTAGCTGAATCATTCTGCTTGGAGGGGGAGGAGGAAGGGAACCTAAGATCCCTGAAAAGTACATTCTGAGACTAGAGGACTATTGCCCGTGTAATCTACCTTGACCTAACTTCCTCTCTCATTTCCAATTAAGAACTTCCGTGTTGAAGCAATACCAGCCCCTCCAAAATGACAATTGTAAACTGAATCACAAAAGGAAAACCTCCAGCAGCAAAAATAAATCAAGGCAATAACTTACCTCTAACAGTGGGGAACTGTAACCCACCCACCATTCTTTTGACATTATTTCTGTAACTGCTGACTCTTATATGTAGCTTATAGATAAACAACATGTGTGTATAAGAATCCTAGGAACTAACTTCAGAAGATACAGACGCCGACCTTCAGGCATTCCAGCTCTGGAAGATTTGTTGACCTTCAAACAAAAACCAGGAGGATGCACACTACACTATCCTTATCAGAACAGACTGTGCTGGCCTGCACATAAGAGAACTTTTCAACCCTCTCCCCTTGAATTCTTTGTTCTGCTTTCTCGCTCCTTCCCTATAAATACCTCTGCCTGCACTGAGGTAGGGAGATGGACTTTGGGACAAGAATCCTCCATCTTCTCAGGTTGCTGTCACTTGAATAAACCTCTTTCCTTTCTCACAAGCACCTATCTCAGGAGTCTGGCTTTCATTGTGGCTGGCAGCCAAACCTGGGTTTTCAGTTAAGCTACTTTATGCCAGAATACAGAACAAGATGTGTTTACATTTAAGGCAGTTCATATCTATGCAAATAGATTGATGTTGAAGTTTTCCTCAGTCCAAAGTAGCATCTTTATCATCTTCCTTAGGAAAAGCTGACTCCTTGTTGATTTCTATTTGGATCATGAAGATATGCATCTCACTCTAGAGATGAGAAAGCTAAACAGGGAGAAGCCACGGACTCTGAGACTTTGTGGAGCAGAGCCAGCAATCAGCTCTGAACTGCTCTCTGTACTTTATCTCATTCAAGCAGCTGTGATTTGGGGTTCCTATCAATGGAGCCAAAACTAATTCAAACACCCCAACTCTGTCACTTGGGGTCTCTGAAAAATAAAAACATGTTTTTAAATTTTCTAGGTAGCTATCCTAGAAGATAGTCTTAGTAGTGATTCTCCCAAGTTCTGTATTAAGGAATAGTTTAATAACAAGCCAAACTATATAATCTTGAATAAAAACTGAGATACATTATTGGTACATAAATTACTTTATAAATTGAATCTCAGGTCAGTAGTATATGACGTAAATAAGTTAACAAAACAAAATATTGCATCATGTAGATTTTTAAATTTTTTATTTTAAGAAAATACAGAGCTGGGAATCATTTTACTTCTACTGTGGTAGATATAACATATCTTTGAAAACCTAAATAAGCTTACTGACTGCTGAATCTTTCACATTAATTAACTGTGTTTAATTTTCACATTACCAATTGTTTTTATGGCTTATAATCTCACTGAACAATTTTTCAACATCATTTAAAATGACTGAAAGACAGAGATCTCCAATATCTATGAAATAAGTAAATGCATATTAATAAGAATTAGAACACTTACTTTCTTCCAGAAAAAAACATTAGTAACTTATTCCTGAATTGTCTATGCATCACTTAAGAAAATTCACTTGGAATTTTTGTTTCAATTTCGATAACAAATACACTATTTAGATGCCATTCACCAGTCTTAAACCTTAAACTCACATCCCATATCGTAATCTCCTTGAGTTGGAGGCTTACCATTTTAACCCTGGGTGGCAGGGCTTCTTCAGGGCTACTGATTAAGAGGGGGGCATCAGCTCACTAGTTCTAACCATGACCGAGCAGGCCTGCAAATTCCATCCCACTTGCAAGTTCATTCTGATTTACAATTATAGTAAGACCTAGATGAAAAGATCATGAAAAAAATCGAGAAATATTCTAAATATTATAATCTTCCTTTGGCAGACCACCAGGGCGTTTGTATCTTTGGACAGAACCCATGCCATTTCAGTTCCTCTATGCAGTCCTAGTTTAGAACATTTTAATTTTAGATTAAAAAAAAAAGATATGATCATGCCGAAAACATTTAAAAAAAAGGGCATCTGGAGAATCACAAATTAAGAAAATGCAAGGAGAAATATGTATGTTTCATTCCCTTTTCCAGTACTCTTACAACTCTGCTTTCTTGGAAGGGAATTCATGAGCTATAATACTTGAGCAGATTCTCATCTGTAGGTTTTAAAATTTTCTTATCTGCCATATTCACCACCCATCCAGGAGCAAGACCAAAGAAAATCTGCCTTGGATCCTTTCGAGTACTAAGCATTTTGAAGAGTTCATCTTTAGTGATATCAGGTAAAATATAACCATACTTCTTGGCAAGTTCCAGTCTTGCTTCAGGAAATTTGGCAGGATCCGCCAGGTAACCACGATTCTTTGCATCAGTGTAATACGGGACCAAGGCTTCAGGTGGAAGCATTCTTTTTGGGATGGGTTGTCCCCGCAGAAAGAATGGAACAGGTTTGCATAGAATTTCTAAAAAACATATTTAAATAAAAAAAGAAATATGCAAATATTGGCTATATGCATAATGATCTTCTTTAATAATTATTTTCATTATTAAATTTTAAATATTACTAAGATCAGAACTTAATTCTAAGAACTTGTTTTATAAATACGCTTGTCTTACGTAGTAAGCAAATGGAAACACTTCATTTTCAAAAGTTTGCATCTTAAAAATCAAAGTTATTCCTGGGTTAACAACGAATAATGAATGTCTTACACAAAGGCAACATCATATTTAAGCCTCATGTCTAAAAACAAAAACTAAACCTCTTTATGATACACTGGCTCAAGTAATTAGAAGAAGATGGAGCCTCACTAGCCACACCACTAATAAATCCTAAATGAGAAAACCAAGGTGCCTGAACTGCAAGTCAAATAACCATGAGGATTTTTAAAATCCTCATACGCCAGCCAGGATTAGACAAAGAGGAAGAGAAGAAAATGACTGCAGAACAAGCTTACCTAGACTTCTTGGATCATAGAAGGCTGTAGTAACAACACCACCATTTTTTTCAATTGCAGCAATGGCTAGCTCTGAAGCCAACTGTACTTCAATATTAATTTTTGCCTTAAAGATGTCAGCACCCTATAACATGTCAAAACAAAGTCTGTTAGTAGATATTTTGAATAAAAGTTAATATGGCAAGCTTCCTTTTTATAGTATTTTCTCCTCCAAAATGCCTACAACGTAACAGTCATTCCTACTTTAAAAAAATATATATGTTCTTATTGACTTTAGAGAGAGAGAGGGAGAGAGAGAAACATCGACGGGCTGCCTCCTGCACGCCCCCCATCAGAGATCCAGCCTGCAACCCAGACATGTGTCCTGACCAGGAATTGAACCGGTAACTTCTCAGTGCATGGGATAATACTTAATCAACTGAACGACACCCGATAGGCCATTTCCTATTTTTTAATTTTATTTTTTTAGTCATTCCTACTTTAAATACCTCTGCTTTGACACCCTATCAACAACATCATCTTGTCTTACCAATTTTCATTTCCTGTAAGTGGGGATGACTATATTTTCATTTGATGTATTTAGTAGACACCAATATAACTACTCATTCCCAGTACTTCATTAATTATAGACTGTATTAAAAATCCTAACAACTCTATGACAGAATTACTGCTAAACCAATGTCATAGATCAGTACACTGAAGCAGAGAAGTAACTTGCCCAAGATCACAAAGCTAGGGTTAATCCAGGAGCTTAGTCACAAGTGTCTGTGTTCTGAACCACACTATGCCATCTATTTATTAAAAAGCTAAGCAACCAGCCAGTATGACAAACACTGACGACCAGGGGGCAGACGCTCAAGGAGCTGCCAAGTGACAGCAACTTTGCAGAGTGCCCTCTCCCACTCCAGGACACCTCGGGGGATGTCAGAGAGCCACTTTCGGCCTGATCCCCACAGGCCAGGCCGAAGAACCCCACCTGCCGGAGGGACCCTGCTCATTCTGCAGATGCCCTTTGAGCCTTGGTGCCACCCCAGGTGCAGCCAGCCAGGGAGGGACCACAGGAGGTTGGCTCCAGGGCGTGTCCGGACCGTGCCACCCCAATGGCCAACTTCTAATTAATTTCCTTTCACTGTGCACGAATCCATGCACCGGGCCACTAGTATGATATAAAAACTTAACTTCCTTACTCCTAAATAGGCAAGAGGCCAAGAGATGGTTAATGAGGGGGATGAGTGGGCTGGAACCAGCAAAAGAACAAAAGATCTGACAACCATATCTGAGCTTTGGAGGGGTCAGCCCCCTCCAGGGAAAAAGGCAAAAGGGGACAACAGAAATTTACTTTGATTCACTACTGATTTTACTATAGTCTCTAAACTGATGATAATAATAATAGTCTATCTTTCCTGAGAATGGTCAACACTAAAAAATGCAGTACTAAAACTTTAAAGCTCTGTTTTGGGCCACTTTAGTTAGGATATTCTATATTTTACTTTAATTTCAAAACATTCTGACAAAAATAAAAATATGGTAGCATTACCTTTCTTTTGGTGGTGACAAAAATATTTAGCTAATTTGGTGTGGTTGAAATAAGCTGGCTCCCAATCAAGTTCCTTTCCTTAATTATAAATGTTTAATATATTTCAAGAATATTCCATCAATTTCAAGACATATTTTCTCACATTCTTTCCATGTATAGTTCTGGTCTGCATTTGTATAATCACTGGCATCTTTGACTCAGTAAACTAACATTTTAACATATTATTTGTGATTCTTTATTACTATGCTGTAAGTGCTGAACCATTTCCCTATCCTTGGACATTGGGGTTAGCTCAGGGGTGGGCAAACTTTTTGACTCGAGGGCCACAATGGGTTCTTAAACTGGACCGGAGGGCCGGAACAAAAGCATGGATGGAGTGTTTGTGTGAACTAATATAAATTCAAAGTAAAGAAGCAGAGGGGAGAGCAAGAGAACCGGATAGAACAGCCGGATCTGGCCGTAGTTTGCCCAAGGCTGGTTAGCTCCATTGTTTTCAGTGATATATAAAGCATTTTTAGGCATATCTTTGTTATCAGTTAGGGTTTTTTTTGCTTTTCCTTTAGAACAGTGATTTTTAACCAGTGTGCTATGGCACACTAGTGTGCCTCAAGAATTTTTAAAACATGCAATACCTAACTATTTAGTTAGGGGCACTGACCTCTTTTTCCTTAGATTGTTAAATTAAAAAATAACAACAGCCAATACATTATCTGTCCATTGTGAATGAATCAAAATTATACCTATTTTTTTTTGTGTGTCAGAGCAGCAAAAAATGTATTTTTCAGTGTGCAACAGAATTTCAGTAATTAGTTATGTGTGCCATGAGATGAAAAAGGTTGAAAATTGCTGCTTTAGAGCAGTGGTCGCCAACCGGCAGTCCGTGGACCACTGGTGGTCTGTGAGGACCGAAAGGTTGGCGACCGCTGCTTTAGAACATGTATTCCCAAACTGGTATTTTTGTGCTGAAGGTTAACAAGAGTCTTAATAGCTACTATCTATTGCAAATCTGAAGGTCAAACAATTTACAAAGCTGTAAATGATGTGTAATTGTGCTTATTCAACCACTGCACTGGTGCAGTTTTCGGATTTCTGCTAGATTAATAGACACATGCTTAAAAGCTGTAGGGATTTGCAGTTTAATGGCTGATGAGGTCATGGATTTTTCCACAGGTTAATTACACTCGGAGTAGAATACTGAAGCTTAATCATGTATTTGGTATTCTCTTTTCAAATCATTTTATTTGGAACTAGAGGCCCGGTGCACGAAATTCGTACACTCGGGGGGGTCCCTCAGCCTGGCCTGCACCCTCTCACAGTCCAGGAGCCCTCAGGGGATGTCCAACTGCCTTAGCGCTGCCGTGGAGGTGGGAGAGGCTCCTGCCAGCGCTGCTGCACTAGTCAGCCATGAGCCCAGCTTCTGGCTGGGCAGTGCTCCTTCTGTGGGAGCGCACTGACCACCAGGGGGCAGTGCCTGCATTGAGCGTCTGCCCCCTGGCAGTCAGTGTGCATCATAGCGACCAGTCATTCTGCTGTTTGGTCAATTTGCATATTAGCCGTTTATTATATAGGATGCTTTTATCCATAAGGTTTACTTTTTCAAAAAAATCTTAAAAGGTTTTTCCTTAAACAAATGCTTCCCTCTAGTGGACACAGCTATGTTACTGACATATATATAAGAAACAGGAGTAGTTGATTAATAACGTACAAGGGGGTGAGGTGGGATGTGTGAGTGCTCCCTCATGAAAGAATGCCAAGAAAGATCTTCCTGGTATGATGACATCTGAACAGAGAACCAAAGGAAGTGACGGAGCAAGCCAAATGGATGGATACACAGAACATCCCAGGAACAGGGGTCCCTCAATAAAAAATGCTGGCTTTCTAAATCACTACTACATACTGGTTATGACAACTCAAAAGGATAAAAATAAAAGAAGGCAAAGTGTTGCCCTAACTGGTTTGGCTTGGTGGATAGAGCCTCGGCCTGCAGACTGAAGGGTCCCAGGTTCGATTCTGGTCAAGGGCATGTACCTTGGTTTCGGACACATCCCCAGTAGGGAGTGTGCAGGAGGCGGCTGATCAATGTTTCTCTCTCATCAATGTTTCTAACTCTCTATCCCTCTCCCTTCCTCTCTGTAAAAAATCAATAAAATATTAAAAAAAAGAAGGCAAAGTGTTGATTAAATGGAAATCAGAAATAGTCTCCTATGTAACTCCAAAATAAATCGAATCCAGATTTACCTCCTCTACCAGCTGGACACCATAATCCCTTTTAAATGGTTGAATGGTCACACCTCTTCCATTGACAAGCTGGGTTAAGTCAATAGGTTGAGTAGGATCAACTCGACCCAAATCAATTAGATACTGCAGTCTGTTGAGACTCAAAGGCTGATATTGACGTCTGAAGCTACAAAACAAGAAAGCAACAATTGAAAAACTCAGTCAAACTTATCTTTTGTAAGTTCTTCATATCAACTCAAAGCTCTGTCCTGTTTTTCCTCTATCAATTCAGATGGTTTAACAAAATAAAACCCTCCTGAATAAAACAAAAATATGTAGTATTGCTTGATTTTTGGTAATGAAACAAAACTAGTACTTTCTTTTTTTCACTAAAAATAATTTACCTCTCTAAACATTTATTTCACTCATTTACACAAATAAATAACTTTGTGGAAAATGTAACCCATTATCTGAATTATGCATTAATTATTGGGTTATTACTATGGGCCACATGTTTATATATATTTTGCTAAGCCTCTGAACAACCACAAAAGCAGGCATTATCATCTCCATTTTTGCAGGTCTGAGTGCAACGTCTGGGGTTTTTTTCCTACTAATTCAGGCTAAATTTCATGACCAAAAATGGTTCAGAGAAACAATAGCAAAAGTTGGTTTCAAAGTGAATTTACATTTCTACCAAGCTATTTTTTTTAGTGATTCTCCGTGAAAATTAGGGATTTTTATTTTACAAAGCAGAAGGCACCTTACCTATGTCCTTCATTAAACCCATATTTGGGGATTCGGAGGTAAAACGGGGTCTGGCCTCCCTCGAAGCCCAGCCGGGGCCGGGTCCCCCTCTGCCGTTCTCCTTTATGGCCTCGGCCACATTTTCTACCTCTTCTCCGACCTCTTGGTCGTCTTTCCTAACATGAAAAAAGAGTTTTATAATCCACAGATGCATTTTTAAAATTTTTATTTTACCTTTTCACTGTACATTTTGTATGCCATTTACTCATCCAACCAACCAGTACTAGCTACAATTCTAGCTGCTCTAATGTCTACACACTCTAAAGCAGTATCTTTGCTTCTGAAGTGCAGCTGATTCTTCTCAAGTCCAAGCTGTGTTTCAAAGGCAACGACCCCAGGATGCAACGGGGATAAGGATTCTATGACAAACTGGCATTGAAAAAAGCCTGGAATTAAACATCCACAACAAACAATGATACAGGATGTTCAAGAAAATTTATATGGCAATTAATTGTAAATACATCATTGTTACCTATATTATTTTACTTAAAGGCTAACTTATAAAGATAATACTATTTCCTGTCACCTCACAAAAGTATTGATTTTCGAAATGACAGTGTCAACTAAGAACTATTCAGAGCTGTATTCAGTGGTTTTCAAAAAAGACATTTAATGTAACAAATCAATTCAAATCTTTCCCATGAAGACCAAAATATATTGGAAAAGCACTTCATTTTAAATCCAATTCTGAATAAAGCAATCATTTTTGCAGTTCTCGAGACTTCGCTCCTCCTCCCTAATCCACGTAATTATGCTTTTAAATGTAAACCTTATGAAGAGTCGGGACCACGTGGGAAGGCTTTCCTCTAAGCAATGAAGGATTACAGGGGCTCGGCACCCTAGGTTCATCCCAGCGCCCTTCTCTACCAGCACGACCCGCAGGGAAAGGCCGCTCTCTCGCCCCGTCCCGCAGCGCTTCCCCGCACCGTCACCAGCCATTTACCGGTTTCTTGGAGCCTGGATTCGGCCTTAGGTTGGCCAGACTCACGCGGGGCAGGGCCCGGATCAAGTCCAGAGCCCTCGCCCCACCGCCTCGCACCGGACCAGCCATGACCCGGCGGCCGCGAACCAGCACAGGTGCCCTCAGCCACCTCCGCGCCCACGTGACCTCAGGGCGCCGCTTTACGGCCGTGGCCCCGCCTCTGTCGTACTGCAGCGTCCGCTGAGCTGTCCGCCCCCGTCGCGCCTTGAACCTGGAGTCCGCCTTTTGGGGGTGGGGGCGTGGACATGTGATCCTATGTTGAGAGTTCGATCCTTAAGATCGGACTTTTTCCTTAGGTCCTCTTCCGCCACCCACTAAATACGCTGTCGTTAGAGAATCTTGGAGTTGGTGTTCGGTCTGGTAGTCCTTTTGGAGGGAGTCTACTCTGAGCTCAGCCTGGAGTCTGGAATAAAATAACGCTCTTCTAAATGATTAGCTTTGAGCTTGGGTAATCACATATGGTAAGATAAGAAAATAAAACTGAATATGTGCAAATAGGTACGGACAATTGTATGTTTTTAATATTTTTGGTCATTTTTATATGTTTTTAATGTTGTTTTTTAATTTAAGTGAAAGACTCGGGGTCCGGCTATTAAATGCCTGGCTAATACCAGACTGGGAATAAGATTCAAACTAAGCGTTCTCTTCCGTAAGCATCTATATTGCTTTGACTGAGACACTGGGATACTAGCGTCACTTACTGTTAATGATAGGAGCATACTGAGGCTTGGTAAATAAATGTAGGACACTGTGTTAAATTGGTCTTATTCGATTATCTGACTAAACAACCATTGGTAAATGTCACAGGATTCCAGGGCAGGAGGAATTGAGAAACTGAGACAGGAAAGTTAAAACAAGGCCAAACAGTGTGGGCAATTTGCACCATTTATAATTAACAAGCCATTATTCTCCCCAGCCAAGGACACCTGAGAGCAAATGGTTAAAAACCTCCCAACGAAGAGAATGCAGAAAGGGAGGGAGAAAGGAGAAAAGAAAAAAGGGCAGTTTTACTCCCTAAACAGAGAAGCCAGCGGTCTCAGGCTTGGCAAGATAAAGTTGCCAGGTGCTTCTCGGGAATTCTGGGAAGGCAACAACAAAGTAAAAAGGGACCTTGAGAATTAATCTGTACCAAAATATTCAGCAAAGGAATTCTGAAACCTATAGACAGGAGGGTATATAACGCCTCGGACCCCCACTCAACTCCCTCTTCAAATTAGCTGAGAGCCTGTCTGTACTTCATAAACCAGATGTATAGGTTTGCTTGCATTGGTTTTTCAGTAAAGGTACATGTTTTAATAAACTGGTTTTTCACAACACAGCCAAGGTCTCTCATATAAATTAATTTATATGAGAAGACAAGGATTGAGATGGGGAACAGCCTTCTCCCACTGACTCGGGGCTGTCTGGTAACACCTCTGGTGTCAGTGAGAGGTGCCTCTAACAGTAAAGGTAGCTTTGAAGGCTTGGAAAGGTTGGTTGGGTAGTTTGACCAAAGCCTCACAATCATCAGCAGAGCCAGGATTCAAACTTCCCCTGCCTCCTATTATAAAACTAGTATTTTTATAATATAAAAATTGAATATACGCAGCACAAAATACCTAACGTTTTCACTCTAAAAATGTCAGCTTCTCAATGTTTGTCTTAGGTGAGGGTAATATAGAAGAACACCTTTTTCTTTCTTTTTGTTGTTCTTTTTATATTTCACCACCTTCCTAGGGAGTTTTTCCTGCTGATCCCTATTAGTGATCACAAATAGTAAAAGTGAGAAATAAATTTTGGAAGGCAGTATTGACAGAAGAAACATCCAAATCTATAGAGAATTTGTATAAGTTTGAGCCAAACTGATGACAATTGCCAGGAAGCAAAATCTCAACGGATTCAGAAAATGCTCCATAGAATGGCAGTTTTACAGCTTATTTTATACATTAGAATCAAAGGAGGGTTACATGAAATTCATTGGTGGTAGATTAGGGAGGCAGGGGAAAGCAAAGTGGGGAAATCTCTGACTTTAGATAAAGAGTAAAATGCAGAGACACATACTTCTTTTACATTGATGGATAGTTAACAATTTTTACTCTAATTTACAGCACATAGAGATGGTATTTTGGAAACAAGATAACAATGAAGGGTTCTATAGTCTTGGGCTCTGGTGTGTGGGTGTGCCCTGAGGCATCTTGAAAAGATTTCTCTGAATTCCAAGGGTATGTTATCTTAGATGCAAAAGGACAATAAAATAAACAGGTTTATTTAAGGTAAAGATTGGCCTTTGTCAAGGCCAGGATTGTACCTTCAGCCTGGGTATGGGCCCTGCCTGGGAATTGAATCTGAGACCCTTCAGTGCATGAGACAAAGCTCCAACCAACTGAGCCACACTGGCCAGGGCTAATTGTTTTATCAATGTTTGACGTTTATTTACTTATCTTATGATGGATGAATACTTAGATAATTTGAACTATTTGTTCCTAGTATTTTAGTTCTCTCATGGTAAACAATGCAATTTAAATAATGTAAGTACTTTAAATATACATTTATAGGGTTTTTCAACTTCCTTTGTTTTAAATTTTATTTTATTTTTTCCATCACCACTTATTCTCTATGCACTCTTCCACCTCCACCCTTCCCTCGAAACACCACACTGTTGTCCATGTCAAATCATACAAACTATAATCTCTGACCACAATGGAATTAAATTTAAAAAAGAATAACAGGAAGATATCAGAAAAATCCCCATATACATGGGATCTAAACATATTACTAAATAACTCGTGGATCAAACAAGAAATCACAGAAGAAATTTTAAAATATTTTAAACAGAATAAAAATGAAAGCATGACATATCAAAATCTGTGGCATGGAGCTAAATAGATCTTAGAAATTTATAGCATAAACACTCATATTGGAGGGGGGAGAAAAATCTCAAATCAATGGTTAAAGCTAAGAAGCTAGAAAAAGAAAAAAATAAATCCAAATAAGCAGAAAAAGGGGAAAAACTGACAAATCAATGAAAATAACGAAAAAGAGAAAGTCTGTTAAACAAAAAAATGGTTGGTTTGAGGTCAAGGTAAATGATAAAGCTCAAGCAAGGCCAACCAGGATAAAAAGAAAAAACATAAACTGCTAATATCAGGTAAGAGCGGAACCATCACTACAGATCCTTCAAACATTGGAAGAGATGTAGGACTATAGTGGACACATTTATGCCAGTAAATTCAGCAACTTAAATAAACAAATTCTTTGAAAGCCACAAA
Source organism: Plecotus auritus (assembly GCF_963455305.1). Taxonomy (NCBI): domain Eukaryota; kingdom Metazoa; phylum Chordata; class Mammalia; order Chiroptera; family Vespertilionidae; genus Plecotus; species Plecotus auritus. The sequence continues at coordinate 29,934,213 of NC_137777.1, read as the reverse complement.
CTATGATTCAAGAAGCCAAGAGACAGGACTGCCAAAACCGGTTTGGCTCAGTGGATAGAGCGTCGGCCTGCGGACTGAAGGGTCCCGGGTTCGATTCCGGTCAAGGGCATGTACTGTGGTTGCGGGCACATCCCCAGTAGGAGGTGTGCAGGAGGCAGCTGATCGATGTTTCTCTCTCATCGATGTTTCTGTCTATCTCCCTTCCTCTCTGTAAAAAATCAATAAAATATATTAAAAAAAAGAGAGAGAGACAGGACTTCTGGAATGGTGGTGGAAGGCTTTGGCAAAACATTTCACCAGTGAAACAATCACTTCAGTGGTGAAAATGAATCTTTTTTAATATTTAATTTCTTTGTAAATTGTTCTGATATAGAGCAAGTGAAGAAACATTTATTCAAGAACATCTAATAAGTCTTGGTAAGAACAGCAAGAGTCTGTGCCATTTGAGCCATGCCCCACTCCTAACATCAGCCCTCCCCCAACTTGGAAAGATAGGAACTCTTCTTTTGACAGCTAGGAACAAGAAGATGGGATTTCCTCTCTCCTCCTAGCTCCCAGACTAGGGTGACAGTTTTTTCCTGGGAAAGGAGGCTACTGGCATCTCTAATGCTCTCAGCTTTGGGTTACAGAAGCTCTATTCCAGGCAAGTGTAGCCAAAAGAACTGAAGCCCTTTTACCCCAATTCGCCCTTACTCTTAGAGTTGGAAGCTATGCCCTGGTTGGTGCCAGGTTGAAAATATTGGGCCAGTTTGCTAATAGGATGCAGGTTTCATGCCAAGAAGGATGTTATGGTCTGAACTGTGTCCTGCAAACTTCGTATGTTGAAATCTTAACTCCCAGTACTTCGTAAAGTGATTGTATTTGGAGAAAGTGTCTTTCATTAAGGTAAGTTAAAATGGGGGCATTAGGGTGGGCCATAATGCACAATTACTCATGTCCTGATAGGAAAATGATATTTGAACAAAAACCTGGATAAAGGAAAGACACTGTACCAGAAACACCAATCAGAAAGAATATATGCACCCCTATGTTCAGAGCAGCACAATTTACAATAGCTAAGGTTTGGAAACAGCCTAAGTGCCCATCAGCAGATAAGTGGATTAAAAAACTGTTGTACATCTACACAATGGAATACTCTGCCGCTATAAAAAAGAAGGAACTTTTACCATTTGCAACAGCATAGGTGGAACTGGAGAGCATTATGCTAAGCGAAATAAGCCAGTCAGGGAAAGATAAATATCACATGATCTCACTCATTTGTGGGATATAATCAACATAATGTGATGAACAAGAATAGATCGATCTAGAGACAAATGGTAGGGGAGGAGGGGGGGAGTAGAGAGCAGCCAAAGGACTTGTATACATGCATATTAGCATAACCAATGGACACAGACACTGGGGCAGTGGGGGCTTGCCTGGGATGGGAATGGCTGGGGGAGGGCGGTCAACTGGGGTAAAACTTTAGACAATAAAAAAATAAAAATAGCCGAAACCGGTTTGGCTCAGTGGATAGAGCGTCGGCCTGCGGACTGAAGGGTCCCCGGTTCGATTCCAGTCAAGGGCATGTACCTTGGTTGCGGGCACATCCCCAGTGGGAGGTGTGCAGGAGGCAACTGATCGATGTTTCTAGCTCTCTATCCCTCTCCCTTCCTCTCTGTAAAATATCAATAAAATATATTTTAAAAATAAAAAATAAATAAAAATAAAAATAAAGGTAAGACATTGTGAAAACACAGGAAGAAGATAGTAATCCACAAGCCAAAACAAAAGGCCTCAGAAGAAACCAACCCTGCTAACACCCTGTTCTCAGACTTCTCACTGTCAGAATTGTGAAAAAAAATAATTTACATTGTTTAAGCCACCCAGTCTGTAGTTCTTTGTTATGGCAGCCTAAAAAACGAATACAGACTTTGGTACCAAGAAGTAGGGTGTTTGCTGTAAAAAATTCCTGAAATTGCAGAACTGGGTAATGAATTAGAAAAAGAAACCAAAACTAAAGTTTGGAAAATTCTCAGCATATCCATATTGCAAAAATTTGAGAAAGCATGTTCTGGAAAGAACATCAAGGATATGGCTGGATAATCATTCACAAGGGGAGCCCAACAGTAAATTTGAACTGAAAGATGGAAGAATCAGAAAATAGTAAATATAGTTTGATAGAGATTATAAAATATGGGGAATGGAGAGAAAAATAATGAATAAATATGAACAGAGCCTTAGAGAGTTGAGGGACACCATTAGGCATGAAAACATATGTGTAATGGAAGTAAAAGAAGGAGAGGAGAGAGAGAAGCAGAAAACTATTGACTACTGGCTGAAAACTTCTGAAATATGATGAAGTCATTACACATACAAGAAGTTTCATACAATCTAAGTAGGATAAATTAAAGGAAGTCTACACCCAGACACATCATAATCAAGTATTGAAAGCTCAAGGTTTATATCAAAAGGAATTAAAAGCAGGGACTCAATAATTGTATGCCAATGTTCGTTGCAGCATTGTTCACATACAAAAAAAAGGTTGAAATAACCCAAGTGTCCATCAAGAGATGAATGGATTAACAAAATGTAGGGTATAATGTAGTGTATAATACAAATGTAATCCTAAAAGGAAATGAAGATCTGCTACATGCTACAACATGGATGAACCTTGAAAACATGCTAAATGAAATAAGCCAGATACAAAAGGACAAATATTGTATGTATCCACTTACATGAAGTTCCTAAAATAGGCAAATATATACAGACAGAAAGTAGATTAGACATCGATGTGAGAGAGAAACATTGGTTGCTTCCCATACATGCCCCAGTGCCCCAGTGGGGGATCAAACCTGCAACCCAGTTTTGTGCCCTGACCAGGAATTGAACCAGCAACCTTTTTGCACACAGGACAACACTTAACCTACTGAGCCACTCTGGCCAGGCAAGCCAGCACTATCCTGATACCAAAACCAGATAAAAACATTACAAGAAAAAAAAAAAACAAAACCTATAACCTAATACCCCTGATGAAAATAGATTAAAAAATTCTTACCTTTTAACAAATTGATTTCAACTAATTATATAAAGGAAAATATATAATGAATAAGTGGGGTTTATCCCAGGAATGCAAGTTTGATTTAATATTAAAAATCAATCAATATAATTCACTATGTTAACCGACTACAGAAAACATCCTTTTAATAAATATAAAATTGTTTTGACATGATCAAAGGTTCATTCAGTACAACTCTCAGCAAACAAGGAATAAAAGGGAACTCTTTCAACCTGATAAAGACTAATTATAAAAACCCCACAGCTAACATTAAATATCAGGACAAAATACTGAATGCTTTTACCCTAAGATCTGGAATGAAGCAACAATGTTTATTTACCATTTATATTGGAGGCTGTAGACAGTACCATAAGGCAAAAGAAAAAAAAATCAAAAATACTGATTGGAAAAGAAGTAAAACTATCTTTTTTTCAAGTATATAATCGTCTAGGGAAATCTTAAGGAATCTACAAAAAAGTTACTAGAACTTTTAAGTCAGTGTGGCAAGATTACAGATACAAAGTCAATATGCAAAAGTTACTTATACATATTGATATATCTAGCAATAAATAGTCCAATTGAGCCGAAACCGGTTTGGCTCAGTGGATAGAGCGTCGGCCTGCGGACTGGAGGGTCCCGGGTTCAATTCCGGTCAAGGGCATGTACCTTGGTTGCGGACACATCCCCAGTGGGGGGTGTGCAGGAGGCAGCTGATCGATGTTTCTCTCTCATCGATGTTTCTAACTCTATCCCTCTCCCTTCCTCTCTGTAAAAAATCAATAAAATATATTTTAAAAAAATAATTAAAAAAAAATAGTCCAATTGAAATGTAATATACCATTAACAATAGCATAAAATATGGATTTTCTAGGGATAACTTTGACGAAAGATAGGCAGGCCTATACACTGAAAAGTATAGAACATTGCTGACAGAAGTACAAGATTACCTAAATAAATGGAGAGATATATTGGTTCATGGATCATAAGACTCATTTGTCAGTTTTCTTCAAGCTGGTCTGTAGATTAAAGAGAATCTCAATGAAAATCCCAAGAGGCTTTTTTGGAGAAGTAGACAAGTCAATTCTAAAATGAATATGGAAATATAAAGCACACAGATTAGCCAAAACAACTTTGAAATAGAAAAGCAAGGGAGGGGGATTAACACTACTTGATTTCAAGCTTATTGTAAAGCTACAGTAACCCAGACATTGTGGTATTAGAATAGGCACAGATCAGTGGAACATCATAGAGAATTTAAAAGTAGACTCATGAGAAACCAAGATGGAGGCATAGGTAAGCACCTAAACTGCTGCCTCGCACAACAATTTCAAAACTACAACTAAAAGACAGAATGAACACCATCCAGAACCACAGGAAAGCTGGCTGAGTGAAAATTCTACAACTAGAAGGAAAGAGAAAAGCTCACAGAGAATTGGAGGTACAGCAAAGGGTCTTTGTGCGCGCAGAGAGGAAGGGCGGCTGAGAGCCTGGCTGACTTTCTCTGGCGGAAGGAGGAAGGAAGCCCCCGACCGCACTGAACCCCAGTTCTGACTGCACTGAACCCCAGTCCCAGGCGAAACCCCGTGGACCCAGGCTCATACAGGGGGAGTCTGGTCTGTCAGGTAGAGAGAAAGGCACCTGGAGACTCCGAGACCCGGGGGAGACGCAGGGAAGCCCTGGTGTGCCAGTGTGCACAAAGGCTGCGGAGGTTGCCACAGGCTTTCCCTAGCAGAAGGGAGTCAGAAGCTCCTGACTGCACTGAACCCCAGTTCCAGGCGAGCCCCTGGGGACCCATGCTCTTACGGGGGGAATCTGGACTCTCGGGCAGAGACTCGGGAGCCGGGGAAGGCAAAGGTCGGGAGGCGCGCGCATGCCAGTGCGCACAAAGGCTGCGCAGGTTGCCACAGGCTTTCCCTAGTGGAAGGGAGTCAGAAGCTCCTGACAGCACTGAGCCCCAGTTCTGACTGCACTGAACCCCAGTTCCAGGCGAGCCCCTGGGGACCCACGCTCTTGTGGGGGGAATCTGGATTCTCGGGTGGAGACTCGGGAGCCGGGGAAGGCAGAGGTCTGAAGGCGCACGCATGCGCGCAAGGGCAAGGCTGACGGGAAGCCAAGACTGTCTGCTCCGCCCTGAGACTCCACCCCTTCCAAGCTGAGCACAGAGGCTATTGCATTTTGGCAAGTCTAATCCTATAAGGCTGTCTCCAGCACCGAACTTCTCCCAGCGCAGGCACAGCTAATCCTACGGCCAACTGGCCTGGAGGTCAATTCCTCCCAGTGATACCAACAACAATCAAGACTTAACTACAACAAGGCTGTACACACAGTCCACAAAGGGGTGCACCAAGAGTGTCCACCTCAGGTTAACTGGGAAGGCCGACCCACTGGGCCATATAGGAAACCTAGCACACAAAGCTACTCTACCAACTCAGGGAAGCAGTGAAAATGCGGCATCAAAGAAACAGATCACAAACGAAAGAAATGGAGGAAAACAAACGACTGGATATAGAATTCAAAACCACGGTTATAAGGCTTTTCAAGAATATCCTAGAAAAGGCCTATAAATATAACGAGACCCTCGAAGATATGAAAAAGGACCAACTAGAAATTAAACATACACTGACTGAAATAAAAAATATTATACAGCCGAAACCAGTTTTGCTCAGTGGATGGAGCGTCAGCCTGCGGACTGAAAGGTCCCAGGTTCGATTCCGGTCAAGGGCATGTACCTTGGTTGCGGGCACATCCTCAGTGGGAGGTGTGCAGGAGGCAGCTGATAAATGTTTCTCTCTCATCGATGTTTCTAACTCTCTATCCCTCTCTTTTCCTCTCTGTAAAATATCAATAAAATATATTTTTTAAAAAAATATATTACACAGAGACCCAACAATAGACTAGAGGAACACAAGAATCAAGTCAAAGAATTGAAATACAAAGAAGCAAAAAACACTCAACCGAAAAAACAAAAAGAAAAAAAAAAACCAAAAAGTTGAAGATAGTGTAAGAAGACTCTGGGACAACTTCAAGCGTACCAACATCAGAATTATGGGGGTGCCAGAAGAAGAGAGAGAGCAAGATACTGAAAACCTATTTGAAGAAATAATGACCGAAAACTTCCCCCACCTGGTGAAAGAAATAGACTTACAAGTCCAGGAAGCACACAGAACCCCAAACAAGAGAAATCCAAAGAGGACCACACCAAGACACATCATAATTAAAATGCCAAGAGCAAAAGACAAAGAGAGAATATTAAAAGCAGCAAGAGAAAAACAGTTAATTACCTACAAGGGAGCACCCATATGATTGTCAGCTGATTTCTCAACAGAAACTATGCAGGCCAGATGGCAGTGGCAAGAAATATTCAAAGTGATGAATAGCAAGAACCTACAACCAAGATTACTCTACCCAGCAAAACTATCATTCAGAATTGAAGAGCAGATAAAGAGCTTCACAGATAAGAAAAAGCTAAAGGAGTTCATCACCACCAAACCAGGATTACATGAAATGCTGAAGGGTATTCTTTAAGAAGAGGAGGAAGAAGAAAAAAGTAAAGATAAAAATTATGAACAACAAATACATATCTATCAACAAGTGAACCTAAAAATCAAGTGAATTAAAAACCTGAGGAACAGAATAATCTGGTGAATATAATAGAATCAGGGAGTGGACTGATAATTCTCCATAGAAAGGGAGTGGACTGATAATTCTCAGGGGGAAAAGGGTATGGGGGGGGTTCAGGAAGAGACTGGACAAAAATCATACACCTATGGATGAGGACAGTGGGGGGGAGGTAAGGGCAGAAGGTGGAGTGGATATCGGGTGGAGGGGAGCTATGGGGGGAAAAAGGAGAAACAATTGTAATAATCTGAATAAAGATTTATTTAAAAAAAAAGTAGACTCATAAATTTAAAGACAATTGATTTTTGAAAATACAATTTACTACCATACAGTTACCATATTTCTTGTTGTACAATTAAATGTTTTGTAGTATATTCAGAAAATTGTGCAACCATAATCACCCGCCAATTTTTGAAAATTTAGATCACCTGTTACAGAAAACCAAAGAAGAACAAAGCAATACTTAGAGAGATGGAGTTACATTTATTACACGCGGGTCCAGAGGAAAATGTCTCTCAAATTCTGGGCCCCAACATGCAGGAATTTTCCCTATTTATATGTTTTGACCTTCTTTGTCTCCCAAATATGGGGTGTTTCCAGCCCCTTTTGCAAGTTCTTAAAGAGCCCGTATGTGCTGGGGCCTTGAGACCTCAACCAGAGGCCTGGCCTGGCGCCAGCACTGATAACCTTGTCTGGGGAAGGTTTAATGGCCTCTCTGAAGTGGGAGTAGTCTTAGCAAGCAAGAATTTACAGAAGCCAAATAGCAGGGTTAAAATTTCAAACAGCAGTATTTATATAAGATGGATGCTTCATTCCCCACTGGTTTTATGTACATGAGTCAAATCATTGACTCTTAGTCATTGTAGTTATATTTACCCCTGAGGACTATAATCTTAATTTTCTGCCTAATAAAGTTAGTGGGCCTGCTTATAAGATAAGGGCCCAGAATGAAGGCCAGGAGTAATCTTTAGAGAGTCCGAAGAGTCCTGGACTCTCAATTTTTCCTGGGCTGTCTTAAGTCGGGTGTGATGAAGCCACGTTGGGATTCCGTTGACCTTGACTGCCGTGGAGGTGGTCCTTTCCAGGTTGGAGTCAATCCTTGGGTGGCAAATTTCTTTACCCAAACAGTCACCAGGGTGGAAGGGATGAACCAGATCAGAAGTTGGTACAGGCAGAATGTCTCAGATGTGCTTCTGGATTGCTTCCTAGGTAGACTGTAAAGCCTGTAAGAACTTGAATAAAGACTGGTTATGGATTTTAGCCTTTTCTAGATTGGGTAGGTCAGGACCTGGAAGAGTCACTAGAATCTGTAGAGGCCCCACTGGTTTTAGGGCAGCCTCCTGGGCAGCTTCATCTGTGGCCCGGTTCCCTCTTGCTTCTGTGGAGAACCCTTACCTTGTTGTAAATGCGTACCTGCTATCTGTATAAATTGTTACTGATTTTCTTTTGTCTACCAGAGAGCCTGAAACTGGGTGACTCAAGTGTTTGACATCCAGTGCTCTAGTGTGTTCTGGAGTAAAACCTCGACCTCATGTGGGGCAGTTAGGATTAGTTACTGCCCTAGGCTTAACTTATTTGCTTTTTTAATAAGCATAGCTATGGCTGCCACCACTCAGAGGCAAGTAGCTCACCCAAATGCAAAGGGGTCAAGTCTTTTGTACAAATAGGCTACCAGCCATTTCTAGGGGCTGAGACTTTGGTGAGTACCTCTTTGCCTATGCCCCTTGTCTCACATACGTAGAGGTGGAAAGACTTAGTTACATCCTGTAGCGCTAGTTGGCCCATCGTCCCTGCTCTGCTCATGTCTGTCTAACTGCCTAATGTATTACCTCAAGGATCCTGGCTCTGAATTCTTTTAGGGAAAATGGACGTTGAATTTCTTCTGTAGCTGCTTCGTGCTGAGGAGGGACGGAATTTTCTCTCAGAGCCAAGAGGTCCTTGCTGTCTGTCACAGGGACGATGAGGCCTGGGCCCAGAAGGAGGTGGGCTTGTGACCTGGCAGAGACAAACTGTAACAAATGGTCCAGTGGAAGGGAAAGAAAACATTTCAGTTTTAATGACCTCTATTGAAATAGAATTTTTCTCCTCAAAATTACCTCTATGTTTATCAAAAGAGCCAGATAAAGACTAATTTACCTATTGTATTTAATTTGGACTGACTGTTTGCATAAACACAACAAGAATGGTAACTGACTATCTTTGCTGGAATTTCATGATTGAATCTTGAAAAGCCCCGTAGGGCCAGGAAGCCAAGCCATCCAGCTGCCGTCAGGCCTGCCTGTAGTATCTGCTGAGTTAGGTGAATCCCTCACCTGCAGCGACTCCACCTGGGCCCACGCCCTAGGTTTTAAGGCCCATCTCAGTAGCCCTCCTACTCGTCACGGCCTAGAGTGTGTGGGGTTCCACAGGGACGCAGAGTCGTCCTTATTGCTCCCCTTCTACTCTGACCAACCACCAGTGATGGTAGGGTATGGGCCTGACGCTCCAGCGCCAGCCATTTTCAGGGCTCCCAAGCAGGATACCAGACTTTCTCCATGGCACTCTTATTGGCTTCAAGTCTTCAGAGTTCAGACAGGGCTCTTTAAAACATGACACTCCAGTCAAAGTTTCCGGTCAATAAAACCACTATTGGAAACCAGTCTTATTGAATTTATGCAGAGAAATGTATTGCCATGATTTATTAAGCATTGCCAAATTTCAGAGGAATTATATAAGGAGAAAAATATACTGACCTGCTTTAAGATCTTCTGATTTTCCTTGTTAGTCCTTTCTATGGATTCTTCAGAGTAATATAATTATCTTCAAATGACAAGGAGAAATTCAAAATGTGTCTATATTCAAGTAGACAATTATAGCTGTCCTTGTAGTAGGGTTCCCCCTACTTAACTTGTCCTTAAAATTTCATATGGTCTCTGGGAGGGGTGACATGCTCTCTGAGAAAAGACTAAGGGAGCTTTATTGCTTTACAGGGTCTCATATGTCACAGGACCTCACGGGGTCTGTAATTCCTGTAACAAAGGGCTGGTACTCACTACTTCCCTCTGTTCCAAACAGGCCTTCCCCAGTTTCCTAAAGTTGAGGTTTGTGCCACCCCTGACATGGGCATGGTCACACAGGCCTGCAAGATAGTAACATTGGCACTGTGGCCACCTTAGGTTGCCAAATCTTCTGCTACCATATATGACATATGGTAAAGTCTATTCTTGACCTTCCTACACAAAGCAAAATTGTCCTTGTCTTTCTGGAGTCATGTCCATGAAGTCGCAGGTATCATCTAAATCTATTATACAGCTTTCTGCAGGTCACTGTCAGGGCTGTGCATGGTTGCCAATTCTTCTTTCTAGCCACAAACACAGCCTGTCTAATTTCCCTAAATTTTATGCTGGCACGGGAGGAAGTTGTTTTGCTGTAAACAGGCAGCTTAACTCCTACATATCTGGGCTTGGACATCTGCCTAGAAAGCTGTAATTTATAAGTTTAACATGTGGCCTTAGGTCCTTCCAACCCAACAGGGTCTCTGCCATCCCTCAGTCAGACTCCTCCTCTCCTGGAGAATCTCCAAGTCCTGAAGGCTCCCCGGTCCAGGGAGAATGCCTTTCCTTTGCTCTTTGACTTTAAGCTGCCAGTCCAAAACAGCCAGAGTTGCAGTTAGAAACAGCTTTGCATATTGCAAAGCGCTTCTGTGGCAGTGGCTTGGGTATTAGACCCCTTGTCTTCCCACCAGTCCCCTTTGTGGCAGAGCAGGGACCAGGCCTCTCCCAAGGGAGTGCACTGGAAAGGGATCTCAGCCCCTCCTCTTCCAGCAGCAACAGGTACTGAACCCTTTCAGTACATTTGCAAACAGGGAGCTTTCACTAGCTCTATCTGCTGCTTTTACAGATCCTGGGCCTGCTGCTCTATTCCTGGGGCTGCAGGGAAGGCTAGTAGCCGTCACTGGCTTCTGGTTTAACTGCTGCAGCCAGCCAGCCAAAGGCCTAAGTCTTGTATTGCTTGTAAAACACTCATTACTCACTGGGCGGCAGTGGGCAGCTCTAGTGTCAGGTAAATGTCTGCTGTCCCCCTCTTTTCTCGCTGCTGCTGAGGCTTCTTCCAGGGCCACTGCAGGCAGTTCAGGCATCCAGCTCCCCTCACCCCCTTCTTTCACCTGGCTCTTGGGGGATGAGTCTGCCTAGCAACCAGTTTTATTTTTTTTTAATATATTTTTTATTGATTTCAGAGAGGCAGGGAGAGGGAGAGATATAGAAACATCAGTGATGAGAAAGAATCATTGATAGGCTGCTTCCTGGACACCCCAGACTGGGGATCAAGTCCGCAATCAGGGCATGTGCCCTTGGCTGGAATCGAACCTGGGACACCTCAGCCCATAGGCCGACACTCTATCCACTGAGCCAAACCAGCCAGGGCTGCCTAGCAACCAGTTTTAAATCACCAGGGCAGCTAGATTAATTATGCTTGCAGAAAACTTGCGACTTGAATCTAGTGAAGTTCTGATAAGACACCTGGACCATACCCCTACGCCAGCAAAATGGTCTGCAGCCAGCAAAATCAACAAAAACCTATCTCTCCCTGCTTCATAATTAACTGCTGACCACCTCCCCTCCCCGTCCCGTCCCCCAGTCCAGTTGCTTGTCTCTCTTCCCGATTGTGAGTCAGAGGAAGACAATTCCTACAGAGGGGAGAAATAGAAACAGTGGGAGTTTCAGAGAAAACTACAGACTACCGCTGTAATAGTCCTCCCTTTTGAAGGCTGAGGTCTGACCTGTGGAGAAAAATGACTCTTAGTCAGCCTGGGAAGATAGGGAGGAGGAAGATAAGGGTGTGTAGGGAGATTTCTTGGGAACTGAAAGCCTGGAAGGCCTCCTGAAAGAAAAGATCTTTAATCCAGTTACAGATGCTATTAGAATGGGGGGTCCATATATAGTTAATAATAACTTCAGCCTTAGTTCCACCACAGGTGGCTCACGTTGGAATATGATGTCACAGGCAGGGACAGGGCCTGTAAATCTCTCCGCCCTGCCCTGCAGAGCTATAAGTCCTGCCCCTGGAAGTCTCCGATCACCAAAAGAGATAAGAAAGCCATAAATAAAAGTTGTTTGAAATGTCATAAATTTATACCTTTAAATTAACCCTAGGATTTTAAAATTTCAATTTAATACAGCAAATTCACAAATCAGAGCAAACTGAAACCCTTACTTATACAAAATTAGAGAGAAATTTTTATTAGTTAAGTGGGCTGATTCCCTCCCACTGTGATAGCAAACATCTCTGAGAAAAATAACTCAGCAGCGCTGTTTAAGACGTTTGTAGACCATTACAGTTTCAGCCTTTAATAAATAAAACATTTTAGCCAGATGAATCAACAGAAATGCAGAATAAATCAAAGTAGCTTTCGCTTCACACAGACCAGTTAATGAGCAGATAATTATGCCAAGACAGACAAACATCCATACTCACACTCTCTCAGTAGACTAGCCCAAACTGGAGCTGAGCAGATAAACGAAACAATGCCCAACTCCCCAGACCGGCTTGGGGGCACTCCCGGCACCCACGGCCCAGAACAGAATTCTCAACCAACGTCTTGGTGAGAACCTACCGGAGGAGTTAAGACTGCGTCCAGTCTCCCTTCTCGGTAGCAAATTGGCTAGTCCCACACAAACAGCAGAGTGAGCTCATAATTCCTTAATCGAATCTGAATTCATTCACCTCCAGAGCCCCACATTTATATACTAGCTAGTCCGAGTTTTTTACTTCTACCAGATATTTACCCAGAGTTTAAACAGTCACCTGAGCCCTAACCGGTTTGGCTCAGTGGATAGAGCAGGGATGGGCAAACTTTTTGACTCGAGGGCCACAATGGGTTCTTAAACTGGACCGGAGGGCCAGAACAAAAGCATGGATGGAGTGTTTGTGTGAACTAATATAAATTCAAAGTAAACATCATTACATAAAAGGGTACCGTCTTTTTTTATTTCAACAGTTTTATTCATTTCAAACATTTTAACAAGAAGAATGTAAACACTAATTATTATAATTTGAAACTTGAAAAAATGGAGGAATCATAGCACAATAACATACCTTATATTGAAGATGGCAAAGGCAAAATAAAATTGCCTAACAAAGGAAAGGTACAAAAGCCTTTCAAATTAAACTTAAATATAATAAAATAATTTAAAACTAAAACAAATAGAAAAGAACAAAATGTGTAAACAGTAAATTAAACATTTTCTTTAGTGCAACTTCCAAATTATGCCCAGGACGTAGATGTAGATGGCAATGTAGACTGGGTTGAAAGGTTTTTGGTCTTTAAAACATCAACTTCAGTGGGAACAGTGTTGTTGGTCTCCTTTTTAGCTAATGCTCTGATACTGTGCTCTCCAGGGGCGTGTCTCCCTACATCACCACGATAACGTGTCTACGCATTCCCAGGGTGATGTCGGGGGACCCGTCCGCGGGCATTACAAGGAGCCTCTGGAAGATTGAGAGGTTGTTCCTTCTACTGAATGGGCGGATATAAATCCGCCCACTCAGAAGAAGGAGCTGCGGCTGTGTTTCCCGACATTGCCATGTTAACACTGCTGCTGGTGAAGGAGCGGAGGGGAGAGCAAGAGAACCTTCCGCTCTTTCAGCTCCGCGGGCCGGATAGAACAGCCAAACGGGCCGGATCCAGCCCGCAGGCCGTAGTTTGCCCACGGCTGGGATAGAGCATCGGCCTGTGAGGCCGGACTCAAGAATCCCAGGTTCGATTCCGGTCAAGGGCATGTACCTTGGTTGTGGGCACATCCCCAGTAGGGGGTGTGCAGGAGGCAGCTGATCGATGTCTCTCTCTCATCGATGTTTCTAACTATCCCTCTCCCTTCCTCTCTGTAAAAAATCAATAAAATATATTAAAAAAAATAAAAAAATAAACAATAAACAGTCACCTGATTCCTGACTCCTGATTAATTTGCCTGAGGAAGCCGTATGGCTTCCGGGGAGGTGATCAAGCTCCCCCTTCCACTCACTTGGAGTGGGCTGACTGACGGGGCCCCTGCCTTACAGATTCTGTCGACAGGTCCAGAAGTGTCCGTCCACTCTCTCCAGATGCCGGCCGGGTCCTGGGCTGAGGTCCGGGAGCGCCCGCCCGGAGTCCCCCGGTTCAATTCTGCTAAATCAGCAGAGCGGCACCTCCCGGAGGCCTATCCGGCTCCCCAAACCCGGCCCATTCACCAGAGGCCAAAAAGCCAAGCACAGTTGTTCCTCGGTTCAGGGAACCAATAATGTTACAGAAAACCAAAGAACAACAAAGCAATACTTAGAGACATGAAGTTACATTTATTATGCGTGGGTCCAGAGGAAAATGTCTCTCAAATTCTGGGCCCCAACATGCAGGAATTTTCCCTATTTATATGTTTTGACCTTCTTTGTCTCCCAAATATGGGGTGTTTCCAGCCCCTTTTGCAAGTTCTTAAAGAGCCCGTATGTGCTGGGGCCTTGAGACCTCAACCAGAGGCCTGGCCTGGCGCCAGCACTGATAACCTTGTCTGGGGAAGGTTTAATGGCCTCTCTGAAGTGGGAGTAGTCTTAGCAAGCAAGAATTTACAGAAGCCAAACAGCAGGGTTAAAATTTCAAACAGCAGTATTTATATAAGATGGATGCTTCACACCCACAAAGGAAACTCTGTATCCATTGGTAGTTGCTCTCTCTCTCTTCCTAAATTCCCTCACCCCCAGGCCCTAAGGAACCATCCATTTGCTTTTTGTCTCTATGGATTTATCTATTCTGGTCATTTTACATAAATGGTGTCATGCAATGTGTGGTCTTTTGTGACTGGCTTCTTCACTTAACACAATGTTTTCTTTTTTTTTTTTTAATATATTTTATTGATTTTTTACAGAGAGGAAGGGAGAGGGATAGAGAGTTAGAAACATCGATGAGAGAGAAACATCGACCAGCTGCCTCCTGCACATTCCCCACTGGGGATGTGCCCGCAACCAAGGTACATGCCCTTGACCTGAATCGAACCTGGGACCCTCCAGTCCGCAGGCCGACGCTCTATCCACTGAGCCAAACCGGTCAGGGCTTAACACAATGTTTTCAATGGTACAGCATGTATCATTTCTTTTCAGTTCTCAGTTATATTCCATTATATAGATATACCACATTTTGTTTATTCATCCATTAATGGATTGAAAATTTGTTTCCACTTTGGGGCTTCTATAAATTATTCTGTCATGAACATTTGTGTACGAGTTTTTGTGAGCACATTTGTTTTCAGTTATCTTGGGTATACTAGTATACCTGGGAGTGGAATTGCTGGGTCAAATGATAACTTTATGTTTAAGCTTTTGAGGAACTGCGAGACAGTTAGTTCTCCAAAGCAGCTGCACCATTTTACTTTCCCCCAGCAGTGTATGAGTGTCTCAATTTTTCTACATCCTGGCCAACATTTGTTATCTATCTTTTTTTATTATAGCCATCTTAGTGAATGTGAAGTGGTATTTCATTTAGTTTTAATTTGAATTTCACCAGTTGTTTAAAATGATGAGCATTTTTTTTTTATGTTTTTTGGCCATTTGTATATCTTCTCTGGAGAAATTTCTATCTAAATCTGTGAAACCATTGTCTATTCCAAGGTCACAAAGATTTAAACCTATGTATTATTCTTCAAAGCATTTATAGTTTTAACTCATATGTAGGTCTCTGATCCATGTGTGTAAATTTTGTATGTGGTGTGAGAAAGCTGTTCACCTTCATTCTTTTGTGTGTGGATATCCATTGGACAACTGATTTTTGACAAAGATTCCAAGGAAATTCAAAAGGAAATTATAATCTTTTCAATAAATGCTGATAGAAAATTGGATGGCCATATGCAAAATAAAATTGGATATCCATCTCAATTATTAATCTTAAATATAAAAGCTGCCAACATTTAAAACAAAAAAGTAAGTGGTTTAGACAGGGAAATTGAGTTTCCTCGGGAATAGCAGAGGAATTGCAATTTGGAACATGCAAACTATGGTGAACCATAGGCACGTCAAGAGAACAAAGGAGATGAATGTGATTTTTATACAGGAAGGGAGGAAGTTGAAAGAGGGAGTTTTGAAAAGAAGTTTATTGGAGGAGAGTGAGAATTCAGGGTTGTGGCAGTTCCTCATTGGCTGAGTTGTTGTTGGGCAAAGAAAAAAATCATGGTTCTACCTTCCGGGGTATGTAAAGAAAGCTTCTTCCTGCTGGGGTGTGTTAAATTAGGTGCCATGAATGGTATGTTCATGAAATCACTCGTTTTGTGATTTCCTGACTCCATTTTGAATCAAGTTTTCCTTTATTCATTTTCACACAACTAAAATTATAAACGTTTTCTTTTTTTCTTTAAAAAAGTTTTGTTTTTTATTTTTTGTAAATTATAAATCTTTTATAAGGAAGCCTAGCAGAAAGTCTTAGTTATGTTGAGATAAACAAAAATTTCTTAAAGCATAAACTGAAATAAAAGATATAAACTATAAAAAAGAAAAACCAATAAATTTGACTTTATTAAAATTAAAAGCTTTCACTCTTTAAAAGCATTAAGATAATGAAAAAAAAGTCCAGTCACAGATTGGGAGAAAGTGTTTTCAAAATATGTACTTGACAAAACACTTATATGTAGAATAAATATGAAATTTTTATAACTCAATAATAATGACAGCCCAGTTAAAACATAGACAAAAGATCTGATCAGATATACTAGCTTTCACTATAGTAGCTTTCTTCATAATAGCCCCAAACTGGAAATAACTACAAAATCCAGGAGCAGGTAAACAGGTCTGTAAAATATACATAATGGAATGCTACCTGGCAATAATAAGTGAACAACTGATACAACAATATGGATGAGTCTCTAAACATTGATGCTGAATGAAAGAACTGCTAGAAAACACAAATGAATCTATTATGACAAAATAATCAGAGGTTTCCTTAGGATGTGTCTCTTCCCCACAGAGGAAAGAAGCAAGGATAGATAACAAAGGAGCCCAAGAAAACTTCCGTGTGTGATGTTCACTATTTTGACTGTGGTGAGAGTTTTAGGAGTATATAGTAAGACAAAACTTATCAAATTGTATACTTTATGTGCAGTTCATTGTATGCCACATACCTAAATAAAACTGCAGCAAGAGATAAAATATATACTAATTTTTTTAAACTTCTTGTAAAGGTGTTTTTGTTAATTGTTTATACATATTCACCTTTGTATAATAACTCATATGACTGTGACACAGTGAATTTATCCATTTTCCTGTAGATGAATGTTTAGGTTGCTCTGGGTTTTTCACTTTACAACGAGTGCTGCTGTTAATATACCTATATGTTTCTCTGTGCACACATATGGGAGGGTTTCCAAAGTAGACCCCCGAGTAGAGTTGTTGGGTCATAGCTACACAAATCTGCAACTTTACTGGATCTCCCCAATTGTTCTTTCAGAGTCATTCAGTTTTGTACTCCCTTTAGCAGTGTATGCAATTTAACCTTGTTTTGTTCTGTCCAATGTCATGGGCCTGATACTGGTGAGATGATGAGACATAGGTTCTTATCTTCTTAAAGGAAAGATTTCAATCAAGAGACAAAGTGCCCTTGACGGGCAACATGCAGCTCTCTCACATTGATGTTTCTCTCTCTTCCTTCCAGTCTCTCTAAAAAAATAAAATTAATGGGGGGAAAAGAGACAAAGAGCAGCCAAGCAAGCAAGAATTTATTGGCCATAGCAAAAACACGCTCAGGACAGTGATCCAAGGAAGGACTTAGAAGTAACAACGGGAGAGCCTCGGCTGGGCTTCTTTGCTCACTGGGCAGTTAGAGAAAAGGGGGCCTTGGAGACAGGTCCTGGGGTTAGCCCAAGATGAGCTGCCACTGCCCCATTGCTCCCCTGGTTGCAAGTCTTCTGGGGCCCCTTAGAGGGAAGAAGAGGGAATGGAAGGGAATGGAATGGTCCTCTCCTTGGGGAGAGCACTCTCTGGGTCCTTATCTGTGTTAAGGATATTTATCTCTCTCTTGCAGATAGAAATTGTAAGGGAGGTCTCAGGGAAGGGTCTCAATAAAATATTCACCAGCTTTCCAGGTGTGCTCTTTCAGGGCCGTGGTCTCCACTGATTGGTCAGTGCCAGGGCAGGGGGTCATTAGTCAATGCAGTTGGTCCTCAATCAGCCACTGCGTCACTTGTCTGGTTCTGCTCCTTTTTTGGGCTAAGAGCTGAAAAACAATTGAGGCCTAGATGTTATCTCTAGGGAGGAAAAGGTCAGAGGGTTTAAACTGAGGACTAGTGATATGCTAGGGGAGGAAAGGTTACCCTGGCTCAAGGTCTTTGTTTTCCCATTTCTGCCCCTTGCTAGGCACTCAGGTCTTTCCACTCTGGTGGCCTCTGTACCTGGCCCATCATCTTTGCGCTGCTCATGTCTGTCTAACTGTCTATAACAGGTCTAAAGTAGTAAATTGTTTTAACTTGCATTTTTTAATTATTTGGATAATTAGGTACTTCCTTTTAAGTGTTAATCATTTGGATTTCCACTTCTGGATATTACCTGAAATTTGGTGGGAGGAAAAATGGACGAACCATCTGAATTTTCTCCAGTTATTCCAATATCAGTTGCTGAAAAATTACCATTTTCCCATTGATTTGAAATGTCACCCTTAACATGCACCTGTTTATTCTGTGTGGTTACTTACTTATTTGTGCTTTAGATCTATTTAGAAATAAATCCAAGTAACTAAGGGCATTCAGTAAATGTTCTATTCTGCTTGTTCTTTCTTGCATTGGTAATCTATTCTTTTAACTGTTGTAATTACACTAGACGATGTTGATGGGAGGGCAAAAACTTTTTTTCTCTGCTCTCTTAAGTGCAGTGACTGGGGCCCTGCAAATTAAACTGACACAAGACAGATTAATAGGAGAAAAAAGTTTACGTCAGATACATATGGGAGGCCCTCACAGAAATGACATGAAAAGCAAGTCAGACATGGACACTTATGTATCATTTCAACAAAGGGAAATACATTTACAGAGAAATGACAAGACAAAAGAAAAGGGTTTTTAGCTTCCAATTCTCCCATGTTTATGAAGTTTAGAACTATTTTATTTTATTTTTAAAATATGTTTTTATTTATTTCAGAGATGAAGGGAGAGGGAGGGAGAGAGAGATAGAAACATCAATGATGAGAGAGAATCATAGATCAGCTGCCTCCTGGGGATCAAGCCCACAACCCAGGCATGTGCCCAGGACCTTTCAGTCCGCAAGCCCACACTCTATCCACTGAGCCAAACCAGCTAGGGCTAGAGTTATTTTATAAAATTAAAAAATCTTATTAGGATATTCAAAACAATTTTTATTAAAGTATAAGTTATTGAGGTTTTAATTGGGAGAAAATTGTATTGGTCAATTAGTTCTGAGGAAACTGATAACCTTATAATATTGCATCTTCCTATCCAATTATTTGTCTTTTCTGTATCTTGGCAGCTTCATTCTTTTCCTGATATATGTCTGGTACATTCTTAAGTTTTGCCAAAATATATATTTTAAAATTTCTACTGTGAATATATTTTTCTTCCATTAGATAGTCTAACCAGACTTTGTTTGTAACTAGGAAAAAAAAGTTCTTTTTTGTATATTGATTTAGTAAACTTTCCCTTTGTATAATCATCTGAAAATAATGATAATTTTGCATTTTTTCAATTATAGTATTTATTTAGAGAGAAACCAAGATGGTGGCATAGGTAAGCACCTAAACTGCTGCCTCGCACAACAATTTCAAAACTACAACTAAAAGACAGAACGGACATCATCCAGAACCACAGGAAGGCTGGCTGAGTGGAAATTCTACAACTAGAAGGAAAGAGGAAAGCTCACGGAGAATCAGAGGAGTGGCAAAGGGCTGAGGTACGGAGATGTGTGCAGAGAGAAAGGGTGACTGAGTGCCTGGCTGACTTTCTCTGGCGGGAGGGGGAAGGAAGCCCCAACTGCACTGAACCCCAGTTCCGACTGCACTGAAACCCAGTTCCGGGCGAAACCCCGTGGACCCAGGCTCATACAGGGGGAGTCTGGACTGTCAGGTAGAAAGGCACACAGAGACTCGGAGACCTGGGGGAGCTGCGGTGGGCAGGGGTCTGGAGGCATGCACGTGAGTGCTCGCAGAGAAAGCTGAATGCAGAGGTTGCCGCAGGCATTCCCTAGCGAAGGGAGTCGGAAGCTCCTGACTGCACTGAACCCTAGTTCCGACTGCACTGAACCCCAGTTCCGGGCAAGCCCCTGGGGACCCACGCTCTTACAGGGAGAATCTGGACTGTCAGGCGGAAACTCAGGGGAGTTGCGGAAGGCAGAGGTCTGAAGGTGCGCGCGCGCAAGGGCAGGGCTGACGGGAAGCCAAGACTGTCTGCTCCGCCCTGAGACTCTGCCCATCCAAGCTGAGCACAGAGGCTTTTGCAATTTTGCAAGTCTAATCCTATAAGGCTGTCTCCAGCACCGAACTTCTCCCAATGTAGATACAGCTGATCCTCACAGCCAACAGGCCTGGAGGTCTATTTCTCCCAGTGATACCAACAACAATTAAGATTTAACTACAACAAGGCTGTACACACAGTCCACAAAGGGGTGCACCAAGAGTGTCCACCTCAAGTTAACTGGGGAGGCCAACCCACTGGGCCATATAGGAAACCTAGCACACAAAGCTACTCTACCAACTCAGGGAAGTAGTGAAAATGCGGAGGCAAAGAAACAGATCACAAACGAAAGAAATGGAGGAAAACAAACGACTGGATATAGAATTCAAAACCACGGTTATAAGGCTTTTCAAGAATATCCTAGAAAAGGCTGATAAATTTAGCGAGACGCTCGAGGATATGAAAAAGGACCAACTAGAAATAAACATACACTGACTGAAATAAAAAATATTATACAGAGACCCAATAGCAGACTAGAGGAACGCAAGAATCAAGTCAAAGATTTGAAAAACAAAGAAGCAAAAAACACTCAACCAGAAAAGCGAAAAGAAAAAAGAATCCAAAAAGTTGAAGACAGTGTAAGGAGCCTCTGGGACAACTTCAAGCGTACCAACATCAGAATTATGGGGGTGCCAGAAGAAGACAGAGAGTAAGATACTGAAAACCTATTTGAAGAAATAATGACTGAAAACTTCCCCTACCTGGTGAAAGAAATAGACTTACAAGTCCAGGAAACACACAGAACAAGAGGAATCCAAAGAGGACCACACAAAGACACATCATAATTAAAATGCCAAAGGCAAAAGACAAAGAGAGAATATTAAAAGCAGCAAGAGAAAAACAGTTAATTACCTACAAGGGAGCACCCATATGATTGTCAGCTGATTTCTCAACAGAAACTATGCAGGCCAGATGGGAGTGGCAAGAAATATTCAAAGTGATGAAAAGCAAAAACCTACAATCAAGATTACTCTACCCAGCAAAGCTATCATTCAGAATTGAAGAGCAGATAAAGAGCTTCACAGATAAGAAAAAGCTAAAGGAGTTCATCACCACCAAACCAGGATTACATGAAATGCTGAAGGGTATTCTTTAAGAAGAGGAGGAAGAAGAAAAAAGTAAAGATAAAAATTATGAACAACAAATACATATCTATCAACAAGTGAACCTGGTGAATATAATAGAATCAGGGGCATAGAAAGGGAGTGGACTGATAATTCTCAGGGGGAAACGGGTATGGGGGGGTGCAGGAAGAGACTGGACAAAAATCATACACCTATGGCCGAAACCGGTTTGGCTCAGTGGATAGAGCGTCGGCCTGCGGACTGAAGGGTCCCGGGTTCAGTTCCGGTCAAGGGCATGTACCTTGGTTGCGGGCACATCCCCAGTGAGAGGTGTGCAGGAGGCAGCTGATCAATGTTTCTCTCTCATCGATGTTTCTGGCTCTCTATCCCTCTCCCTTCCTCTCTGTAAAATATCAATAAAATATATATTTTTAAAAAAATCATACACCTATGGATGAGGACAGTGTGGTGGAGGTAAGGGCAGAGGGTGGGGTGGGAACCGGGTGGAGGGGAGCTATGGGGGGAAAAAAGGAGAAACAATTGTAATAATCTGAACAAAAAGATTTATTTAATTAAAAAAATATTTATTTCATTCTCTTACCTGGGAAAGAAAGAAAGAAATTATAGTTGACCCTTGAACAACATAGAGGTTGGGAGCATCCCCCTCCCCCACAGTAGAAAGTCCACATATAACAATTGACTCCCCCCAAATTTAACAGAAGTCTTTCATCCATCAGTATCCAAGGGGATTAGTTCCAGAACCCCTGTGGATACCGAAATTCCAATCCTCAAGTTCTTTATATAAGAAGGTGTAGATCAATGCATAAGGCCAGGCTGCCTCATATGTAGTTTCCTGAAGAGTATTTTCCATCCCTAGCTAGTTGAATCCCCAGATGCTAAACTTAGAAGCATAGAGAGCCAATACTATGTTTATTGGGGGAAAAAATCTGTGATAAGTAGACCCACCAGATCAAACCTGTGTTGTTCAATGGTCAACTGTAATTAAAACACTAAGATTGCTTAAAGAATGTAGAACTTTGTAGGAATAGTAGTATTTGAACTTGGAAAGAGAGGAGGATGACAGCTGAGCTGTCCTACTTCCCATTAATGGAAGTTAATTGATAGAACTAATTGGTGGCTCTTGATATTACATTATAGAAAAATTCACATTCTAGTGATTTGGAATGTCCTGTGTTCATAGTAAGAACTAAAGATAGTATTATTTTCTCTATTAACATCACAACTGTCACCTAAGACTGTCATCACCAAAATTCAATGCCTACAGAAGTCCCCAATTTGGGATGCGGTGAGGGTAGAGAGACTTTATTTGGTGCAAACAGCTCAATTGTGAGACATCACAGTTGGGGAACATCACAGCTGTGCTATATGCAGAAAAGGGACATCTAGTCCCATGCTTAAATCAGCTCTATCTCATTATCCACCATTCATTCTGAGGATCAACACAACCAAATACTTAAAAGTCTAAATATACACTTGGATGTGAAATGTGAGTCACATTATCATTGTCAATAAATCAGTATAAACTTAAAATCTCTGAGAGTCCACAAAATTCTTAAATCCAAGCACTCAAATCCAAGACAAGAATAATACGACACGAATGAGACACTTTCCCTCACCCTCAATCCTCCAGCACTCTGGTTATCATGTGAATTAAAGTGAAGTGGTCTTTGTGTTGTTGTTGTTTTTATGTTCACCAGCTTCCTTTCCAATCTTACACTGTACTACCTAAGGATTGTATATATCCTTTAAGTTTCTCTAGGGAATTGTAAACTCCTAAAGGTCAGAGCGATACCATTATAATTAGCAAGTTATTAATAACAGGAAAGGAGCAAAGGGAAGGCCAGGCATGATAGGCATGAAATTTGGGCAGCTTCACCAGGAAGCTGCAACTTTGCACTCCTCGGGAAACCACCGGCCTATTCCTTGAAAAACACTGGGGAAAGAGGTCCAACAAAGGGAAGATGGACTCATGCCCAGTAAAGATGGGGTGACACAGGGAAGGTACTTGTCTTTCAGTCACACCTGAGAACAAAGATCATTTGCCAGAATGAGTGTGGCCACTGCAAGTGCACAAAAACTTGGGAAGACATAATCTCCTAAACAAGGAGTTCACGCTCCTGGCTCTCTCTGTGTACCTGGCTCTCTTGTTGCTCTCGTGCTCTTGGCTCGCTCTTAGAGATTCCTTGAATTTGCCCATATGGCCCACGGCAATATGGACCTCACACGCAATGGACTAATGGATTGCAGCAAGAAACACAAGCTAAACTAGTCTGATGATGGACTGGACTCAGCTCCAACATGGAAAGGAAACTCTGGACACTGGCTCTGATTTTAGCTCCACTGAAGCCCCTGCTACACATCTTCTATGAGGGAAATGGGACTTTGGAACTCAGGGATTTAATTTCAAGGAAATAAAAATCACTTGTTCTCCCACAAGTCTCAGAAAATTATTTTTCTTGGGATAGTGCAAGAATTCCACTCCCACTAGCAACTAGGGAGAGGCCCTCGTCCTTCCGTTAACAAGCATTTGCCTTTAGGTGCTTCTATCTCAGACCCTAGCCTACCATATATTTGATATGCATTGAAATACTCATGCAGAAAAGGGACATCTAGTCTCACACTTAAATCAGCACTATCTCATTATCCACCGATCATTAAGTTGTGCATTCTCAGTGACAACTGAATGTTTTCCTTTCCAGCTTCAGTTAGTTTTTTTTTTTTAATGTTTTTTTTTAATTTATTTTTTACAGGAGTAGCTATCTTTTTAAAAAAACACATTTAAAAAAAAATTTCAGAGAGGGAAAGGGAGAGAGAGAATGTCAATGATGAGAATCATTGATTGGTGGCCTCAGCATGCACCACACTGAGGGATCGAGCCTGCAACCTGGGCACGTGCCCTTGGCTGGAATCAAAGCCAACACCCTTCAGTCCCCAGGCCAACGGCTCTATCCACTGAGCCAAACCAGCTAGGGCAAAAAAGTATGTTTTTATTGATTTTAGAGCGTGGAAAGGCGAGGGGGGGGGGGGAGAGAAAGAGAGAGAGAGAAACACGGTTTGCTTGCTGTGGACCTAGACCAAACCCACATCCTGGAAATGTGCCCTGGCCCGGAATCAAACTGGCAATCTTTTGGTGCACAGGACAATGCTCAACCTACTGAGCCACACTGGCCTGGGCTTCAGCTTGTTTTTAAAAGAGACGGCCAGTCAACTTCAAAACTGCACCTGGGTGTAGCCCCGTGGAAATACAGCAAAAGTTCGACCAATCTCACTTTTACAAATGAGTACACCCTGGCTTTAGGAAACAAAGGAGTATCTGCGGTTGGGTCGGAGTGGCTTTGGGGTTCCTTCTTTTCAGTTCACTACAGCGCCCCAAGAGAGGAAGGCAAAGCCAGGCTCCAGGGACCATGCTCCCAGCCGGGGCCTGAGAGCGTCTTCCCCGAGGAGTCCTGGACGCCCCGCGGGAAGAAGTGCCCCGGGCCGGGCGCACCGCGCATGTGGACGCGGGGAGTGGAGGGAGGTGGTGGTGGTGGTGGTGGCGGCGGGGGTGGGGGGGATGAGAAGGTCAGTTCAGGCACCGGTTCCGTCACAGCCAATCGCGGGCAGAGAAGCAGGACATTGTGACGCGCCAAGGCGGGGAGAGCGGCGGGGGAGGGGCAGGACGACAGGTCCCTCGGACCCGGGGGCGCAGAGCTGGCGGAGGGCGGCGCGGCGCCTCGGGGGCGCGCACGCGCCTGAGCGCGCGCTCGGTGGGGCGGGCGGGACTCGCCGTTCTCACGCCCTTGGGCCGCTCCCGGGCGCTGGCTTTATATTCCGCTTCCGACGCGCGCTTCGTCGGTGGAGCGGAGCCGGTGAATGTGCGGCAATAACATGTCTGCCTCGCTTCCCGCCGCCCGGAAGGCCACCGCTGCGGTGAGTGGCGGCGGCCGGAGCTCGGAGGGTCCCGCTCGGCCCACTGTCGGTGACCGCCCCTCTGCCCCGGTGACTTCGCAAGCGGGTTAGCGACCCGTGCGTGGGGACGCTCCGCCCTGACGGGATGAGGTGGAATGGTCGGCACGTCCCGGGCCCCAGCTGTGTGGGGAGAGCACTGGGTTCGCGGCCCGGGCCGGGGGGTCAGCCCGCCACCCCTTCCCGGGCCGCGACACCCCTTCCCCAGCCCCGAGCCCGAGTCCTCCGCATTGCGTAGCGAGTGCGGCGCGCGGGACCCCGGGACCCCCGCCCCCCTTGGAATGACCTGCGTTAGTGCAGAGGCGCTCTCACTCGAGGTGGCTTTTTGGCATGTTTCTGTCTTGTTTGTGGATGCGGAAGACTTTATTTTCTTACCTTGCATTCTCATCCTAAATTAAAGAAGTTCGGAGATTTCGTGTCTTAAAAGATCAGAGGTGCTGTTTTTTTTAGGAAACTTGACTTGAGCTCAAACTTGTTTTTACCTCCGGAAGTTCCTTTTTGTGATGGAAAAGTTCTACCGTATAAAGGAGATCTTTCATGGTTTGACTTGAAAGAGACTTTGTCTTAGACTTAGAAAGTGATCATTTGCACTTAAAAAATGTCTAAGTGGGACCTCTTTCTGTGCTGAAGCCCCACATGAATTATCTTAGGAACTGCAAGGAGAGAAGTTAAGTATTTTTGCCAGGGAAGAGATGTCTGTCGAGATGAATTAACTTGCTGAAGGAGGTGTTCTGTAATTCTGGCTTCTACCTTAACCAAAGTTGCAGTGTGTAACAGTTACGTGTGGATTTACCTAGGCATTGCTTATTAATTTTTCCTCTTTTCCTCCAGGTGATTTTCCTTCATGGATTGGGAGATACAGGGTAGGTACCATTATTTTAGCAACAGTAATAAAATGAGGTCATGCAATCTACCTAAGCGATCAAAGGTTTCATATTTATGAACTCTAAGATTGTATTAAAAAAGAGTACTGTATTTCTTACAGTCCAGTAATAAGACGCAATCCTTTCATTTTTGAAAACCCTCCAAAATTTCCCCTCATCATCTTGAATTTGTCATTTTCAACTCTTGTTTTTGGAACATATTTAAATTGCAAACTCCTCCTTGAGTTGCTATGGGTATTGGGTAGCAGAGAAGGATGGAATGTTTGAGCTTTCCAGAGGGTTAAAATTTCAGGGCAGGTTTAGAAGAACTGGTTGACTTTGATAAGAGAGACAATAGCAATGTGCAGTCTGCAGCATTCTGAATGAGAACTTAGATGTTCCCTTAGAAAAAAATCAGGTGAAGGGCAAGGGAGGCAACTTAAAGATTTATTTGGAGGCTTATCAAACCAATTTTGTTGTGCTAACTTTAGATAAATGATTTATCTTTCACTTAGGCTTTTTCTACATTGAAAGATTTTGTTTTTAATTTAAATCAGTGAAACTTAGGTAAAGTTGTTACAATATTGTAGAATTCGCAAAAAACTGGATAGAAAAATTTTGATAAAGTAGCTAAAAAATTTAAATCTTTACAGAGAGGTGTTGGGTTAAAATAATTTTTTTCTTATTTTTAGATTAAATTTTAAATGTTATTCCTAATAGTTTTTTATTTATTTTTATTTTTTAAAAATATATTTTTTAAAATATATTTTATTGATATTTCACAGAGAGGAAGGGAGAGGGATAGAGAGCTAGAAACATTGATGAGAGAGAAACATCGATCAGCTGCCTCCTGCACACCTCCCACTGAGGATGTGCCCGCAACCAAGGTACATGCCCTTGACTGGAATCGAACCCGGGACCTTTCAGTCCACAGGCCGACGCTCTATCCACTGAGCCAAACCAGTTTCGGCTATTCCTGATAGTTTTTTAAATTTTTTATTTTATTTTTTTCTTTATTGATTAAGGTATTACATATGTGACCTTATCCTCCATTGCCCCCCGCACCTCCCCGCTCATGCCATCAGCCCCCTAGTGTTTGTGTCCATTGGTTGTGCTTATATGCATGCATACAAGTCCTTTGGTTGATCTCTCCCCTTTTCCCCCGCTCTCCCCTGCCTTCCCTCTGCCTAATATTCTTTTATGCTTATTTATTAAGTAGAGGTAACATGACACATACTTTGTGTGGAGTAGCAGAAAAGGTTGTAGGACTGTGTTCTGGCAACCAGGTAGTCCTATGAAAATGACAGATTAATTTTACTAAAAAGAAGTGTAGAGAAATTTTTAAAAAAATTTCTTTTGAAAATATGTCACTTTTTTTGGTGTGTATTATTCTCTCACTTTTAAGAAAATGTTTATTGTTGAGATTATTACAGATGTCCTCCCTTTTTCCCCTCATTGTCCCCCTCCAACTGGTTCCCGCTCCACCAGACCTTCACTACCCTATTGTCTGTGTTCATAGGTAACGCATATCCTATATAATAAAAGCCTAATATGCAAATGAACCAAACGGTGGAACAATCAGTGGAATAACTGGTTGCTAGGACGCACACTGACCACCAGGGGGCAGACACTTAACACAGGAGCTGCCCCCAGGCCAGCCAAGGCAGGTGTCAGTGGGCCCCTCCACCCCCCTGCAAATCGCATCACCGGTCTCCTCCGGCAGAGGGAGGCAACCAGCTGCAGTGTCGGAGGGGGTAGGGGGGGGGCTGGCGAGCGGGCAGTGCCAGGCCAGCCAAGGTGGGTGCCAGTGGGGGCCCCTGATTGCCCCACCGGTTGCCCCACAGATCAGCCCTGATCACCAGCCAGGCCTAGGGACCGTAGCCATGCACGAATTTTGTGCACCGTGCCTCTAGTATGCATATGACATCTTATCAGTTTATTTTGTGCATTAGATTCCTTGTTTATTTTGATTGTTGATAGATATGTATTGTTCATATTTTTGATATTTTTCTTTTTTTTCCTCTTCTTAAAGAATACCCTTCAACATTTCATGTAATACTGGTGACGAACTTCTTTAACTTTTTCTTTTCTTGTCTGTGAAGCTCTTTATCTGACCTTCAATTCTAAATGAGTAATCTTGGTTGTAGATCCTTGCTATTCATCACTTTGAATATTTCTTGCCACTCCCTTCCAGCCTGCAAAGTTTCTGTTGAGAAATCAGCTGACAGTCGTATGGGTGCTCCCTTGTATGTAACTAACTGCTTTTCTCTTGATGCTTTTAAGATTCTCTCTTTGTCTTTAACCCTTGGCATTTCAACTATGATGTGTCTTGGTGTGGGCCTCTTTGGGTTCCTCTTGTTTGGGACTCTGCGCTTCCTGGACTTGGAAGTCTATTTCCTTCGCCAGGTAGAAGTTTCTGTCATTATTTCTTCAAATAGATTTTCAGTATCTTGCTCTCTCTCAAATGTTGGTACCCTTGAAGTTGTCCCAGAGGCTCTTTACATTATCTTCATATTTTTGGATTCTTTTTGCTCTTCTGATTGGGTGTTTTTTGCTTCCTCATATCCCAAATCATTGATTTGATTCTCAGAATCCTCTACTGTTGAATCTCTGTAAATTATTCTTCATTTCATTTAGTGTATGCTTAATTTCTGACTGGTCCTTTTTCATGTCTTTGACATTCTCACTAAGTCCCTTGAAGCTCTCATTGAGTCTCTTGAAGCTCTCATTAAGATCCTTGAGCAACCTTATAACCTTTGTTTTGAAATCTATATCCAGTAGTCAAACCTCGATTCTCAAATGTCTCCCATCTTGAGCAACTTGCTTCTCAACCTGACAACCCTTTCATGATGATAGCTGTATGATCAGTCACAAGTCTCTCAGGCGACAAAGAAGAGAATGTGCGAGTATGAATCAGTTTACCACTGTTAAAATCTCTGGATATTGTACTGTGAATATTTTCATGTTTTTCTGCTTTTGTTGTTGCTAATTATTATTATTAAATTTTCATTTTTTTATTGTGCATTTTCTTTCTTTTTTGTTAAACTTTCATTTACATTTCATGTCCTTTTTTGTTTTTAAAGTGTTTATTTATACATTAGACATGTACTATATATAAGAAAGGTTAAAACAGAATCATTTGGGGGTCTGGAACAGATTAATTCAATTTACATTGTTTCTAATGGGAAAAAATGATTCGGTTTTTGAACAGCCTTCTGGAATGAATTAAGTTTGAGAAACGAGGTTCCACTGTAGTTTGCTTGCTTTCATTTCATTTAATTCTTTTTCTGGGGATTTCTTCACTTGTTTCATTTGTGACATGTTTCTTCGTCTCCGTATTTTGTTTTTTTTTTTTTTTTTTTTTTTTTTTTTTTTTTAAATATATTTTATTGATATTTTACAGAGAGAAAGGGAGAGGAATAGAGAGCTAGAAACATCGATGAGAGAGAAACATCGATCAGCTGCCTCCTGCACACCTCCCACTGGGGATGTGCCCGCAACCAAGGCACATGCCCTTGACCGGAATCGAACCCGGGACCCTTCAGTCCGCAGGCCGACGCTCTATCCACTGAGCCAAACCGGTTTCGGCCGTCTCCGTATTTTGACTGCTTCCCTGTGTTTATGTATTAGGTAGAGCTGCTATATCTCCTGGAATTGGTAGAGTGGCCTCGTGTAGCAGGTGTCCTGTAGGGCCCAGTGGTTCAGCCTTCCCAGTCACCTGAACTGGACACTCTAGGTGCGCCCCTGTGTGCACAGTCTTGTTGTAGTTGAGCTTTGATTGCTGTTAGCGTCACTGGCAGGATTTGACCTCCAGGCCAATTGCTGTGAGGACCAGCTGCATCTACAGGGGAAGAGCTGCTGTGTAGGAGACGCCACTATGGAGCAGGACTTACTTCAGTGGGGCTTTGGTGCTCACTGAGTCTACCCCTTGAGGTGTCACTTGTGGATATGGAGAGTTGTAATCTGGTATGGTCTGAAGCTGTCCATCAGGTGCACTGGCTCTGGGGCCTCCCGGGAGATGCAAAGTCAGCCACTGCCTGGGGCCATAACAAATAACTACAAAATAGATGGCTTAAAAACAATAGGAATGTATTCTGGTAGTTCAAGAGGCTAGAAGTCCAAAATAGAGTATCAGAAGGACTATATACATTCCCTCTGAGAGCTCTAAGGAAGAATCCTTTGCCTTTTTGTTTGTGATGGCTCCTGGCGTTCCTTGGCTTGTAGCAACATATTTCTAATTTCTGCCTCTCTTTACATCAGCTTTTCAAATGCTGTTTATAAGTGTTCTCTGTTCTTGATAAGGACACTGTTTACTAGATTTAGAACCCACCCTACCTCAGTATGATCTCATATTAACCAAATTACCTGTGTAAACAGCCTGTTTCCGAATAAGGTTGTATTCTGAGGTTCCTGGTGAATATGAATTTTGGGGTTATTGTTCAACCAACTACACTAAGGTATTCTCACTGCCTTTTGTGGCCTTGTGGTTTCTCACTTCTCCTTCTTTCTGTATTATTTGCACAATTTTCTCTCCTGACACACATTTTTAAGGTCTGTAATTTTCTTTCCTTGTAATGTCTTTGTCTGGCTCTGGTACAAGAGTAATGCTGGCCTCAAAGAATGAGTTAGATAGTGTTCCTTCCTCTCAAACTTTTTTGGAAAAGTTTCAGAAGGATTGGTATTCTTTAAATGTTTGGTAGAATTCACAAGTGAAGCCATCAGGTCCCTTTTCTTTTGGGGGAGAGTTTTGATTACTGATTCAATTTCCTTAATGGTTATAGGTCTTCAGATTTTATACTTTTTCATGATTTAGTCTCAGTAGGTTTTGTGTTTATAAGATTTTGTGCGTTTTATCTAGGTTATCCAGTTCTTTGGCACACAGTTGTTCATAATACTCTCTTATAATCATTTTTATTTCTGTTGAACCAGTAAAAATGTACTCACTGTTATTAATGATTTTAGTAACTTGAGTCTTCTAATTATTTTGTCCCTCTAATTAAAAGTTTGACAATTTTTTTGATATTTTTGAAGAACCAACTTTTGGTTGCATTCATTTTCTCTATTGTTTTTCTATTCTCTATTTTGTATTATCTCAGCCCTAATTTTAAAGTATTTCCTTCCTTCTGCTGGCTTTGGATTTAGTTGTGTTTTTTGTTTTTTTTTTCTATTTCCTTAAGTTGTAAATTTTAAATTGTTGGTTTGAGATACTTCTTTTTAACCTAAAAAAAATGAACTAATAATTGACAACACAGAAATACAAAGAATTATAAGAAAATGTTACAAACAACTATATGCCAACAAGTTGGACAATCTGGAAGAAATGGATAAACACCTAGAAACATACAATCTTCTAAAACAGAATCAAGAAAATCTGAGCACACTGATTACAACTAATGAAATCAAAGCAGTAATAAAAAGAAAAAATTCCTAACAAATGCACGTCCTGGACCAGAAGGCTTCACAGGTGAATTTTAGCAAACATTCTAAGAACTAACACCTATCATTCTCAAATTATTGCAAAAAATTCAAGAGGTGGGAAGACTCCCAAGCATACTTTATGAGGCCAGCATTATCCTAATTTCACAACCAGATAAAAATACTACAAAGAAAAAAAATTATAGGCCTATATCCCTGATAAACATAGATGCAAAAATCCTCAGCAAACTATTAGCAAACCTAATCCAGCAATATATTAAAAAGATCATACACCATGATCAAATAAGACTTATTATTGGGGTGTAAGGTTGGTACAATATCTGCAAACCAATTAACATAATACAAAATGAAAGATATAAACCACATGATCATGTCAGTAGATGCAGAAAAACATTTGACAAAGCCCAACACCTATTTATGATAAAAACTCAGCATAGTGGGAATAGAGAGAATATAACTCCACATAATACAGGCCATATATGATGAACCCACAGCTAATATCATACTCAAAGGGAACAAACTAAAAGCATTTCCCTTAAGATTGGGAACAAGACTGGGAGGTCCGCTTTCACCACTCTTAATCAACATAGTACTGGAAGTCCTGGCCAAAATAATCAGACAAGAAGAAGAAATAAAAGGCATTCAAATTGGAATAGAAGTAAAACTGTCATTATTTGCAGATGACAATACTGTATATAGAGAACCATAAAGATTCCACAAAAAACCTACTAGATCTGATAAACTCAGTAAATTAGCAGGATACAAAATAAATATTCAGAAATCTGTTATATTTTTATAAACCAATAATGGACTATTAGGCAAACTGAGAAAATAATCTCATTTACAATTATATCAAAAAATAAAAATAAAAGTCCAGCCAGGTGGCTCAGTTAGTTGAGTATCATCCAAATACCAAAAAGGTTACGGGATCAATTCCAGGTTAGGACACATAGCTTGGTTGTGGGTTTGATCCCAAGTTAGGGTGCTTAGCGGAGGCAGCCTAGTGATGTTTCTCTTGCACATTGATGTTTCTCTTCCTCTCCCTCTCCCTTCCTCTCTCTCTAAAATCAATTAAAAAATCCTCAAGTGAGGATTTAAAGAAAAAACAACTTAGGAATAAATTTAACCAAGGAGGTAAAAGACCTATACTCAGAAATTTATAAGACACTGAAGAAAGCAACTGAAGAAGATACAAATAAATGAAAGCATATACTGTGCTCTTGCTCATGGATAGGAAGAATTAACATCGTTAAAATATCCAGATGACCCAAAGCAATTTATAGATGTAATGCAGTTCCTATCAAAATATCATTGGTATATTTCACAGAACTAGAACAAATAATCCAAACATTTATATGGAACCACAAAAGACCTCAAATAGCCACTGCATTCTTGAGAAAAAACAAAGTTGGAGGTATCACACTACCTGATATGAAACTATATTATGAGGCTATCATAATCAAAAAGCGTGGTACTGGCATAAAAACAGACATATAGGTCAATGGATCAGAATAGAGAGCCCAGAAATAAACTCATGCCTATATGGGCAATTAATATTTGACAAATGAGGCAAGAATATACAAGGGGGTAAAGACAGTCTATTCAGTAAATGGTGTTGGGAAAATTGAACAGAAACATGAGAGGGGGGAAAAAGACTAGTCCACCTTTTTACACTAGATTTTGATATCCAGGATTGTTGAGTTTATTATATAAGAATAAACTCAAAATGGATTAAAGACTTAAATGTAAGACTCGATACCATAAAACTAGAAGAAAACAGGCAGTAAAATCTCAGACATTTGCCCTGGCCGGTTTTGCTCAGTGGATAGAGCGTCTGCCTGTGGACTCAAGGGTCCCGGGTTCGATTCCGGTCAAGGGCATGTACCTTGGTTGCGGGCACATCCCCAGTAGGGGATGTGCAGGAGGCAGCTGATTGGTGTTTCTCTCTCATCGATGTTTCTAGCTCTCTCTCCCTCTCTCTTCCTCTCTGTAAAAAGTCAATAAAAGATTTAAAAAAAAAAAAATCTCAGACATTTCTCTTAGAAATACTGTTTTTTATATATATATATTTTTTATTGATTTCAGAGAGGAAGGAGGAGGGAGAGAGAGAAAGAAACATCAATGATGAGAGGGAATCATTGATCGGCAGACTCCTGCATGCCACTTACTGGGGATCGAGCCCACAACCCAGGCATGTGCCCTTGGCTGGAATAGAACCTGGGACCCTTCAGTCCACAGGCTAACACTCTATCCACTGAGCCAAACTGGCTATGTCAGAAATATTGTTTTTTATGTATCACCTAAGGCAAGGGAAACAAAAGAAATTTTTTAAAAATGGGATTATATCAAACTAAAAAGGTTTTACACAGCAAACCATCAACAAAACAGAAAGACAGCCTCCCAAATGGAAGAAGATATTCACCAATGATACAGCTGATAAGGGTTTAATATCCAAAATTTCTAAAGAACTCATAATACTCAACGCTAAAAAATAATCCAAATAAAAATTGGGCAGAGGATCTGAATGGATATTTCTCCAAAGAGAACATACAGATGGCCAATAGACATGAAAAGATCAATGTCAGTAATCATCAGAGAATTGCAAATTAAAACCACAATGAGATAGCACCGCACACCTGTCAGAATGCCAATCAAATCCACCAACAAGAGTTGGTAAGGATATGGAAAAGGGGAACCCTGCATACAGGCCTTCGCCCTCGCAATCCAGGACCCCTTGGGGGATGTCTGAAGCCCAGTGCACGGATTCGGCCTAATCCCCACAGGCCAGGCCGAGGGACCCCACAGGTGCATAGACCCGTGCATCGGGCCTCTAGTATGCATATAAGATCTTTGGTTAATCTCTTCCCTCCCTCCCTCATCCCCCCTTCCCTCTGAGATTCATCAGTCTGTTCCATGCTTCCATGCCTGTGCATTGAGCGCCAGCCCCCTGGTGGTCTGTGTGTGTCATAGCTACCAGTCAAACGGTTGAACAGTTGCTTAGGCTTTTATATATAGACTAGAGGCTTGGTGCATGAAATTTGTGCATGGGGGTGTGTATCCCTCAGCCCAGCCTGTACCCTCTCCAATCTGGGACCCTTCGAGGGATGTCCGACTGCTGGCTCCCAACTGCTCGCCTGCCTGCCTTCTTAATTGCCCCTAACTGCTTCTGCCTGCCAGCCTGATCACCCCCTAACCACTCCCCTGCCAGCCTGATTGATGCCTAACTGCTCCCCTGCCAGCCTGTTTGCCCCTAACTGCCCTCCCCTGCAGGCCTGGTCACCCCTAACTGCCCTCCCTTGCAGGCCTGGTCACCCCTAACTGCTCTCCCCTGCAGGCCTGGGTCCCTCCCAACTGCCTTTCCCTGCAGGCCTGGTCGCCCCCAACTTCCCTCCTCTGCCGGCTTGGTCACCCCTAACTGCCCTCCCTTGCAGGCCTGGTTCCTCCCAACTGCCCTCCCTTGCAGGCCTGGTCCCTCCCAATTGCCCTCCCCTACTGACTATCTTGGGGGCAGCCATCTTTGACCACATGGGGGCAGTCATCTTGTGTGTTGGAGTGATGGTCAATTTGCATATTACTCTCTTATTAGATAAGATAGAGGCCTGGTGCATGGGTGGGGGCCAGCTGGTTTGCCCTGAAGGGTATCCCGGATCAGGGTGGGGGTTCCCTTGGGGCGTGGGGCGGCCTGGGCGAGGGGCCTGTGGTGGTTTGCAGGCTGGCCACGCCCCCTGGCAACCCAAGCGGAGGCCCTGGTATCTGGGATTTATTTATCTTCTATAATTGAAACTTTGGAGCCTTGAGCGGAGCCAAGCCTCCTGCTTGCTCAGTGGCTGCAGCCATTTTGGTTGGGATTTATTTATCTTCTATAATTAAAATTTTGTAGCCTTGAATGGAGGCCTAGGCCAGCCAGGGTGTGCGGAAAGCTTGGCTTCCTCCATTGTCGGGGGCAACTAAAGCCTCCTGCTCTCTCCAGCTTTGTGGCTGCCGCCATTTTTGTTGGGATTTATTTATCTTCTATAATTGAAACTTTGTAGCCTTGAGTGGAGGCCTAGGCTGGCCAGGGTGTGCAGAAAGCTTGGCTTCCTCCATTACTAGGGAAACCCAAGCCTCCTGCTCGTTCCGTGGCCACAGCCATCTTGGTTGGGTTAATTTGCATAGTCTCTCCTGATTGGCTGGTGGGCGTGGCTTGTGGGTGTAGTAGAGTGATGGTCAATTTGCATATTACTCTTTTATTATATAGGACTAGAGGCCCAGTGCATGAAATTCATGCGGGGGGGGGGGGTCCCCTCAGCCCAGCCTGCACCCTCTCCAATTCTGGACCGCTGGCTCCTAATCGTTTACCTGCCTGCCTGCCTGGTCGCCCCTCACTGCCTCTGCGTGCTTGGCCTGGTTGCCCCTAATTGCCCCTCACCCCCTGCTGGCCTTGTCACCCCCAACTGCCTCCCCTGCCGGCCTGGTCGCCCCAAACTGTCACCCTCTGCCGGCCTGGTCGCCCCCAACTGCCCCCTCTGCTGGCCTGGTCACCCCTCACGCCCCCCCCCCCCCCACCAGCCTGGTCACCCCACGCAGCCTGCTATTCAGTCGTTTGGTCGTCCCTCACTAACCCTCCTGCTGACCTGGTTGCCCCACGCAGCCTGCTTGTTCAGTCCTTTGGTCGTCCCTCGCTAACCCCCCTGCTGGCCTGGTCGCCCCTGTAGCCTCTTTGTTCAGTCCTTTGGTCATCCCTCACTAACACCCCCGCTGGCCTGGTCGCCTCACACAGCCTGCTTGTTCAGTTGTTTGGTCATTCCTCACTAACCCCCCTGCTGGCCTGGTCATAGGCAGCCATCTTGTGAGGGCGTGAGGGTTAATTTGCACATTACCTCTTTATTATATAGGATTACCAAGACATGGAAACCACCTAATTGTCCATCAGTGGATGAAGGAATAAAGAAATGCACACACACATGGGATATTATTCTGCTGTAAAAAGAAGGAAACCCTGCCATTTGGAACAACATGGGTGGAACTTAAGTCAGACAGGAAAGACAAATACTACGTTATCTCATATGTGGAATCTAAGAAAACAGAATTTTGGTTGCCATAGGCAGCTGTTGGGGGTATGGGTGAAATAGGAGAAGGTAGTAAAAAGATACAAGCTTCCAGTTATAAGATAAAAAAGTCCTGGAGATGTAATGGACTATAAATTAACAGTATTGTATGATACATTTGAAAGATGCTAAGAGAGTAAACCATAAGTACTTATAAGAAAAATTTGTTACTTTGAGTTGATGGATGTTAACTTACTGAGGTAATCATTTTGCAATATATACATATATCAAATAATTTGTATTGTACATCTAAGAATAATACAATGCTATATGTCAGTTATATCACATAAGAAAAATGAATTTAAAAGACCCACAGTGAGTTACCTCTTCACACCTACTAGGATGTCTGTAATAAAAAAAGACAAATAATAACAAGTGTTGACAAGGATATGGAGAAATTGGTATCTTTTTACACTGCTTATGGGAATATAAAATGCTTTGGAAAACATTCTGACAGTTTCTCAAACTAGGAAACAAAGTTACCACACAACCCAGAAATTCCACTCCTAGATGATAAATTCCACCCAAGAGAATTGAAAACATATCCACACAAAAACATGTACACAAATATTCACCTCAGCAATAGTCATAATAACAAAACAGTATAAACAACCCAAATGTCCATCAACTGATTAATAGTTAAGTAATGGTATGGCCATAGAACAGAATTTTATTTGGCCATAAAGAGTTAGTACTCTTACAATGTGGATGAATGAAAATAATATGCGAAGTGAAAGAAAGCCAGTCACAAAGTATGACTCCATCTATATGAAATGTCCAGAGGAGGCAAATGTGTAGAGACAGAAAGTAGATTAGTGTGCTGCTGTTCCAGCCTACTACTAGCGCAAGGGGACTAGTGGGGCAAAAGGGGAGTGACTGGTTAAGGGGTACAAGTTTTTTTTTTTAATGTGATGAAAATGCTCTAAAATTGATTGTGGTGATATTAAAAAAATAAAAGTACACTTTTAGGAGGTGAACTAAATGATATGTTAATTATATCTCAATAAAATTGCTACATAGAAAAATAAAAAATAATAATAAAAGGTTTTCGTATCCACAGTTTTATGAATTTTCAATGTTACTTTTCTACTGATTTCTAACTATCCTGTGTGGTCTGAGAAGATACGTTGTATGATATCTGTCTTAAGACCTATTGAGACTTAATTGGTGGCCTAACTTATGTTCTGCCCTGGAAAATGTTCCAGTTGTACTTGAGAAGAATATGTGTGCTGTTGTTGGGTAGAGTGCTGTGTATATGTTTGTTAGACCTAGGTGGTTTATTACGTTGAGTCTCTGTTTCCTTACTTTTTTGTCTGGTCTATCAATTAATTGAGAGCAGGGTATTGAAGTCTTCTATTGTTGTAGATCTGCTGGCTTCTCCCTTCAATTGTTTCAGGTTTTGCTTCATGTATTTTGATGGTGTATCATTGTGAGCATAAATGTTCATAATTGATATGTCTTGCTGTATTGAAACTTTTATTAATATATAATGTCCTCCTTTATCTCTTAACCTGTTTTTATTTAAAGTCTATTTTGTCTGATATTAGTATAACCACCTTTGCTCTCTTTTGGTTATTATTTGCATGGAATATTGTTTTCTGTCCATTCATTTTTAACTTGTTTGTGTCTTCGGATCTCAAGTGAGTCTTTTCTT
This sequence comes from Plecotus auritus, assembly GCF_963455305.1. Classification (NCBI taxonomy): domain Eukaryota; kingdom Metazoa; phylum Chordata; class Mammalia; order Chiroptera; family Vespertilionidae; genus Plecotus; species Plecotus auritus. The sequence continues at coordinate 29,896,046 of NC_137777.1, read as the reverse complement.
CACAGCATATAGTTGAATCAAGTATTTTTATCCATTTTTTCCAACTAAATTGTCCAACTAAAGAAGAATATTTGGTAAATTAGAATTCCAGCCATTTACGTGCAAAAAAGTACATACAGCAAATTCCCATAAAAATATCACATTCATTGAAATGTTGATTATTTTTCTTGATTGTGCTATCAAACATGCTTTTCATTTTCTTCTGTTTTACTTTTCCCCCTAATTGTTATAAGGAATAAAACCCACTATAGTGTGTGTATGTGCATGTGTGTGTATGTGTGTGTTTGATGGGGAAAACATGTTCTATATCTTACAGCTTCTCTGTAGGTTCCTGATCTCCACAGCTGAAAGTAACCTTATCCTCTTACATATTGTGACATTTTTCATAATTTTTTGTAGTGCTTAAATTTTCATTTGTATAGTATATTGATACCTACACTTCCTACTAGATTGTAGGTTCACAGAGGACATAGCCCATATCTTTTTTTAAAAAAATATATTTTATTGATTTTTTACAGAGAGGAAAGGAGAGGAATAGAGAGTTAGAAACATCGATGAGAAAGAAACATCGATTAGCTGCCTCCTGCACACCTCCCACTGGGGATGTGCCCGCAACCAAGGTACATGCCCTTGACCGGAATCGAACCCGGGACCCTTGAGTCTGCAGACCGACGCTCTATCCACTGAGCCAAACCGGTTAGGGCTCATACCTTAATTTTTGTATCTTTCATGCATGTAGGATAACTATGATTATTTTTTTTTTAATTCCACTTTTAGCTTTTTTTTTCTTTAACATGTGTTTTGTTATAAGAAAGGCATTTTCCTGGCCTGTTCCATTAGTCTAGTGTTGGCTAAAGACTATGTGTATAGCACAAAATAGAGATGAGTAATTCATACCAATAATTGTGAGATTCCAATTTTGGACACAAATAGTGGGTAGAATCACAAATAGTTAAGGTTTAATGTGACATATTGCTTCACTACATATTTGTGTTGCATAATTGAAAAGGAACTCATTAACAGCCTCACCTCATACAGGAATCTACCTATATATATAAAAGCCTAAGCAACCGTTACCAGAACGACTGGTCGACCAGTCGCTAAGGTGTACACTGACCACCAGGGGGCAGACGCTTAACACTGGAGCTGCCCCCACAGCCAACCTCCCTTGGCCGGCCAACCTCTCAGCCCCTCTGCCTCCCAGCCCCTCCCCCTGGCCAGCCAACCTCCTGTGGCCCTGATTGGGACTGGGCAAGACTCCCTGATTGGCCCAGATCGCCGGCTAGGCTGAGGGACCCCACCCATGCATGAATTTGTGCATTGGGTCTCTAGTGTATGTATGTAAAAGCCTAATATGTAAAGTGTCCCCTCGGGAGTTCAACCGACCGGGAGTTCGATTGCTCTCTATGACATGCGCTGACCACCAGGGGGCGGTACGGAATGAAGGGAGGCCCCAGCTGGCAGCCAGCCTGCAGCTGGCAGCCGCTAGGGAACCTACCCGTGCAGAAATTTCATGCACTGGGCCTTTAGTTAGTGAATAAACCAGAAGACCTTTGAACTGTAGAGTCTATATCCTAAAGCTCTTATATTTTACCACACTGGACTCTAGCTTTTTTATTTTTAGCCAAATGTATGCGTATATACATATGAGAGCTATGTAATAGCATGAGTATTTAAAAAGTCAGCCTTAAGAACCCTTTGGTGTGGAAAAATAGCTGAGATTTTACTGTTTTAAGAACAATTCTAAAACTAGCATACAAAACTTAAAATTTTATTTTATTCTGTTTCTGTAGTCACCATTAACTTGTCTTTACTTCCTAATAAACTTTTAAAGTGGCTTTATTTTATAAAATATAAATGTGTGAGTATGTCAGCCTCGTTAAATCAAGCTTTTATTATATGGAGTAATGCTTTGAGGTACATAATTGCAACAATTCCAGTTTGGACTCTAATAGGTGGGAAATTGTGTTTTATAAGTGTTATCTTTAGTGACTACACATTCTCAAAGCTGTAATGAGCTAAAATAATAAAATGATGTTTAGGGCTTATTTAGTTTCCCCCAGTTATTGGCACAAAGCCTGAAATAGAAAACACAATAAACAAAAACAAAAAGAGAAATTGAAACAGCATACATAAAATTAGTATTGGCAATGACCATGGATGGCACATTTTATAATGTGCTATACTGTTATCTTTTGCAGGGGTAGTAGATAGGTTTTGTATTTTAAATGCTTGGAGTACCATGTTGAAAAGGTCTCTGATTGGCACAGAGTGTGGTAAATTTCTGGTCTGGGCCCATAATCTGGTAGTGGCAGTTCATAAACCAGGTATTTATAATTGCTGCATAATATTGTTTTTTTTTTTGTACATTAAAATCCAAGTATACTATTTGCAAAGCTAGTTAAGTTTATTTTTAATAGTGTAGTAACCATAAAGAGATACCAGACTGCTGATTTACTTTACTCCTATGAGGCTTTTTAAAAATGTAAAATGTGAATTATGTCTTGCCTAACTTGTTAGGCACATTGTGAAGTTATAAAGAGATAAAAGATGTATTTTGTAAATTCTAAAGACCTGTGGAAATACATAAAAGAAAACAATTCTTTTCAGAAATCACAAATTACCTTTATCCATAGATAAAGTTGAAACAGTATTCTTTGGGTTGTTTCTAGGTTGGTGCTGGTATTTTAATAGCATCGATGGCCCACACTTTTAAGATATTTTAAGGGGTTAACATTTATTTTCACAAACTTTTTAATAATACTATTCTGATACTAGTTTATTGGGCATTAACAAAAACAGTATCTAATGGCATTGTTCAAATAACTTATCTACCAGGCATGGATGGGAAGAAGCCTTTGCACGTATCAGAAGATCACATATCAAATATATCTGCCCACATGCGTAAGTATTTTTAATCTTTATGCTTGTGATTCGGAGTCTGGAGAGGAATAATTGTAATAGCTTTACTTTTCTAGAAAAGCATTTGAATATAATTAATTTTTATCTTTTAAATATTCAGTTTAAAAATAACGATTAGAGTACACCTGAACTTAATACAAAGTAATATTGAATATAAACTGTAATTGAAAAATAAAATTTAAAAATGGTAAAAAAATAAAGATTAATGCCCGGCTGGTGTGGCTTGGTTAGAGCATTGTCCTGTACCCCAAAAAGGTTGCGTTTTTTTATTCCTGGTCAGGGCACATACCTAGGTTGCGAAGTTGATCAAGTCCACAATCCGGGCATGTGCCCTGACCAGGAATGGAATGGTGACCTCCTGGTTAATGGGTCTACGCTCAACCACTGAGCCACACCGGTGGGGCAAGTCTGTAGATCAAAGGCTGCTGAGAAGACAAATGGGATTATATACATGCCAGTAGTTTAGTAATTCATCCTCAGAAGTAGTAGTAGCAATCAGGTGATAAATATGAAAGTGGAAATGGAAAGAGGAAAAATACCTGAGATTAGGTAAGAAAACAGTCCTGTTTCCAAGGAATAGAATTATTGATTATATTGGAAATTTTGCTATATTGTTACTGGCCCAAGAATTGGATTTGGTTTAAGGCTGTTTCCCAACCTAGGAAAGTTTTATTTCTCCAAGAAATTTTTTTAAAAAATATTTTTATTGATTTCAGAGAGGAAGGAAGGAGAGAGAAACAGAAACATCAATGATGAGAGGGAATCACTGATTGGCTGCCTCTTCATGCCCCCTACTGGGGATCGAGCCCGCAACCCGGGCACGTGCCCTTGACCGGAATCAAACCCGGGACCTTCCAGTCTGCAGTCCAACGCTCTATCCACTGAGCCAAACCAGCTAGGGCTCTCCAAGAAATTTTAATAAGATTTTATAATCTCTAAGGTATACTTATTTCATGACTCAGGAAAATAGTGTTGAGATGTAGTCCTAATATATTTATTTTTCTTTTTCTTTTGTACCTAGTTACATTCAGGTTGTCCAGCAAATTTTTCATCATAAACTTGAATTGGGTGTAAAGAACACTTAGGCAAAACTTATTTTTCTCTTATTTAATGATCTCTTAAGCAGATATATAGCTAAGAACTAGAAAACAAGCAAAAAAAAATGTAATCTGAGCATATGGGAATTGATGCTCTAGCTAGTACCTGTTCAACAAATTGGTCATATCTTTAGCCCAGCCGTGGGCAAACTACGGCCCGCGGAGCCGAAAGAGCGGAGGGTTCTCTTGCTCTCCCCTCCGCTCCTTTACTTTGAATTTATATTAGTTCACACAAACACTCCATCCATGCTTTTGTTCCGGCCCTCTGGTCCATTTTAAGAACCCATTGTGGCCCTCGAGTCAAAAAGTTTGCCCACCCCTGCTTTAGCCCCTTAGCCAGAGTTTCATATTTTACTCATTTCCAACTGTCCTGGTTACTGGTTTTCCTTCTCAGGTTGGGTTTTAAAGTACTAAGTGAGGGTGTTGAGAAAGGAAAAAGTTTTTTTATTTGTCAAACTTAGATCTTTCCAGCTGCTGCTCTATTTTCAGAACACACTTGAAGACTACTCGTATGCAAAAACGAACTGTACAGGTGTGGATGCAGTGAAACACCTCAGATGTTAAAATCGTAGCAGTTTTACATAAGCCTCAAGTAATTATCTTTAATTGATGGAATTTTATGAGGTTTTATGCTTTGTTAAGTTACTCTAATTTTGCTGTTTTTTTTCTTTCCATGTAGACCAGTTATGCCTGTGACATTAAATATGAACATGGCCATGACTTCTTGGTAAGTAAGAACTTACTTATTCAATAAGAACTTTTTATTTATACTTACTTTTCTTGATCAGAGGTACTTTTGTGTATAGCAAATTTAAGTGGCAAAGTTATATAATTCACTTTAAATTCAACCTTTATTTAATTATTTAAGTTTTTATATTTTAGATTCAGGGGTCAACTTCAGGGACTGCGCCAATAGGTAGAGAAACAGGAGAGAATGGGTGAATAGAAATACTGCTTAATAAACCTTTGTTGATTTCAGTAACCAAACATTGAATGACCCCAGGTAGCAATTACTCTGGTTAAGCAACAGCTTCTTTACATTTCTGTTTCTTCCCTTTTTGGGAAGATTGATGAATTTTTTAAGGAAGCCATTTCCTTTTGGGCCCTAAGATATTTTTGCTATTCCCCATAGTAGGTACAGTCAGTTCTTCATTCCTCTGAACCACTTCTAAACTTTGATTTTGTTTCCTGCAGTTCTCTGAGACTCCTGCCACAGGTCTTTCAAAAAATGCTGACTTTGACACCTGATGAGTATTTTCCTTTTCACTTTATTTCATGCCACCATTTTATCTTTTGAGTGACTACAGGATCCAGTGTAAATGACTCGTTCACAACCTTGACTGGCTTGTTACTTACTTCCTTGGCTCTTCTCTTCTACGGTATCATTTTCTTCTCTCACCGTTGGTCATCCACAGTCATCCTTGGGCCTTGTCATCTGGAATTGTGCCATCTCTGAAGTCACTTAATTCAAACCTGATATTAAGAATAATTACTCATCTCTTGAGTTTGCTTCCCTGTTCCCACAGCATTTTTTCTTAGACCTCATCAGGAGGACTTCCAGTTTGCTGTCCTCTCTGCTTGTTCCCACCCATCTCTAACCCATCCCTGCTCTTTTTTATGAACTTTAGATTCTGTAGGGAGCAGTTATAGGGTTAAGCCTCGGATTGACCTAGCAAAGCGGCAAACAAGTCCCAGCTTAGAGGGCACAGCCCTCTTAGCATAATTAAGCTTGATCTTGTGACTGCTCCCTAGATCTTTCCTGGGTAGCTAATGGGCTGTGGGAGGTGCAGCAAATGCTGCCAAAAACAAGTGAAACTTACAAGAACATTATAAATTACCTTGTTTACCTCTGACTATAAAATAAAGCATCAGCTTGCAGTCTGGATCTGTTCTGTGGTCTTAGCCAGGCACAGAAGATCCACCTAGACCCAGCTTATTCTCTTTGTCTTTTCTTCATCCTTCACTGGCCATCCCTCAGGCTCGGAACCCTTGGCTGTGCTGGCGCGGCACAGATTCCTTGGCGACTTTTACAGGTTCCTGCCTACCTTGGCTTTTGGGTTTTTTAAATCTTCTCTCTCTGGCAAAATTCCTGTCCAGAACCAGAATTTCTACCTAATGTCTCTAGAGACCATAATAAAAGCACATAATCTGATAGAGAAGTAGAAAGGGCCAAAGGAAAGCTTCTCTTGGTCTCCGGTTTGAAGTATCTACAATACGTAATGAAAAAGTTTTGCAGAGTATGTATAAAAATCAGTATAAATAACTATGTTCAAAAGGTATGAGGTAGTGCATGCAAAAGTGACATAATAAAGTAGGTCTATTACATGGGATTGACTTATACAATAGAAGAGGAAATGAGTAGCTGAAATTTATTGAAAACTTCTTAGGAGTATGGGTTGAGATTCCTGCTTGGGTGCAAGATTGGACTAGATTATCTCTTAGATATTCTTATCCTAAAATTATGTAGCACTGTGACTTAACATTATAATCTATATCTAGTTGGGATGAAAGGAACAATAGAATGTCAGCAATGCATTTAATTGTTTCACCTCTGAAGACATTTTTATTGAGTTTCATGTTCTAGAGAATATGTTTGCCAGCCCTTTCTATCCCAACTACCACGAGTTTAGTAAAACACACTTACCATGAGTAGATATTCTTTTAAGATTTTGCCTTATTTTCCAGGTTTGATATTATTGGGCTTTCACCAGATTCACAAGAGGATGAACCTGGAATTAAACATGCAGCAGAATATGGTAAGTACAGAGTAGTTTTATAAACAAGAGCATTCTTATATTTTTTTAGTAGACAACAGTTTTATTGATGTTGATGAATTATTACACAATTATGTGTACTTGGGAGGTGGTGCTGTTTACTTCCTTTCTGATCACTCTAACTTGTTTGCCATGATAGCCACATGGACTCATCTATGCTCGTGAAGGTGAGGCGGACAGGGAGGAATGACAGTTATTAAACTTTAACTGTTGGATAATTAATTTTGCTTTGGTTTCTCCATATCAAATGGAGAAAATAACAAAATGTTTAATACCTGTGGCCAGTTATCTTCATTAAGGAGACTTGAAATAAGGATGAAAATAATGATATAGTGATGTAATGATATATATAATGAAAATTATATAATGGTTTAGTGTGGTAATATTAAAAAAGCTAGATAATTCTTATAAATCATCTCATTTAACACTCCTATGAAACAAGTATTAGAATCTCCAAAGTCTGTTCTCTGGTTAGTATTCCATGCTGCCTTACGAATGTCTTAATTTTGCTTATTTTTTGCAAAATGAACACGGACTGCCCAGCTAGTGTGGCTCAGTGGTTGAGCATCAACCCATGAACCAAGAGGTCACAGTTTGATTCTCTGTCAGGGAACATGCCCGGGTTGTGGGCTCCATCCCCAGTGTGGGGCGTGCAGGAGGCAGCTGATCAATGATTATCTCTCATCATTGATGTTTCTCTCTCTCTCTCCCTCTCCCTTCCTCTCTGAAATCAATAAAAATATATTAAAAAAAAAAAAGATCAATGGAAAAAACATCCTTGGGTGAGGATTTAAAAAGAAAGAAAAAAAGATAAAAGCTATATTCCTATAGCTAGGTATTTATCAAAAAATACTGGATGATAAAAACATGTGTTGGGTATGGGAAATAATTGTGAGACCCTGTGGAAGATAGGAGCTGGGCTTTGTGAAGACAGGTGGGCCTGGTGAGTCCAGAGGGGAAAACGTTCTGTCCTCATTATAGGATTGGTCTAGGACAGTGGTCGGCAAACTGTGGTGGTTTGCCACTCTGTTGACTAATGAGTTTGCCGACCACTGGTCTGGGACATACTTGCGATTTCTTTCCTCTCCGAGATAATGTAATATTGGAGAGCATTAGGCTCAGGCTCAGAGCTGGGAAAGGAAGGAGTCTCTAGTTGAGGGCTGAGACTGTGCTACTGAATAAAGAAGAGTGCTCAGGTTAGGTCCACGGAGCACAGTGGTTCCCTGGCCCTGCTGCAGAAATTAGAACCTACTACTCCACAACCGACTGCTGCCATTGGAGTTTGTTAATTTTATCTCAGCAGTTGGTGTACCCATGGCATGTAAAGCTTTGTGAAACTGAGGGGAAATACTCCCAACAGCACCTGACTGGCTAGCAGCTAACAAAGCCCCAACCACAGCCTTCCCGCCTCACACATGGGCTGTTTCTGCTACTTGTGCCTCTGTCGGAGGCTGTGCAGTCTCCCCTAAATAAATCCCTCAGACTTCTCCACAGTTCTTTCATTCCTTAAGTCTTCTTTACTGTTCTCTAGCCCGTTCTCCCATGCCCTAGTCAAGGTACCTCTAGCTTTTCATACTAATTCTAATGAAGAACTAAACTATATACAAAAAATAATTTTTAATTTGGGCATTTGGGTTTTTGCAGTGGTCTAATAAAAGCATATTTTTGTGTGTTTTTAATAAAAAGGAAATATAAAGGTGGAAATTTTAGTCTTAAAAAAATGAAAGTCTTACATATATGTAAAAAATGAAAGAAGATAAATTTGTTAAAGGTGCAGTTATTCCCAAAATTCAGGACTGATTATAAAGAAAAGGACATTTGAGGAGGTATCAAGTCATATATTTAATGATGTGTGCCAACACAAATGTATTTTGCAGAAAGAAAAACTCATTTGTTTCTTTTACTGGCTATAGGAAAATATAATACTGTTTTTTTTAAAAAAAAATAATAGAATGAACTGTTTAAACGCTGTAAATCACAAACCATGCAATCTGCTTAATTACTTAATATTTTAAATTCTAACTTTTAGGTACAAATGCCTATGGTCCCTTGAAGAGAGAAATATAAAATGTATATGAGCAGAATTGGCCATGCATAAAAGAATATTCATATATTGATGAAATAACTATTTTACAAATTATGTAACAAGAAACAATTGAACAGTGTAAGCACCACATGCAAAATCTGAGTTTTATCATGAAAATGCATTCTGATTTTCTATTTTAATAGAATGCTTCAAGTTTTTCACTTGTTTTGACCTTTAATATACTTTGTATTTTTCTGTCATTAAATATTTTTTCTATTTAAATTGTGTCAATGACCTGAAAGTATTAGTAATATCACTTTCATGTTGTTTTTAGTAAAAACTTTGATAGACCAAGAGGTGAAGAATGGCATTCCTTCAGACAGAATTATTTTGGGAGGATTTTCTCAGGTAAGATAAAGTTTGGGTGGTATGTCAGTACCATCAGTATATTTATCTAGAAGTCAGTGGCTTCAATCCTTTTCTATAACATCTCCTTTTTTTTAGATGTTATAGAAACTGATATACTACTTACCTTTAATGCTGGATTAAGTTTGAACGGACTAGAAATAACTATTATTTGAGAGAATACTTCATACTCTTTTGCTTTTCTGGTTTTCTCTTTTCAGCAATAGTTTTACTGTATGCAGTGGTCGCCAACCGGTGGTCCGTGGACCACTGGTGGTCCGTGAGGTCCGAAAGGTTGGCAACCGCTGCTATAGAGTATGTCTTGAAAATAGATTTATTAAGTAAATTGATTGGAATCTGGAATGTTAACTCTCTATAGCTCTTTAAACAAAACTCTAAATAGAGGTATAAGGCCCCTGTCTAGGAGAGACTACTGATAGGAACAGTAAGGTAGAAGACAAGAGAATTTCTTCCCTCTTTTTGTCACAGATTCCCATTGGTTGAGCCCTGCAGATTCTCCTGCTATTATTGTGGAGTTTTTGAGTTAACATATTTCAGTTCCAGCCACACGGACAGACTGACAGTCACTGAGTCCCAATTTCAGAATCCTGGGAGAAAGAACATAACTATCTCAGATGAGAAAGGATCTTAATGTTTTCATGTGGCCTAGTGACTTGTGGGCGTGGCCAGAGTGACATGGCATCTAGATGACTGATAGGAATGCAGTTCCTAGAATGTAGGGTGTTGTGAGCTGGGTAGGCAGATACTTTAAAGGTGTATGCTACATAGTCTTCATTATCTTGAATTACTGTTTTGGAAAATAAACTAGTTTAAGATGAGATTTGATTTTATACGAAGATTTTTCAGAGGAGAAAATAGTAACTATGAATCTATAATGCTTCTAAGGCAGTTGTAAGTCCAGCAGTTAACTCTGATTAACTGTCTTGACTGACTGGGTAGTTGCTAAGTTCTCACAGTGGTCTGCAGTGTAGAGAATCGCGTGCTTTAAGGACACGGGTGTGCATGTATTTCTACTTGTTTGCCTGATTTGACATCAGCCACCCAGTTTGATTTTTTTATGTACATTATTAATAACAAGAAACTTCTTAAGTTGCTGTTAACAAAGGATGCGTTCCACTGACTTTCCCTGCTTGTCTTTCTAGGGAGGAGCTTTATCTTTATACACTGCTCTGACCGCACAGCAGAAACTGGCAGGTGTCACTGCACTCAGTTGCTGGCTTCCACTTCGGTCTTCATTTCCACAGGTAGTCTGATTCATGCAACATTAGATGACTGAGCTAAGAGATAGCAGATAACATTGGGGAGAGGGTCATTTTTTTAAATAAACTTTATTTTTTTAGAGCAGTGTTAGGGCCGAAACCGGTTTGGCTCAGTGATAGAGCGTCGGCCTGCGGACTGAAGGGTCCCGGGTTCGATTTCGGTCAAGGGCATGTACCTTGGTTGCGGGCACATCCCCAGTGGGAGGTGTGCAGGAGGCAGCTGATCGATGTTTCTCTCTCATCGATGTTTCTAGCTCTCTATCCCTTTCCCTTCCTCTCTGTAAAATATCAATAAAATATATTTTTTTTTAAAAAAGAGCAGTGTTAGGTTCATAGCAAAATCGAGTGGAAAGTACAGAAAGTTCCCACATACCCACTGTGTCTATACACGCACAGCCTCCCCACTGTTGACATTCTGCAGCACAGTGATACATTGATTACAGTCAATGAACCTACGTTGATACATCATCACTCAAAACCCAGAGTTTATATTATCATACTTCTTTAAAAGGAATTTTCTTAAACTTTTAATAATATATTTTTTAATTGATTTCAGAGAGGAAGGGAGAGGAAGAGAGATAGAAACATCAGTGATGAGGGAGAATCCTTGATCGGCTGTCTCCTGCACGCCCCCTACTGGAAATTGAGCCGCAACCTGGGCATGTGCCCTGACTGGGAATCAAACTGTGACCTTCTGGTTCATAGGTCAATGTTCAACCACTGAGCCATGCTGGCCAGGCAGAATTTTCTTAGACTTTTGTGATGTATTACTAGGCTTTATGGGTACACTACATTGTCTTCATTGTGGATTACATAGAATGAAATAAGAAGTAAGTCCTACTGTCATAAATCTTATATTTAAAGTGGTTGAGCCCTAGGTGGTTTGGCTCAGTGGATAGAGCGTCGGCCTGCGGACCAAAGGGTTCCAGGTTCAATTCCAGTCAAGGGCACATGCCCAGGTTGTGGGCTCGATCCCCTGTCGGGGGCAAGCAGGAGGCAGCCGATCAATGATTCTCTCTCATCATTGATGTTTCTATATAATCTCTCCCTCTCCCTTCCTCTCTGAAATCAATAAAATATATTAAAAAAAAATAAAGTGGTTGATACATTTTAAGATATATAAAAATTAGGGCTATTTTTTATACATAGAAATATTTTTGAATGTTCAATATGCTCACTGATAGCAGACTTTGCAAAATAAAATACAATTTCTAAATACCTAACAGGGTAGAGCAGTATATAGTATACATGAGAGGTGTAGACTTTATTTTCAAATTTGTCTTTAAATATAGGGTTTTTTTCTTGTCATTCTGTAGTAACTCTTTGGTTACATATTAAGTGCTATTTATTAACTTTATTTATTGGAAAGGAGACACAGAGAGAGAGAAACATTGATTTGTTGTTCTACTTACTTAGGCATTCATTGGTTGATTCTTGTGTGCTCTGACCTGGGGTCAAACCGGCAACCTTGGCTTATTGGGATGATGCTCTAACCAACTGAGCTACCTGGCCAGGACTTACCCATCTTACTTAAGTCAATTAAATAAGAACTGAGAACAACATGGGTCAGCTAAAACATACCTCATGTCAGGACAGTATGAACAGATAAAGAATAGAATCTGCTTCAAGGAACCAATTTATTGGGAAAACATAAAATATATGACAGGGTGATCCATATGTCCTATAACAGTTTAAATAGATGTGGAGATTATAAGGATGGCAGGAATTTTATTTCTATGGCCAATTATAACCTATAAAATAAGTAATATGTGTTGTATGCACATATCTATCTATAGTTTTAAATGCCTGGCTTAATGTTCTATATATTTGAATAAATAATACTATTTTGTGTGGTTTTTTTGTTTGTTTGTTTGTTTTGTTTTTGCAGGGTCCTATCAGTGGTGTTAATAGAGATATTCCTATTCTTCAGTGCCATGGAGATGCTGATCCTTTAGTTCCTCTAATGTTTGGTTCTCTTACTGCTGAAAAGCTAAAAACATTGGTAAATCCAGCCAATGTAACCTTCAAAGTCTATGAAGGCATGATGCATAGTTCATGTCCACAGGTAAATGTCTGGAAACAGTGATTATAGAGATGTAATTTGCTTCTTTTTCCATGTGATATTTCAAGATCAATAATATTTGACCATTTGGGGCTTTAAAGGAGTTAATGAATTCACTCTGAGTTATAGTTTAGCAGGACTTAGATCAAAGCTTCTTCAATTTAATTCAACTAACACTCACTGATTTCCTATTACATGCAAGCATTGTACATAATTCTAAGACAAAAAAAATTTCCTTTTGTTAAAATTTAGAAAGGATTCATTAACATTAAAAATTTAATAGGGGAGAAGGATATATCTAAGTAACTGTATAGAAAGCAGATGTGATATGTGTTCTATTGGAAGTTTTAAAAAGTTACTTGAAAAACTGAAGAGAGATTAACATTATCGTAGGAGACACTGGATCATGATGAAAGAGCTAGATTTTGAACAGGGTAGGATTTAGATAGTAAGTGTGCAGAGAAAAGACTGTAGACCAGTGGTTCTCAACCTTTCTAATGCCGCGACCCTTTAATACAGTTCCTCATGTTGTGGTGACCCCCAACCATAAAATTTTCATTGCTACTTCATGACTGTAACTTTACTACTGTTATGAATCGTAATGTAAATATCTGTGTTTCCCGATGGTCTTAGGCGACCCTGCTAGCGGTTCTCAACCTGTGGGTTGCGACCCACAGGTTGAGAATCGCTGCTGTAGAGCCTAAGACAGTAGCAAAATTACAGTTATGAAGTAGCAATGAAAATAATTTTATGGTTGGGGGTCACCACAACATGAGGAACTGTATTAAAGGGTTGCGGCATTAGAAAGGTTGAGAACCACTGCTGTAGACTCATGAAAAGCTAGGTGTCATAGGATAGAGACAGAGAGGAAAGACTTGATTGTACAGAGCTTTTATGTTGTGTTGAGAATGTACTTGTTCTCTAAACAGCAGAAAGCCATTGACTTTTTTTTTTTTTTTTTTTTAAATCAAAGCAAGATGTAATGTGTATTCTGGAAACAAGTGAAGCAGAATCCATTAGGATTTAGTGATTAATTCTATGGAATAGGAAAGTATCAATGAGGCCTTATATTTCTAGCTCAGATGATGAAGATGATGCCACTCATAAAGTATGTAGTACAAGGAACAGTTCTAGGGTAACAGGAAGGAGATATACTTACTGAGTTTAATGACCATGTAGAGATTGGTATGCTCCCATGATATCAGGATGGGATATTGGAAATACTTGTCTGAAGCTCAAGCCTGTAACTGAGGTTTAGAATAATTATCAATATTATTGATCAATGAAGAATCACCATGGGAGGATATCATGAGAAAAAAATTCAAGAGATAGAACTTTGGGTGAGTTCAAAGGAGTTAAGTGTTGAATTAGAGTACAGGAAGAGAGAATTTTCGAGTGGATGGGAACAATAACTGATGATTCAGAGAATGATTAAGGAGAAATAGGCCAGGAAGAAACTATCCAGTAAGAAGGCACCTCAGATGTTTGGGGAGATAGAGCCAAACTGCAGTAGATTGTGTGAAGTAGACGGGGAAATGAAGTAGAGGCAACATGTATAAACCTTTAAAAAAAAAAGATTTTGGTAAAATTGGAAAAGAGTAGGAAGGTTCTTTATTTAACAGGATGGAAGAAAGAGACCCTGATAGGTTGGGAACTGATAGTGGGAAGTCTTAGAGGGATGATATAATTAAGTCCTGAAGTGGGTAGTGGTTGCCTTAAAAGAGGAGAAAAACACTTTGGAATCAAGATAGAAGAGGATAGATGAACATGAATGGATTGTTGAGATATGGTAGAAAGTAGTTTCAAGCCCAGATTGAGATCCTCTCAATCTTTTCAGTAAAATAGGGGAGATGTGGTCACTTAATAAGAATGAAGGAGGCCGGGATAGATTTAGAGGCTTAGGGAAGCCTATTCTAAAAACTGGTGGCTAAACATTGAGGCAGTTTGTTACCATGGTTTGCAACTAACTGCTTAACCTGGCTAAATCATTTGCTTTAGGGCAGAGACAGCAGGTAGTAATACGATTTATCCAGAAAGACAAGGGGCCTGAGTAGCATGCTAGGGTATTACTAAGGACATAGTTGAAACTGTCATAGTGGTTCCTTGCTTTTGTACTGTGGGTCTATAGACGTTCTGTAATTAGAGTTATCAAACAGATGTCATACCAACGATTTTCTAGAAGTTCTTTTAAAATAACCTTTTGTTTCTATAGAATCAATAACATAAAAAAAAAAGGAACTGTTGTGAAGTATTGAATCCAGAAAGGAAGGTGGCACTCTGAGCATCCAGGAGGGACTGAGGATCTAGAGCAGTGGTTTTCCAAGTAGACTTTGTATCACAAGGACCCCAGAGCTTAATAAACATACAGACCTCCAAACGCCAAATTCAATGATTCGGATTCAGCACATTGGGAGTTTGGGGTTGAACTCAGGCATCTGTGTTTGTATGGAGACTTTTTTAAAATAAAAGCTCCTTAGATGATTTTTTATGCGATCACATTGGAGGACACTGGATGAATCATTAGGAGCAGAAAGTGAGAAGAGTTAGAAAAGTAGGAGATGGTGTCACAGGAAACTTTTAAAGGACTTTAGAGTGTTGTAAAATAGATCACTTTTGTGCTGTGGCTTTTTTTTCTGAGTAATTAAGGTATCAGGTTGAAGGCTCTCTGCATTGCTGATTTGTGGGGGCTAAGCCTTGAAATGCTAGAGTTGATTGGAGGAAATGAAATGTGTTTGGGGGAAGTGAGACAACTGTGAGAAAGATGCAGGGGTCTTTTATTACACAGTTTGCTGTAATATTTATATTTGGGTTATATTAATTTTCATATCTTTCCAGGCTTATCTTGGGTGCTTGCTATCTTTCTAATGGTTGATTATATCAAAATCCTGATGCAAGGCCAAAAATATTTTATGCTGTGAATTTAGCATTTCATTCTCATGAGAGAATGTTAAAAGCTAGGCTTTTCCACGTATATGTAGTTGGCAGTCATTGTATACTTTTTAATACTTCTTAGTATAGGTTATTGTCACTTCTAAGCCCCCTTCATCCCTCCTCACCCCCATGTTTTATTTGTTCAAGTATAGCAAAATGCAGTCCATTTTCATGGGAGTAGATATTAGATGTGAGCCATATTGAATGTCCAATAATCAGAAAATGATCTAAATTTCTATTGGAGCCTCCTTTCTCTGTTACAACTTTTTATTTCATCGGATATTGGAAATACTTGTCTGAAGTTTAAGCCTGTAGTCGAGGTTTAGAATAATTACCAATATTATTGATCAGTGAAGAATCACCATGGGATTCTTGAGGATATCATGAGGAAAAAAATCCAAGGGATAGTAGTATTAAAAATGTTGTTTCACCTTATGTACCCACACCACGGATTTAGTTAGTGGTATTTTAATGGGGATTTAATTTCTGATTTGTGTAACTGCTTATTAAATCACTTTATTTCAAACAGGAAATGCTGGATATCAGGCAATTCATCGATAAAATCCTACCTCCAGTTGATTGACATCACTAAGGCGCCTTGTGTAGAAGTACACACCAGCATCATTGTAGTAGAGTATAAACCTCTTCCTGTGCCGGATCTTGAAAGTTATAATGTTTGCAATGTTCAAATCTTTTGCAATTACACACCAATGACACAGTCTATATCTCCTTGTGGAAAATTTATGATCTTTAAAGTTTCAATACATGAATTTGTATAACATGATCCAGAATATACTAGCATTAACATAAGTGAAGCAGCTAGCTTCTTTCTCCCCAAATGTAATTCGGCAAAATAATAAAATACTACATCCAGATTTTTCTATTACATCATTTGAAAATCATTAGTCTGCTAATGAAAACTTGTTCGGGGATAAATGAGCTGTTAAGATATAAACTATTTATGAATGCTGTGACTTAGTCTGTGGACTTATTCCAAAATTACTTAGTCACCATGCAGTATGTGTATTTTTTATATTTGTATTCAGATATACTTAATGATTATAATACATAAAAAGAATGAGGTGTTACTACATTATTCCTAATAATAGGGATATTGCTTCTAAGTGTCAATAAAGAGTAACATTGCTCTCTTCAACGAATGGCCCTTTTATTTCGGGGACCAGGCTTTTCTTTCCCTATTATAATTTCTTTAAAATTGTATTTATTTATTGAATTCATAGAGAGAGAGAGAGGAGGGAAGAAAAAGAGAGAAAATTGGTTTCTTGTTCCATTTATTTATACAGTCATTGGTTGATTCTTGTATGTGCCCTGATGGGATCGACCACAACCTTGGCATATCGGGACGATGCTCTCACCAACTGAGTTACCCAGCCGGAGCACAATTTCTTAATATTCTATTTTCCTTTCTAGAAAAGAAATGTATTCTTTCCTTTTATCCTTCATAACAGACCAAATATTGCCTCCTTGCCATAGACATCTGCTATCAATATATGACATTCTGAATCACAAACATGGTAGTATTTAAAATGTATTTACACGTATATAAAGAAACCAAACATCACTTCAGACTTCCTACATTACTTGTTTTTTAAACTGTACCTTAGTCCAAAGTTAGACTTACATAGTTCATAGAATCTTCAGTCTAGGTAAGGAATAATTCTGTGATTGTATTTTTCTGTAATTAACTCAAATAAAATAATAACTAGGTCATAGTCTAGTATGTTTTGGAAGATTTAAGACTGATCTTAAAAACTGTATTTCTAAGATGATTTGCTCTAAGATGATTCTCCTTGTAGCAGAAAATTTGAGTTTGCATATTTTGTACATATGTTTGAAATCAGCTACTGTAGGAAATGAACAGCCCATTAGAAAAATTTTCTTTACTTTCATCTGCCAATGAATTTATTTGAAATTTTCACTTTAGTCAGATGATTTAAAAAAAACTTTGTGCAAACATAAAAGTAGCAATTATTTGATTTTAAATAGTTGGGAATTTTTAGATTATTGGTAAAAACCATTTGAAAACAAATTTATCGGCTATGAAGGTTAGTCAGAACTCAATGCATATGGTTAACACACAGTTTAATGTGTAACAAAAATGTAAGCTTCATATTTCTGGACTGTCATAATTTTTCTTCTGTATTCCAACTGACTAAAACAATGTTAGGAATGCATCTTTATTATAATTTAGTAATGGACTATATAGAATGTTAATAATGAAGCCATATGTTTATGTCTGGATTTAAAATTTTTAAACAGTCATTTAATAAGTCATTTTGATTTACCTTGAAAAATATAAATTTGTTTCAGTTATACAGATCAGCAAGATATGACTTATAGTAAGAGATAATATTCTGTTGAAATGTGCTGTAATGTGGGAAAAATGTAAATCTTTTCCACTGTTTCTATTAATGTGAAATAAAATGTAATTCTCACTTTTTTGTGACTGCTTTTTTGAAGATTGCTTTTAACATTTGGGTTTGCCTTGGAATGACTGTCTATAATGAAAAGGAGGAAAATGTCAATGTAATCACAAGAATATACATTCAGAGAGAAATGGAACTAGGCATGAGAAAAGCTCTTGCTATGCAATTTTAATAAGCTAAAAAAATTATTTTTTAGCATTCCTAAACTAAGATGTTTTGTTTGGTGTTTTCTTTTGTCATCCTTTTATATAATGCTAGAGGCCCATATAATGCTAGTGCACGAAATTCATGCACGGGGGAGGGGTGTCCCACAGCCCAGCCTGCACCCTCTCCAGTCTGGGACTCCTCAAAGGATGTCGGACTGCCCACCAGGATTGGGCCTAAACTGGCAGTCGGACATCCCTCTCACAATCCAGGACTGCTGGCTCCCAACCGCTCGCCTGCCTGCCTGCCTGATTGTCCCTAAACGCTTATGCCTGCCAGCCTGATCACCCCCTAACCACTCCCCTGCCAGCCTGTTCGACGCCTAACTGCTCCCCTGCCGGCCTGATTGCCCCTAATTGCCCTCCCCTGCCAGCCTGGTCACCTGTAACTGCCCTCCCCTGCCGGCCTAGTCGCCCCTAACTGCCCTCTCCTGCAAGCCTGATCACCCCCAACTGCCCTCCCCTGCAGGCCTGGTCACCCCCAACTGCCCTCCCCTGCAGGCCTGGTCACCCCCAACTGCCCTCCCCTGCAGGCCTGGTCATCCCCAACTGCCCTCCCCTGCAGTCCTGGTTCCCCCCAACTGCCCTCTCCTGCAGGCCTGGTTTTCCCCAACTGCCCTCCCCTGCAGGCCTGGTCGCCCCCGACTGTCCTCTCCTGCAGGCCTGGTCCCCCCCAACTGTCCTCCTCTGCTGGCCCGGTCACTCCTAACTGCCCTACCCAGCTGGTCTGATTGCCCCCAACTGCCCTCCTCTGCCGGCCTGGGTCCCCCCTCAACTGCCCTCCCCTGCTGGTCTGATCACCCACAACTGCCCTCCCCTGCTGGCCATCTTTTGGTGGCCAACTTGTGTCCACATGGGGGTGGCCATCTTTGACCACATGGGGCGGCCATCTTGTATGTTGGAGTGATGGTCAATTTGCATATTCCTCTTTATTATATAGGATTCGTGGGATTTTTTAAATCAGTGTCATAAATCAGTTATCCAAATATTTTTTTCTCTTTTTAAAGAATTTTTTTCTTTTTCAATTACAGTTGACATTCAATATTATATTAGTTTGAGGTGTATAACATAGTGGTTAGACCTTTATATAACGTGTGAAATGATGCCCCCAATAAGTCTTGCACCCACCTGACATCATACATATAGTTATGACAACATCATTGACTATATTCCCTAAACCAGGGGTCCTCAAACTACGGCCTGCGGGCCACATGCGGCCCGCTGAGGACATTTATCCGGCCGCCGGGTGCCGCCGCCTGTCCTGCTTAGCAGCCGACTCGTCCCGGGCCCGCAGTGCGCATAGGAATTTGTTCATAGTTTTTTTTTTAAACTATAGTCTGGCCCTCCAACGGTCTGAGGGACAGTGAACTGGCCCCCTGTTTAAAAAGTTTGAGGACCCCTGCCCTAAACTGTACTTTACATCACCATGACTATTTTGTAACTGCAAATTTGTATTAATCCCTTCAATTTTTCCCACAGCCTCCCAGTCCCCCTCCCATCTGGCAACCGATGTTTGTTCTCTGTACTTAGGAGTTTATTTCTGTTTTTTGGTTCATTTATTGTTTTTTATATTCCACAAATAGATGAAATTATATGTTTGTCTTTCTGTCTTATTTCACTTACTATAATAGCCTCTAGATCCACCCATGTTGTTTCAAATGGTACGTTTTTGTTATTTTTTATGGCTGAATAATATTCCATTGTATATATGTACCACAACTTCTTAATGGAGCTGATATTGGTTAATAAAATTATATGTTTCAAGTATACAACCCTATAATACATAATCTGTATATTGCATTGTGTGTTCACCATCCAAAGTCAAATCTCCTTCAGTCACAATATATATTTATATATATATATATATATATATATTGGTAACAGCTTTGAGATATAATGAACATACCATGCAATTCGCTCATTTAAAGTGTACAATTCAGTGGCTTTTTCTATATTCAAAATTATAGTCATCATCACAATCAATGTTAGAACATTTTCATCACCCCATAAAGTAGCCCTGTGCCCTTTAGCAACTATCCTGTGCCAGTTTCTACTTCCCCACCTTTCCAAGCCCTAGGAAACCACTACTGTACTTATGGTCTCTATAGATTTGTCTATTCTAGACATTTCATATCAATGGAATCATTCGTGACTGCCTTTTTTATTTAGCAAGATGTTTTCAAGGTACATAATATTTTGTAGCATGTATCATAAGTACTTCATTTCTGTTTATTGCTGAATTAACATTTCATTGTATGGAGAGACCACATTTTTTAATCTATTCATCATTTGGATTGTTTCCACTTTTGGCATTAATAATGCAACAATGAACACTCATATCCAAGTGAACATATGTTTTCATTCTCTTGGTAATATATTTATAAATAGAATTGCTGGATCTTATCTTTAACCTTTTAAAAAACTGCCAGACTGTTTTCCAAAGTGTATGAGGGTTCCAATTTCTCCACATTCTTGCCAACACTTATTATTACCTGTCTTTTAAATTTTAATTTATTTTTATGTTCAGGGTATTATAGATGTTCCCCTCCCCCCCCACCACCACCCTGTTCCCACCCCACCACAGGACTTCCCCGCACTATTGCTACCCCAGCTTTTTTTTCATTTGCATGAAATACTTTTTTCTGTCCCTTTACTTTTAGTCTGGGTGTATCTTTACTTCTGAGGTGGGTCTGTTGTAGGCAGTATATATATGGTTCTTGTTTTCTCATCTCTTCAGCTACTATATTCTTTTTTGATTGGTGCATTTAAGCCATTTACATTTAAAGTGATTACTGATAGGTACATATATTTTGCCATTTTATTTTTTCACCTATTCATCTTCTTTTCCTCTTTTCTTCTTTTTTCCTCCTCCTGCATCTTCAAGAAGGTCTTATAACACTTCTTGTAGTACTACCTTCGTGGTAATGAAATCTGGCAAGATCTTTATTTCTCCTTCAATTTTATTTATTATTATTATTTTTTCAATTAGCAATAATCATGCCTTGGATAAACCTCATTGGCCAAGATACTGCCACTGCACAAAGCTTCTCCTTCAATTTTAAAATGATAGCATCGTTGGGTAAAATAATCTTGGTTCTAGGTCCTCACTTTTCATGACTTTGAATATTTCAAACTATTCCCTTCTGGCCTGGAAATATTTCTGTGGAGATAAATAGCTGACATTCTTATGGGAGCTCCCTTGTAGGTAACTTTCTCTGGTTGTTAAGATTGCCTCTTGCTCGGCCAGAGTGGGTCAGTGGTTAAGTGTCTATCAACAAGATTCCGGTCAGGGCACATGCTTGGGTTGCAGTCTCCATTCCCAGTGTGGGACGTGCAGGAGGCAGCCAATCAATGATTCTCACCATTTATGTTTCTGTCTTTAAACTTTACCATTTTAATTATGAGGTGTCTTGGTGTGGGCCTCTTTGTGTTCATCTTGTTTGGGAGTTTCTTCCTGGCCTTGTATGTCTTTTTTTCTTCACCAAGTTGTGGAATTTTTTTGTTATTCTTTCTTCCTAGGATCTTCATCCCTTGCAATGTCAGACACTACCTGTGAGTGCCCCTGGGCAATGTGTTTGGAGTTGCAAGAGATCCACAGTTTATGTTTGCCTCTCCTAGACAATGGTGTGCACAGGAAGGACCAAAGCTGTGCACCAGGCAGGCTTTTACCAGCCCCAGCTCCAGCCCCAGCCCCAGCCCCAGGGGATGACCTAGGGGGTGGGGGTGGGTAAGAGCTGGGAGGAAATAGGAGATGTCTGTTAATACTATCAACAATAAGAAAAATGTTTAAAAATACAAAGGAAAAACTTAAGAGGATTAAACCCATATGATAAATGGCTCTAAGGCTATAGGGAGGGGTGTCTGTTTTCCAAGGTCGTCTACGGAGCAGATGCTTGGATTTCACTGGTTTTAGAAAACGACAACGTTCCATTCTGCAAACCCACCTCAGTTCAGAGCTCCGTGGGCCTCCGCAGGTTCCAAACCTTCGGGCTACTCGGGAGACCGGCCCAGGCTGAAGCTTCCTTCTGCGTGGAGGCGGGCCCGGGATGAACGCGCGTCAAAAGTCCGCCTCGCAGCCTGTAGGCTTTCCCGACGGCCTGGCGGGAAACGCCGACGCCGGGCTCGCTCACTGCCCCACCGACGCGGCGCCGGCCGGCGCCCAGGCCCGCCCCTTCGCATCGATCCCCTGTCGATTGGTAGCGCCTGCACCGAGCGCGCGGAGCTTGATTGGCGCTGCCTGTGGGGGAGGAGCCGCCGCCGCCGCCGGCTGGGTTCTAGAGGAAGGGCCTAGGCCGGGCCTGCCTTGTTGGGCTCGCCGAGCGCCCGAGCTCGCGTCCCGCCGACGTCTCTGCCCCAGTTTCACCCGCTCCCCGTCCCAAACGGGCTGGGCACGGGGAAGACCTGCCAGAGCCATGGAGGACGAGGTGGTCCGCATTGCCAAGAAGATGGACAAGATGGTGCAGAAGAAGAACGCGGTGAGCTCGGCGGGCGGCGCGGGCCGGGAGGGAGGTCGGAGGGAGGCCGGGCGGCGAGCGGAGGCCGCGGGGACGGGACGCGGTGGGTCCCCGGCCGGCCCGAGAAGGGTCCCCAGCCGGCCCGAGGAGGCTCCCGGCCCGCCGACGACAGCCCTCCTAGCGTGGGAAGCCGGCGTGGACGGCGCCCGCGTCCGGGAGAAGCGTCCTGGGGGACGTCCCGCCGTCCCGCGGCTGCGGGCTTTGGGACCGGTTCTTGGTACTTGCACGTCCCTCGTTGTTACTGCCGCGTACTTAAACCTAATCGAGGCAGTCTCTCCTTTTGTTTTAGATTTTCATGGTAGTAAATCCTCGCTAAGATAGCTTAAGAATTGAACAGTATAGAAAGTCCTCACTTTAAAGAGTTCATTCTCTTTCCCGTGATTGCTGGCCAACAACTAGAACAAACACCCAAATAGAGGTTCCTGATCTGCTTTAGAAACATCAAGCTGATAAAGGGTGAAATTCCGGGATCTTCAAAAGTGGAACTTGTTAGGTGGTAGTGTGTGCAGAAGAGCTAGGGTTAAAGCACACGCATTAACTAGGGTGTACTGGTAGATGGATTTGGACAAATGGCATCGCTGGGCGTTAATTAAGTGGTTTACAGTTAATACCAGGGGCGTTATCTTATTTGTTATTTACAATGTGTTTATGTGAACATGTTCTCCTGTGGTTCGTTTGAGGCTTGCCATCCAGTTTCTGCATTTTTGTCTACTTGTCTGTGCCACTTTCAATTCCTGGCTCCAGAGTCCTATGTTTTCTTGCTAAACTTCCACAGTTGTGGTTCCACCCGGCTCAGCGCATTTTCGTATCAGCATACCTGAAATAACTTATTCACATCTGTGAAATGAATTCCGTGTCACACTAACGTGAAGTAGGAAAGGGATGCTGACTTGTACAACACTGTAGAGTTACCAACCAGATGTGCAAAATGTATCTTTTTTACAGAATAAGAAACTGAGTCAGAGCTAAGTAGCTAAGCAGTTTGGATTTAGCCAGCATCCCGGCTTCCTGCTGGACAGCATGCCAGAGCAGGAAGTAGTGTTTACACTGAGTGCTTAAGACCTCATCGTCTGTTCCTCTTTTCCTTTAACAGGTGCATCACCCAGTATTTAATTTTGTACTCTGTTAATCTGTATTTGCAATTTGGCCTTTTAAAGTATTTCCTGTTTGTTTTTTGTTCTAGACATGATTTCTGCTATGTATGTTTCCTGTTGATTTCCCTTTCATGCCTTGCTGCAGGTTGTGAGTTCTGGTTATTTGATGGGCTGAACATTTCTGGAAAATTTTTCTCCTTTCCTGGAGTTCCTCAGACTCCCAAGGTAGAAGGTCCCAGGGAAAAAGGCAGTTTGTTGGTTGGTTGTTGTTTTTTTCTCTAACTCAGGCTATAATGTGTAACCTTTTTAATCATCCTCTAACACATTATTTTTTTATTGATTGATTTTAGAGAGAGAGAGAAGGAAGAAAGGGGGGGGGAGAGAAAGAGATCGACCCGTTG
Source organism: Plecotus auritus (assembly GCF_963455305.1). Lineage (NCBI taxonomy): Eukaryota > Metazoa > Chordata > Mammalia > Chiroptera > Vespertilionidae > Plecotus > Plecotus auritus. The sequence continues at coordinate 29,871,890 of NC_137777.1, read as the reverse complement.
TTCCACCTACCCATTCATTCATTCATTCATTCATTCATTGATTCGTGTGTGTGTGTGTGTGTGTGTGTGTGTGTGAGAGAGAGAGAGAGAGAGAGAGAGAGAGAGAGAGAGAGAGAGACCCGAACCCGAAGCCTTGGCGTGTTGGGAGGACACTCTAACCAACTGAGCTACCCAGCCAGGGCTCGATACTGCAGTTCTCAAGTTATAAATGCATTTTGAGATCTTTGATAGTGGATTTGTGAGAGAATGAGGATCAACTCTACAGATAATCCTCAAATCTCATTTTTCTAATAGTTCAAAACTTCTAACAGTATGAAAACTTGCCCCCCAAAGGAAGGCAAAATTGAGTGGCTGTTGCACATTTTGTTTTCTCCCTTTTTTATGTTACAGAAATTCAACTAGGCAAATAAAATAAAGAGAAAGGGAAGTGGTCTTACTGACTCCACCCGCCCTCCCAAAGCAAGTGTTCAATAGTTGAACAAGTTGTTCTGGGGATTGTTGGATTATGGTTATTTGTTTCTTTTCTTGTGGTTTCCAGCTTTTCTCTGTGAGTTATTTTTATATTATGAAAAAGTAAATCTTGCTTGAAAAATAATAGTCTTACTGACGTGTAAGTGCTGTTATTGGATATTGTGTGTTTCTTTAAAATATGTTTTTATTGATTACAGAGAGAGAGAGAAGAGAGAGAAATAGAAACATCAGTGATGAGAAAATCATTGATTGGCTGCCTCCTACACGCCCCAAACTGGCGATCAAGCCTGCAACCCTGGGCATGTTCCCTGACCAGGAATCAAATCATGACTTCCTGGATCATACATAGGTCGATGCTCAACCACTGAGCCACACTGGCCGGGCTGGATATTGTTTTATTTATTTATGAAATATATTTTTATTGATTTCAGAGAGGAAGGGAGAGGTAGAGAGAGAGAAAGAAACATCAACGATGAGAGAGAATCATGGATCACCTGCTTCCTGCATGCCCCCCATTGGGGATAGAGCCTGCAACCTGGGCATGTGCCCTTGGCTGGAATTGAACCCAGGATCCCTCAGCCACAGGCCAACACTCTATCCACTGAGCCAAAACAGTCAGGGCTGGATATTGTTTTAATAAAACTATAGATGTCATCTTTAGTAATAATAAAAGCAGCTATCATTTATTGAGCTCTGACTCTGAGCCAGCATTCTACTAAGTACTTACTTACTATATCTCATTTATTCCTCAGACAGTTTTGCAAAATGAGGGTTATCCCCATTTTAAAAATGAGGAAACTAGCCCTGGCTGGGTAGGCCAGTAGGTTAGAACATTGTCCCAATATGCCATGGTTGCAGGTTCGATCCCCAGTCAGGGCACATAAAAGAAACAACCAATGAAGGCATAAATAAGTGGAACAACAAATTGATGTTTCTCTATCTCCCTTCCCCTCTCTCTCAAATCAATCAATAAACATTTTAAAAAGACTGCTAGCTAAAAAAATAAAAGAAAAATGAGGAAACTAAATATGAGAGTTAAGATAGTGGCCAAATGAAGATGTGAATTGAAATGTTTTGCTCCAAAGCCAGTACTTCTCTGTTAAGCTTCAGTGCCTCTCTATAAGACCCTTGCATCTCTCTTTGAACTTGGCATGGTGTCAAAAAGGTTGTTGCCACCAGTCCAATGCCAGCAGAATTCCCAATTTGTGATGCTGTGAAGGGAGAAACTTTAAGTGAAGCTGCTCCAGTGAAACAGCTCAGTTGACACAGTTTGAAAACCCTGGAAATGCCCTCCTAGGAGACAAAGGGGAGGCTGTCTTAATATAGAGAAAAATGCCTGCTCCCTGTTCCTGATTGGTCTAATTTCATGCAAATGAAGACTCCCAAGTTCTCCCTGTTCTGATTGGTAATTCTGGAGCTGCTTTGGTTGGTTGATAAATATGCACATGAGGATATAGCTGCCAGCTTTTGATTGGATGGGGAAGGTCTCAGTCCATTAAGTTAAAATACAATAGCAGGAGTTTATAAGGGTCTGCTCAGATGGCAGGAACACAATGCAGGAGGTTTGGCTGGTCAGTCTATGTCTTTTCCCTGAGGTATAGCTAGTGTGAGAGGTCTCTAAACAATGGCTGTTAGACTCTATGAATTTGGGCCCAATTAACCACAGGAGTCCTCTGGACAGGTATATGCTTTCTTGGGGTTGACAGTGGGTATAATTAAGTGAATTTAAGACTGGGAAGTAAGGGTATTTACTCTTCTGGGGCAGACAGGTTTCTCTAAATACCTAGTCAATATCCTGACCTGAACTACCCAGAATATTGCCCCTGGGTATACTTGATCTTAAACAGTATTAGCAATTTTACAAGTGTCCTCTCCTGAGGCCATGATGAACCACATAAGTTATTGACATTTTCACATATTGGTTATTTTTTACTTAGCTTTCTTCTTGTAATTATGACTTCATGCCGTTACGCAAGTCTAATTCCTAATGTGGTGGGTTCAAATTCTGGTTCTTCTGAATTTTAGCTGTGTGATCTTAGGTAAGTTCCTTAACATCTCTAAAATGTTTTTCTTGATGGTAAATTGGAGATAATTTAGTGAAGATTAGATGAATATAAAATTCTTACCAGTGCATAAGATATGGTAATGGCTAAAAAACTTGGATTGTCTTTGTAAGAGATTTATGGCGCTACATTGTAGAAGCAGTCAGGTAAGAACTTAGAATTTTCAAGTTCATGGAGAGATTTTGTGAGTTGTGTTGAGGTTAATTTTTAAATTTAGGCACAGGGCAGAGTGGGATTAAATTGCAGGGAGAGAAATTGAAATTAGATGTTAGAATTTCATAGGAGCCGAGATTCCTGAAATGTGTAGGTTTCTAAGTCTTAACATATCCGGTTGAAAAAAGAAGCTTTGGTTTCCATATTAGGGTTAGAGTCAAAATTTAGAATGACTACACAATCTTTTATAACAGTTTTCTTGAGATATAAAGTAAAATTCACTCTTTTCAAGTGTACAATTCAGTGGATTTTAGTATATTCACAGATTTGTGCAACTATCACCACGATCTAATTTTGGAACATTTTCATGACTCCAAAAAAGAAACCAGTACCCATAAAGTAACCCATGAAGAAGTCACCATGTCTCCCCACCGTCTCAGCCACTAATTTACTTCTATCTCTATGGATACCTGTTCTGACATTTCATATAAATGAAACCATACAATATGTGGTCCGTGACTTGCTTTCTTCGTTTAGTGTTTTCAAGGTTCTTTCATGTTAATAGTATATATCAGTACTTCATTGCTTTGTATTGCTGAATAGTACTCCAGTGTACTAGTGGGTTTATCACATTTTAGGCTCTTTCCATTTTGACTATTATGAGTAATGCTGCTAAGAATGTTCTTGTATAAGTTTTTGTGTGGACATAAGTTTTCATTTTTGTTACATATGTACCCAGGAGTAGAATTGTTGGGTCATATAACTATGGATAACCTTTTGAGAAACTGCTAGACTATTTTTCATAATTGCTGTACCATTTTACGTCCTCACCAGCAGTGTATTGAGGGTTCCAATTTCACCACATCTTCAATACATGTTATTAGCTGTCTTTTTTATTATAATCATTGCAGTGACTATGAAGTAGTATCTCACTGTTGTTTTGATTTGCATTTCTCTGATCACTAATGATGATGAACATTTTTCATTGTTTGTTGGCCATATCTTTGGAGAAATGTCTGCTCAAATCCTTTGCCTATTTTTTAATTCTGTATTTATATTTTTGAGTTGTAAGAATTCTTTATATTCTGAATACTAGACCCTTATCAGAGATGGGATTTGCATATATAGTCTCCCATTCTCTTGATACTCTTGATAGTATCTTTTGAGATAGAGAAACTTTTAATTTTGAAGACAAATTTATATATTTTTTCTTTTGTCATTTGTGCTTTCAGTGTGGAGTAATTACAAATTTGAGATCACATAGTAAAATAAAAATTCCTGTTTGTAGTGATGTTGTTGAGCAGTAACTCAAATATTTATAATTGTGTTTCCTTTTTTTATAATATGTTTTTATTGATTTCAAAGAGAAGAAGGTAGAAGTGGAGAGAGATGGAAACATCAATGATGAGAGAATCATTGATCAGCTGCCTGCTGCTGCACATCCCCTACTGGGGATCGAGCCCGCAACCTGGGCATGTGCCCTGACTGAGAATTGAACTGTGACCTACTGGTTCATTGGTCGATGCTCAACCACTGAGCCACACTAGTCAGGCTATAATTGTGTTTCCTTTAAAAAAAATCTTAATTTTTAAATTTTTGAAATCTCATAATTCTTACTAAGAAGTGTTTGAGTTGATTGAGCTTCAATAATGCTCACTTCTTAAAATGCTGGCTTATGGTTCTTTGAGAATTATTATTATGGTAGAAATAGATAATTCTTGTTATGTTTTTGTATTCCTTATCATACATCTCCTGTGTCTCAGGCACTCTATTTTGATATTTCATACGTGTTTATTACCTTATATGACCATTTTAACTATTTGGTGTCAGTGTATTATCTCACCTACATACAGGAAACTGAAGCCTAAAAAGGACAAATAACATTCGCAAGTTATTATAATTAGGAAATGATAGTATGTGGATTTGCATCTAGATCTGTCTTTTAGATAGCCCATATTCTTAACTGTATATTCTATTTTGCTCCCTTCTTAATATCTCCCAGAGAAGGATGTTTGTATCCTATGTAGTCTTGTATATACTGGATACTCAGTACAAGTTTGAATACCATATTTTGTAAAAGTACTTACTTCTATTGACAAATAGGAGTACTAATGATGTAATAAAGTAGTGTAAGAGCGGCTGTTTATTTTTCAGGCAGTACTGTGAACTAAATTTGACTCTGGAAGTTAAGGTAGAATCTTTCTTTCTCTTGCATCATTATCTCTAGGAGATGCTGCAATCTAATAGACTTGACCTTTAGAGGCAGGTGATGATTAAGAAAAGCTAGGCTATGCTATTCACTTTAGTTCACAGGGCAGAACTGCCACCTGTGGACCTGTGCAATGGGAAAGAGCAGTAGTATAACGGTCAGGAGACAGTAGTTCTTGTCCTTTTGTATTACCCATCAGTATGATCTTGGGCAAGTCACTTTCTTTTTCTGAGTAGTTTCTTTCTTTGTATAATAGAGGTTTTGAAGAAGACGCTCAAAGATTTCTGTTTTAAAATTTCCTAAAGTCGCCCTAATCTGTTTGGCTCAGTGGATAGAGCGTCAGCCTGTGGACTGAAAGGTCCCAGGTTCGATTCCAGGCAAGGGCATGTACCTTGGTTGCGGGCACATCCCCAGTGGGAGGTGTTGCAGGAGGCAGCTGATCGATGTTTCTCTCTCATCGATGTTTCTAACTCTATCCCTCTCCCTTCCTCTCTGTAAAAAATCAATAAAATATGTTTAAAAAAATAAATAAAATTTCCTGAAGTCAAGAAGGGTTTCCGTCTTGCTCACAGTTTTATCTTCCAACACAGAGCAGAACTTGAGTATTTGTTGAGAGCCAATAGAGTGTAATTTGACAGAACTACATAGATCTCACTTTTTCTAGTTAGTAATCATGCGACCTTGTACAGACTTCTTAATTTATCTGGACTTTAATTTCATCATCTGTAAAATGGGAATAATAAAAGTACTGTAGGGTTTATTGTGAAGATGAAATAATATATGCAAAATATTTAATAATACTTGGCACATACTAACACAAATTTTTGTCACTGAATTAATATATGGTAATCTGTTCTTACATTTTGATCATAGTTGTTTATTTCTTAAAGAAGCTTAATTGAAATATTCATCTTATTTTGTTAGAATACAGTGTAATTATGATAAAGGTCATAGTTTTATCCCATGAGTATTATTTAGCTTTTTCTTCCTTCCATAGTCTGTATCTCTAACGCCATTGTCACCAAAGAGATCTGAGTGAAAAGAGAGAGTGTGATGAAATTAATGCAAAGCTATTGCTTCTACTTGGAAAACAACTTAAACTTTAGGCCACATTGCTGATGTATTGGAAGAATCACCTTTATATGTGACAGACAGCATTATGGAAGCCTAAGGAGGGAGATTGTGCTTTTTAAGGGATTCCTAGAAGTGTGATTTTTAAAAATCTTTTTTTCTAATTAATCCTTAATCAGAAATGGATCAGAAAGTCCATGGAGACATGGGTAGAGGAAAATGTCCATGGTAAATATAGGATATAGGTCCACAATCTCTTAAAACCTTTAGAGTCTGATATATTTGAGAATTCCAAATTTTTCAGATTTGGTAAAGCTACTTTTGTACATATATTGTATTATTACATAATATCCTCATTGAGGTGTAGGCAGTTTCCAGTAATCAGACATCATCATTTCTATAATGAAATGCAGTTTAAGTGGGATAAGTAGAACATAAATAGCTTTATATCTGTCATATCTACATTTTGCTGTCAAATGAGTTTATTGAAAACCTATGAGATATTTTTTGGTTTTCAAAGGTTTTTGATATTGGGATTTATAGATATGAAATTGAAGATCTTATTAATTCATAAGAATGCCAGGCCTATGGAAATGCTTGGTAAGTGTAAATATAAAGTCATTGTTAGCTTTTTAAAAATATACATTTTTTTATTGATTTCAGAGAGGAAGGAAGAGGGAGAAAGAGATAGAAACATCAATGATGAGAGAGAACCTTTGATTGGCTGCATCCTGCACACCTGCTATTGGGGATTGAGCCCACAACCCTGGCATGTGCCCTTGACCGGAATCAGTCCGCAAGCCAATGCTCTATCCACTGAACCAAACCGGCTAGGGCGAAAGTCAGTGTTAGCTTTCTTTAACAACTGTAATGTTCCCCTTTTTTAGTTGCCTGCAATAAAAAAAAAAAATTATAGAATTTTAAAGTAAGAAGCGAATCATTAAAATCCTTTATAATAACCTATATCATAGTTTCTATTAAACTTAAGTTTTTATTTGTGAAGTACTGGGTTAAATTTAAATGATGTTATCTGTTTGTTGCTAGAACAAAAGTTAATACTGTTTTATTCTCCACAGCCAAGTCCAAGATCTGTCAACTTTAAATGGAAAAATTATGTAACTGGAAGCCTTTACTTGATTTTATATTTAAGAAATAATAATGATGCCATGAGATTCCATGCTTGTTTCTTCCTGTGGGGTGCATAATGAGGGACATGCTCTGCGGCTTTCTGTTTTCCTAGGGTATCTGTATTTCACTGATCCATAGGGTACCTCGTTTTCACATTTCAGAAAGCAAAATGAGTAACATGTATCTTTGGCCAGATGGATGTTAGGATATACTTTCACAGGCAGAACATCAAACCCAGCATCAACATTTGCATAATAAGTGTCATCATGGGTTTGGAATAAAATCTGAGAGACATTAGTGAAGTGCTCTTTGAACTTCAAGGAACCAAATGGTTAAAAAACAGTGGGAATGAAAACGGCTAGCTCCACACCATACAAAGCCAGCTAAGAGCTTTTGATTCTTTTATGGATTCTTTTATGAAATGCTGCATTACTGTTGATACAGCTTTTTGTAGGATAAAAACATTAATGTGATTACCAATAGAGCAGAATTCCTTCCCCACGCCCTGCCCTATCCTCCCCTTCCTTCTTCTCCCACCCTCACTGGTGTGGATGCTTGTTTTTAAAGTCATGTCAATAAAAATGTAAAAGCAAAGAAATATATATTAAAATCTGAGTCATAAAGTGATTCATAAGCATTGGACTCTGAATGCAAAGTAGTTTTAGAAGCACCAAAGGCACTTTGTTTTGCTTATGTTTTTCTCTTTATATATGTGAAAGGTTAATATAAAAATTCCAATTCTAAAAGAATCCTGTCCTATATAATAAAAGCCTAATATGCAAATCGACTGAATGGTGGAATGACTGGTCAGCGGGGGGCGCAGCTGGCAAGTGGGTGGCACCAGGCCAGCCAAGGCAGGTGCCAGTGGGCAGAGGGAGAGGACAGCAATGGGGGTTGCGGTGGCAACCAGCGGCTGCAGAGGGGCGATCAGGGGGCGGGGCCAGCTGCCCGCCAGCCGGCGCTGTTCCCCGATCACCTCACCGGTCGCCTCCTACAGAGGGCGGTGGGGCGATGGGGGGGTGGGACTGGAGCTGCCCCCTGGTGGTCAGTGCTGATGGCTGGCAAGCACAGTGGAGGTGGTGGGAGCCTCTCACGCCTCCATGGCAGCGCCAAGGATGTCTGACTGCGGCTTAGGCCCACTCCCCTAAGCCGTCAGTCAGACATCCCCCGAGGGCTTCCAGACTGCGAGAGGGTGCAGGCCGGGCTGATGCCCCCCCCCCACCAGTGCACGAATTTTCGTGCACTGGGCCTCTAGTTCTTTCAATAAACAAAAGTAAAAAGAAGTGGTAAGAAAACACTGTCCTAGTTAATACTTTTTTCTTTATTAGTATATAGAATATTGATGTGTCCACATATAATACATTAAGTGAACATTATACTGAGTACAATATGATTAACTGAATGTATTAGATTAGGTGAAATATGGTAGAATAAATATATCAAGTTAGAATGTTTGGCCACAAGCTGTAAGTTGTGCTCCTGCTTCTCATCTAATTTCCTTCTTCATTTATCTTTTATTTTTATTTTTTTACTTTTTACTACATTTATAGGGGTGACATTGGCAAATACGATTCCTCTTTTAACTTTCGGTTTTGGCAATGTTCTTGTCACAGACCAGTGAGATACGGAGACATCATGAGAATTCTAGTAAAGATGCCCTTTCCCACTCCCCCTGTGTGTGAGTGAATGCTAAAGGTGCTAAACACCTTCTAACCCCCATTCCCACTTTCTCAGGCTTGGCTCCTTTATCAAGCAAGTGCTCTGCATGGACATTTGGGGATGTGTTATAGCACCACAGTAAGAAATACTGTATATTTTACGTTTCTACTTGGTACACATATAAACAAATACTATTAAAAAAATAAACTTTCTTTTTTACATCTGCATAGTATTCCATTGTGTAAATGTACCACAGCTTTTTATCCACTCATCTACTGCTGGGCACTTGGGCTGTTTCCAGACCTTAACTATTGTAGATAGTGCTGCTGTGAACATAGGGGTGCATATATCCTTTCTGATTGGTTTTTCAGGCTTCTTAGGCTATATTCCTAGAAGTGGGATCACTGGGTCAAATGGGAGTTCCATATTTAATTTTTTGAGGAAACTCCACACTGATTTCCACAGTGGCCGTATCAGTCTGCAATGTATTGGGGTTCCTTTTTCTTCACATCCTCGCCAGCACTTGTTGTTTGTTGATTTAATGATTGCAGCCATTCTGACAGGTGTGAGGTAGTACCTCATTGTTGTTTTAATTTGCATCTCTGATGATTAGTGATGTTGAGGGATCTCTTACCCTTTGAGACAGCATGGAGGGACCTAGAAAGTATTATGCTGAGTGAAATAAGTCAGTCAGAGAAAGACAAGTATCACATGATCTCACTTATATGTGGAATCTAATGAATAAAATAAACTGACGAACAATATTGGACAATAGACATAAAAGAATGAAACAGGCTGACAGATCTCGGAATGAGTTGGGGGTGGGGGCAGGAAGAGATTAATCAAATATTTCATATGCATATATGCATAATCCATGGACACAATAGTGAGGTGAAGGCCTGGGGAAGATACGAGAGTGGGGACGGGGAGGTCAATGGGGGAAAAAAGGGACATCTGTAATACTTTAAACAATAAAGATAAACTTAACAAAGAAAAACATTCACAAAACAATATTTAACAAGTACTGGTTGTAACTCAGTAAATGGATTTTGTGATCCTTTACTGAGTTTCAACCCATATTTGGAAAAAACTCCTTTTCTCTTCCTCTCTTATTATACACATATGTGTGTACACATATACATATATACGTGTGTGTGTGTTTACCTTTCTCATATGAATAACTGAACTATAATGAGTTGTGAATAGTAAACCATAAATTTAAATTTCTAGTTAGTTTTTGCTTAACTGTCCGGGAAATTCAATATGAAATTATTTTACTTTATAGGCTGGAGCATTGGATTTGCTGAAGGAGCTTAAGAATATTCCCATGACCCTGGAATTATTACAGGTATATACTGCTACGTGTCATAATTTTTTAATAGTTAATTGTCATAAAGTACTCAAATGTCTTCAATACCAATTTTTTTGTCATTGCCTTGCAGTCCACAAGAATTGGAATGTCAGTAAATGCTATTCGCAAGCAGAGTACAGATGAAGAAGTTACATCTTTAGCAAAGTCTCTCATCAAGTCTTGGAAAAAGTTATTAGGTATAATTGATCTTCCCTTATGTATATTTATGATGTTCTGGTTTATTCAAACATTTGGTTGAATAAGTATGAAGGGGTGCTTGTTTGAACTCTTGGAGAGTTTTGCTTTTTAAGCTAGTCAAATTTAGTTTTCTTGTCTTTCAATATTTATAACTAGATTGCCTCTTTAAGTAAGAAGACAATTTCCCCCCAAAGGGAAGGTTGCCATACTTAAAAAAAAAAAATTGTCATATTTATTTTGTCATGTTCTCTTTTTCTCTCTCTATATGTACTCAAACACAAATTATTTTTTCTGAACTATTGGTGAATATGTTGCATCTATCATGCTTTACCGTTTAATACTTACATGTCTTTTTCCTTATAACAAGTTTATTTTCTTATGTAATCATAATACAGCAAATTCAGGAAATGTAACATGAGAATAGTACTTTAATCTACAGGGAATATTCTATTTTTGTTAGTTGTCCGAATGTCCTTTATATCTTTTATGACGTTGACATGAAGAATACAAGTGTGCTGTACCCTTGGGGTTTATCTGCAATTTTCTCATGATTAGATCAGACTGTGCATCCACAGTTACAATGCTACTTAAGTGTGTTGTATCCTTCTTGGGGTTTGAGACCCAGAGGCATTGATTATGTAAATTTTGATTACCCAGTCAAGGTATACACTGTATCGTTTATTATTTTCCCTCTTGTATCTAATAGGCATTCTGTGGGAGATACTTTAAGATCTTGAAACTATCTTGCTCCTCATCAGACCTCCCTACCCTTCCCCCCAAATTGTTTTTTATAGTGACAGTTGCAAAATAGTGATTTTCTCTGTCACTTCCTTAATACCTATAAATCATCATTCTGCTATAAGAAAGAACCTTCCTTTTATACCTCCCAGTTATTTATCTACTAGAGGCCTGGTGCACGGATTCGTGCACAGGTGGGGTCCCTCAGCCTGGCCTGCATCCTCTCGCAATCCTCCTGGGAGGGCTGCAGGCGGTTGGCCAGCCGGGCAGGGACCGCGGGAGGGCTCCAGGGCTTGTCCGGCCCGTCTTGCCCACTTCCGATCGGCTGGACCCCAGCAACAAGCTAATTTACCAGTCTGAGCGTCTGCCCCCTAGTGGTCAGTGCACGTCATTGCGACTGGTGGAATGGTCAAACGGTCAGACACTTAGCATATTATGCTTTTACTAGAGGCCCAGTGCACGAAATTAGTGCACGGGGCGGTGCGGGGGAGGTCCCCTCAGCCCAGCCTGCACACTCTCCAATCCGGGACCCCTCGGGGGATGTCCAACTGCTGGTTTGTCATCCCGCTCACAATCCGGGACCACTGGCTCCTAACTGCTCGCCTGCCTGCCTGATCACCCCTAACTGCCCCCCCGATGGCCTGGTCACCCCCAACTGCCCCCCCCCCATGCCCTAGTCATCCCCAACTGCCCCCCCTTGCCGGCCTGGTCGCCCCAAATCCCCCCTCCCCCGCCGACCTGGTCGCCCCTTACTGCCCCCCCCACCCCCCCCACTGCCGGCCTGGTTGCCCCTCACTGCCCCCCTCTGCTGGCCTGGTCGTCCCTCACTAACCCCCCTGCCGGCCTGGTCGCCCCACGCAGCCTGCTGCTCAGTCGTTTGGTCGTCCCTCACTAATCCCTCTGCTGGCCTGGTCACCCCACACAGCCTCTTCGGTCATCCATTTGGTTGTTTCGGTTGTGACGGTCGCTTAGGCTTTTATATATATATATAGATCATATAGGATTCTTTGTGTGGACACATGCATTCCTTTTCTATATAATGGACATACAATGGATTATAATCCATTATTCCTATTTATATTGATATTTACATTGTCCCAAATTTGACCAGCAGGCAGTTCTTTAAACTGGCTCCTCTGTCCCTTTGATGAGCCCCCTTCAATTTTTTTTTTTTACTCTCACATTTTGGTACCACAAAATGTATTGGTCTCATTCATCTTCCTTGTCCCAGCCCTGGAATTAGTCGTTTCTTTAATCAGTTATTGGCTTTATATGAAAGAGAAAATAGCTGAACATTTTAAAATTTCAAAGGCCACAATAGTAATAACAAAAAACATATTGTAAGAACTTGGTAACTAGAAACTAAAAATTGTTGCCTATAAAATTTAATTGTCTTGTCTTGGGATAACAAAATGTAATATAAGATTCTGTGAATATATTAGTGCTTTTTGGCTTTTGCTGCTGCTTATAATTATTAAATTCTCATTTTTACTCTATATTTTATTTCCGTTTATTAAATTTTCATTTATATTTCATGTCCTTTTTAAAAAAAGTGTTTATTTAAATTACTACATTAGACATGTATATAAGAAAGGTTAAAACAAGGGGTCTGGAATGGATTAATTCAATTTACATTATTTTATTTTATTTTTTTTAAATATATTTTTATTGATATTTTACAGAGAGGAAGGGAGAGGGATAGAGAGCTAGAAACATCGATGAGAGAGAAACATCGATCAGCTGCCTCCTGCACACCCCCTACTGGGGACGTGCCCGCAACCAAGGTACATGCCCTTGACCGGAATCAAACCTGGGACCTTTCAGTCCGCAGGCCGACGCTCTATCCACTGAGCCAAACCGGTTTCGGCCAATTTACATTATTTTTAATGGAAAATAATGGTTCAGTTTCAAGCAGCCTTTCGGAATGGATTAAGTTCCAGAACCGAGGTTTCATTGTATTTATATTGTATTTTTAATGAAAAAAATTTTTGTATTTTTTAAATCGTAACTCATTTTTATTGATTTCCGAATAATCAATCCATTGTGTGACTATACAACAATTTAATCCCTTGCCTGTTAGATTTGTTGTTTTTAACTTCATGGCTATTATAAATAATGTCTTGATGAATATCTTTCTGACTAAAGTTTTTTCTTTAGGATGTTATTAGATTTCTAGAAGGTTTACTACTGCTGCTACTAAGTAGCACAGTTTTGAATACTTAAGATGTGCCAAGCGTTGATCTTTATTAGTGCATTTAATCCTCCCAACAATCCAGTGTGCTAAGTGCTATTATAATCCTCATTTTATGATGAGGAAATTGAGGCACTGAGAGATTAAGCACTTTATGCACAGTTGGATTGGGACCAGTAGGCAGATCTGTTCACAGAAAGTCTGAGTCCAAGCTGGAGCACTTCCTGCAGCTATGTTGTATTACCCACAGCACTATTCAGATAGTGGGAATGTTTTAAGGCTGTTCATACTTCTTATTGCTCTGCTTTCTGATTTATACTGTGCTAATTTATACTGTGCTGGAGCAGTTTGTATGATCAGTTTTATTGCGTTTCTGAGAGCTTTGGATCCTAGATAGTATTGCATTGTTATATCACCTTTCAAATGCTTTCTATCCTATTATTAATTTTTTTTAATCCTCACCTGAGGATATTTTTTCCCATTGATTTTTTTTTTTTGAGAGAGAATGGGAGGGAGCAGAGGGGAGAGGGGGAGAGAGAGAGGGAGAGAGAGAGAAACATCCATGTGAAAGAGACACATGATCGGTTGCTTTCTGCATGTGCCCCAACAGGCCAGGAGTCAATCCTGCAACCCAGGTATGTGCTCTTGACTGGAAATCGCGGGCCAGTGCTCTAACCAGTGAGAACACTGGCCAGGGCTCTAACCTTTTACTTTTGAAATATTTATATACATATATATATATATTTTTTTTTTATTGATTTTTTTACAGAGAGAGAGGGAGAGAGATAGAAACATTGATGAAAGAGAAACATCAATCAGCTGCCTCTTGCACACCTCCTACTGAAGATGTGCCTACAACCAAGGTACATGCCCTTGACCAGAATTGAACCTGGGACCCTTCAGTCTGTAGGCCGATGCTCTATCCACCAAACCAAACCGGTTAGGGCTTGAAATATTTCTTAATCTTTGCTGTATTCTTTAATGTCATTATTGATCTTTGTTTTCTTCATAACACTATAGCATCTTTATGTTTGGAGGTTGTTTTTTTTTTTTAATATATTTATTGATATTTTACAGAGAGGAAGGGAGAGGGATAGAGAGTTAGAAACATCGATGAGAGAGAGACATCGATCAGCTGCCTCCTGCACACCTCCCATTGGGGATGTGCCCGCAACCAAGGTACATGCCCTTAACCAGAATTGAACCCGGGACCCTTCAGTCCGCAGGCCGACGCTCTAGCCACTGAGCCAAACCGGTTTCGGCTGTTTGGAGGTTTTTTAGGTGGATTTTAGAGAATAACGGGGCAGTAAAACGAGTATGTGAAAACTAAAGTGTACACTTAGAATAGGGTATTTGAATTCAGGTTTGGTAACCCTAACCTTTATGAAATAAATTCTAGAATTGAGATTTGGACCAAACTCCTTCAGTTACTCATCCAGAATAGCTATTAGAATCATCTGAGGAACTTCAAAATTTTGATGCTCATGCCTCACTGCCAGAGATTTGGGTTGAATGGCTCGGGATGGGAGGATGATGAGGATATGCTTAAAAGTTGCCTCAGTGGTGCTAATATACAGCTGAATGTATGTTCTTCTGTATTTTCTACAGAGATGTGGAGAATCGAATTATTTGTATATCTCTTATTACTTAGGTAGAGATAAAAAATTATTCAGTAGATCCAAACATTTTCTGAACCCAGCTTCGAGGCTTGTTTTGGTTGATTTAAACATGAGTGTTTCTTTTCAGTTCTTACATATTGCATTGGCCCAGTCTATTTTATGTGCTTTATTACCCAGTTTTAATTGTTCACCTCCTTCAGTCCTAAAGCCGGAGCACTCTGTATTACCTTACATATTACTTAAGATTGAGGAAGTGCTGGGTAGGCTTTACTAATCATGAAAGACGTTCTATGAAAATGTTTTTGTTACTACCCCTGAAATATTTATTTATGTTTTGGGTACCATCTTAAATTTTTTGCCTTCATGAAAAATTATTAAAACAATATTGCTATATATACTTTGTGCTTTCATTGTTATGACAGTGCTGCTATTTTTTTCCATATTCTCCTTCCCTTTGTCTGTATACTTTTCCTCTCTTTTAGGGTCCATTGACATACAAATATATTGTTTCCACCAGATGAGGGAGTTTATTTGAGAATGCTGACAAGCATTCATTGTAACAAATACCCAAGTACATATGATAAAAGAATAGCTTACATAAATTTTATTTACTTGTTGAAAACTTAGGATTTTAGTTTTTTTGTTTCGTAAATAGCCTGATAACATGTAGTAGTTCAGTTTTGTTTTTTTTTTAACAAATGCTAACAACTTAAGGATTTCATAAATTTTCAGATGGACCATCAACTGATAAAGATCCTGAGGAAAAGAAAAAAGATACTGCAATTACATCACAGAATAGCCCTGAAGCAAGAGAAGAAAGGTATTTTGCTCCATGGGAGTTCATTTATGTTGAAAGTCATAGTTTTACGTTGCCCCAGTTCCTTGGTCTTATGACCCCATATCTGTACTCCTTTGTTTTCTAATCTATTGAAATTAGCCAAATATTTTGAAGTTTCTTAGAAAATTTCTTGGAAGTTTAAAGAGAGTTAAAAGATCCTATATAACTAGAAGAAATTATTTACATTGTACTCAACAAGTTTAATTGAATGGAATCTCTTGGGTAGTACTACTAGAATTGGCAGTGAAGGTACTGATGAGGGATTCAAATGGTTTCATCCTCCATTTACCAGATTTTTAAATTTTTTGTTCCTGGATCTAATTTTCCTTTTTATGATTTTATTTCTCTTTCCAGTTTAGCTATTTGTCATAAGAACTGAAAATGTGAAGTTCAGTAATGAAGGATTCAAATTGTTTTGCAGATCTTAGGAGCCCTTTGCATTTATTCTTCTCACAGATAATGAACTGTGATATCCAACACATTGATGTAAAATGTGATATGCCTAGTAGATTAAAAACAGTTCCTCTGTTCTTGGAAAGCTTGTACTTAGTTTCACACCTGACACTGATTTTTAGGCAATAGTTCTCAAAGTGTGGTCCCTGTAAGAGCAGTGAACCTGGCAACTTCAGCAAAGCAAATTCTTGGGCATTACCCTAGAACTACTGAATTGGGAATTCTGGAAGTAGGGCCTAGAAATATGGTTTTGTTTTTGTTTTTTAAATATATTTTTATTGATTTCAGAGAGGAAGGGAGAGAGAGATAGAAACATCATTGATGAGAGCCAATCATTGATCAACTGCCTCCTGCACGCCCCCTACTGGGGATGGAGCCTGCAAACTGGGTATGTGTCCTGACTGAGAATTGAACCCATGACTTCCTGGTTCATAGGTTGACACTCAACCACTGAGCCACACCAGCCAGGCTAGAAATATATTTTTAACAAACCTTTCAAGTGATTCTGATGCACTCAAATTTCAGGCTACCTTTTTAACTTCATTTATCTCTCAATATTTTCCCAAAATTGATAATGTACTCATTTTTTTTTAGTAGCAATATATATCCCATACACTGTTATTTTACATATTAATACTAACTAAACTTGATAATAAAAGAGGTAAGCTAAAGGTAGGGTTAAACACCAGTTGTTAATAAAATCTATTAGTTTTTCTAATTATCTTGAGATAATTTTAAACTTTTAGAAAATTTGTAAGAGTAATACTGAGAACTACCAATTGCCCCAATATTTACACTGAGTGGCCAGATTATTATGATCTCTGAATGCATAATAATCTGGCCACTCAGTGTGTGTGTGTGTGTGTGTATGTTAGAGGCCTGGTGCATGAATTCGTGTATGGGTGGGATCCGGCCAGCCTGGCCAGGGGAGGGGACATGGGCGGTTGGCCGGCCTGCCTGCTGGTCGAACTCCTGGTCAAGGGGACAATTTGCATATTAGCCTTTTATTATATAGGACTAGAGGCCTGGTGCACGAAACTCGTGCATGGGGGAGGGGGCTGTCCCTCAGCCCAGCTTGCACCCTCTCCAATCTGGGACATCCCTCTCACAATCCAGGACTGCTGGCTCCCAACTGCTCGCCTGCCTGCCTTCCTGATTGCCCCTAACTGCTTCTGCCTGCCAGCCTGATCATCCCCTAACCACTACCCTGCCAACCTGATTGCCCCTAACTGCCCTCCCCTGCAGGACTGGTTCCCCCCCAACTGCCCTCCCTTGCAGGCCTGGTCCCTCCCAACTGTCCTCCCCTGCTGGCCATCTTGTGGCGGCCATCTTGTGTCCACATGGGGGCAGCCATCTTGTGCGTTGGAGTGATGGTCAATTTGCATATTGCTCTTTTATTAGATAGGATATACACCAAGTGGCCAGATTATTAAGTGTTCAGAGATCATAATAATCTGTCCACTCAGTGTATATGTGTATGATATGGAAACACACACACACACACACACACACACACACACACTGGTGTTATTTTGAATAAAATAAGTCATTTGTAGGCATATGCTCTTTATGCCCCTAAATGCTAGCTACAGCAATGTGTATTTTCTAAGATCAGGGACATTTTCTCACATGTAACCACAATAAAGCTATATATATCTCCAGAAATTAACATTGATACCTTTTTCTAATCCAAATACCTTATTCATATTTCAACAATGTCTTTTATTGCAAGAGAAAAAGATTTTTCCAAAATATCATTCAGGATCACACTTTGCATTTAGTTATCATATCTCTTTAGTTTTCTTTATCTGGAGTAATTCTCAGTGTGTCATTGTCTTTCATGACCTTTATATTTTTTAAAAGTACAGGCCATAATTTATGAATTTTTTAACGTATGCTCCCAATTGTCCAATTTGGTGACATTCAGAATCACTGATTTAATGCCTTGAATATAAAATATAAATGTACAGTCAAACCTTGGTTCTCGAATGTCTCCCGTTGTGAACAGTTTGGTTCCTGAACAAGTTGTTCACAGGAAAATGTCTGAACAGCTAAACGTAGAATATACACAAAATGGCCTTTTTGCCCACAGTGATCTTGAGAAGTTTGAAAACGTTTTGGAGAGAAGGCAAGGGGGTATCTGCTTGCAACAGAGAAGGGAGTTAGATCTATGGAGTGTGAATAATTTAGTCTTGAGAAGGTTTATGGCAAATATCTCTAATGTGATAAAAGTTAACCAAAACCAGTCAGGAAAGTATTTTGGTTAGAATCTAACATAAGAAGTTAATCAGAACAGTTGAAATGATTAGGTTGTCTGGAAAATTATTAAACTGTCCTAATTAAGTGATGATTCTGGGGAGAAATTAAGAGACATTTTTATATTCTTGCAGCTCATTTCTCACTATACATGGTTTTTATCCTGAAGGGGATGTTTTAAATGTAAAATTCATTGGTTACCTAATTGGAATAGGGTTTTTTAAACATCTTTTCTCCCCCCCCCCCCTTTCTAAAATATATTTTATTGATTTCAGAGAGGAAGGGAGAGGGAGAGAGATACGGAAACATCAATGATGAGAGACAATCATTGATTGGCTGCCTCTTGCACGCCCCCTACTAGGGACCAAGCCCGCAACCCAGGCATGTGCCCCTGGCCAGAATCAAACCCGGGACCCTTCAGTTCGAAGGCTGATGCTCTATCTATTGAGCCAAACCAGCCAGGGCTCCCCCCCCCCCCCCTTTTTTTTTAGTTGAGAGCTATCATATTCTCTGGAGCTGTCATATTCCCTTCACCCCTTTCCCAATAAATAAGATCCTTGTTTTTCACTTACTGTATTGAACTATAATGTGTATTTTCTATATTAAAATGTTGTTTAATTTTTAAAAGAATCAAGGTAAAATGTTTAGTTGCTTAAAAAAAGACATGAGACTTCTCTTACCTTTACTAAAATTTTAACTTTTTAATTGATACGCAGGCAATTTTTGTAATGCAAGAGTCACTATCTCATTTATTTAGGCCGAAAAATTATTTTTAGAGAGTGATAGTAATGATGTTAATTTGAGTTTTCCCTAATTTTTTTTATATTTGATTTTTTTGTGTGTGTGTGTGTGTGTGTATTTCATTTTTATTTATTGTGTGTGTGTGGATGTTAGTAGCTCCAGTAGCAATGTAAGCAGCAGAAAGGATGAGACGAACGCTCGAGATACTTACGTGTCATCATTTCCTCGGGCACCAAGCACTTCCGACTCTGTACGGTTAAAGTGTAGGGAGATGCTTGCTGCAGCTCTTCGGACAGGAGGTAAGTTTAGTATATGTTATTTCAGTGCTCAGTCCTTTGATCATCATTACTATCAATGCCATGTGCACCTCCATATTTCTGTTTTACCCGCGGCATCCCATTGATAGCTGACCACCACTGCTTAGCTTAGCTCAGGGAGTAGTTGTTGTTAGTAGGGGTTGCTAGAGGCAGAGAGGTAGGTATAGACATACTGAGGCCTTTCCCTATCACTTTATAATGATAAGAAATGGATTCCTTCTGATGTATGGCTGTTTCCTGATTCATAGTAATTGAAACTTTTTTTTATAACTATTTTCCCCCCACGTTTTAGTCTGCAGACTATTTGTTCCCCCCTCCCCCATAGACAGTTAATGATACTGTATTTTGGTGACATTGTTAAATGTTTTTATGACATATAGTATATCAGTTTTGTATTCATAATTTTATTTTCTACTTTTTTTTAAAAAAGGAAATGAATCTTGATTTATATATGAGAGCTCTAATTTAGTTTGAAGGTATTTTTATTATGTAAAAATTTGGCTTTAAAATGTCATATACAAGAATATTTACTTATCATCTTAAAGAAATTCTTTTTTTTCTATTATACTGAGCCATAGTTAGTATGACCTACTTTTCTCCTTACTCTGCCCTTTTTACATTGATTCCCTTATTATCTTTTTTATATATTTTTTCTTTATATTTCCTCCTATTCTTTTTTAATATTTGCATAGGATTCTTCTGAGTGTGAACATATATGTGCGTGGCAGATGAAATGAATGGCCTCTTTTCATTGAAGCCTGAACCACAGGACATGAGACAGTTCTTTCTATAACTTTTTCTACTCTTTGCTGGAGCCAGCCAGACTGTATAGAGTTATGAAATGAGGAATTACCTTCTAGATCACTTCCCCACTCGTGGGGGATAAGAAGCACTGTGGACATTAGGTGAATCCAGAGGCGTCGTCTATTGGATAAAGAGACCAGATCCTAATGAAACTAAACTAAAAGGATTCTTTATAGACGGCAAATGGGGTTGAAGAAAAAGAAATGCAGTTTAATTTACTCTGTATTGATTTTTTAAAAATATGTTAAGTCACTTATTCTTGATAATTCTTTGTGTCTTTGTTTAGATGACTACATTGCTATTGGAGCTGATGAAGAAGAATTGGGATCTCAAATTGAGGAAGATATCCTTTGTGTCTATATGCATAATTGTTTAATCTGTTAGATTAATTATAAATTTTTCTTTCTGTATAAAATTGATTTTTATTTGTGTTCTTCAGTTTCTATCTTGATTGTATTGTTTTGATCGCAAAGGTGAGGGTCATCCTTGTCCTTTTTATTCTTTTTGTTTTCCTGTCATTCAAAAGTAAAGCACATAGTATTGATAGCGTTTTTATTTTTCTGCCATGCAAATGAGAATGTACCATCTCCATTGAAGTTGTGCAAAAGGGCAAGGAAACCACACACTACCTGTGTGAAGTAGGATTTCACATTTTGGGAGAACTCAATATAGCACACACAATCTCCTGAGCTCACTTTCCCATGGAAAGGGCTCTGGGAGAGGAGCTTTCCATGTAAGTGCGGGAAGCAGGGGACATCTAGGTGACAGTGTGGTGGAAATAGCCTCGTTAGAAAGGGACCTCCTTGGGCTCAGCCTCTGCTGTGGCCTAGTCTTCCTTTTTTTAAATCCTCACCCGAGGATTTTCCATTGATTTTTAGAGAGAGTGGAAGAGAGAGAAACATCAGGGCGAGAGTGGCACATTGATTGGTTGCCTCCTGCACACTGGATCAAGCCTGCTGTGGAGGCACGTGCCCTTGACCAGAATGAAACCCGGGACCCTTCAGTCCACAGGCTGACGGTCTATCCATTAAGCCAAATCGGGTAAGGCTTGTGGCCTATTCTTTTGAGAACAATCTGCTAACCTAGCTTTTTGCCAAGCTGGGGGAGGAAATGAACCTTCAGGGCCACCATGAATGGTCTCTTATAGGATCCTTGGTAGAATTCATATTTTGGCAAGTTAAAACTTCTATAAGTTCAAGCTCTTTTTCAAAAGTTTTCTAAGATTGAGTACTTGAGTTTCTTATTGAAACAATTTTAATTTGTGTGCTTGTGGCAATAAATAAGGAGAAAGCATTGCTCATTCATAGCCTAAAGGTATAATCACTATTATTTGTCAGTTACAGATAGAGGAATCTGGTAGAAACAGCCTTGTTATTAACCTAATATAAATTTGAAACAGATTTTTGTAAACTGCTTAAAAATTTCAGAAATTTTGGCAAAATATGAAAAGTTAATTTTACCTTTATAATTTAACATTTTTTCCTTAATGGTCTCTACCTATATATCAAGAAATAAGGAATACAGACATGAAATACAAAAATAGAGTACGAAGTAGAATATCAAATCTTAAGGATGCAAAGAATCCAAATTTAAGGAAAAATGTTCTGTGTGGTAATATCTCTCCTGACTTATTTGCTAGAATGACGGCAGAGGTGAGTATATCTGTATATAACGTTTCCATGATGTCAGGTGTAAAGTCTATTTAATCATAAAGTGCTACATGAATACTGCCTGTACAATAAATCATTAGCTATTCTGATGAACTTATTTATACAGTATATTAGACAAATACTTAAGGACATTGAATCTCTTGTCATCAGTACTTTATCCCTTCCATGACTGTACCATGATTTTGCCTTAAATTATTGTCTGAAGACAAAGTGTTATAATTTATTATGGATTCATGTAGAATTGAAAGTTAAATTTCTAATTGCAAACAGACTTTGAAATCACTAAGTTCTTTCTATGGTTAAACCCTACAAAATTGGTGACATCTTATTGACTTTTCTTTAAATTTCTATAGAGAATGATGGGGAAAATGAAGTTTATATTTGGCTATTTATAGACATAGCTATTCATAGGTAAAAGCTGTAGTGTCTCTATAATCTCATTATTAAGGATCCAAGAGAGTGAATTTTTTTCTATATAGCTAATAAAAATTGCTACATATTTTAAGTGTATTAAAAAACACTCATTAAAAGTTACTTTAGCCCTAACCGGTTTGGCTCAGTGGATAGAGCGTCGGCCTGCGGACTCAAGGGTCCCAGGTTCGATTCCAGTCAAGGGCATGTACCTTGGTTGCGGGCATATCCCCAGTAGGGGGTGTGCAGGAGGCAGCTGATTGATGTTCCTCTCTCATCGATGTTTCTAACTCTCTATCCCTCCCCTTCCTCTCTGTAAAAAATCATAAAAAATATATTAAAAAAAAAAAGTTACTTTAAACTTTCACAAAATAGAGAACATAGTGTAATGAAATCCCATATACCTGTCATCCAGGCTTCAAGTATTTTCAAGAATTTGCACCCTTTCATCTATCCTTTTCCTTCTTTTCTCTGGAATTATTTTCAAGCAACTCTCAGACATGTTCTTTTACCTCTACATACTTGAGAGGTATCTTTAAAAATATGATATTTTTCTTACATAATGTCATCACCACTTCCAACAAAGCTATCGCTAATTCTTTGGTATTACCTAATACCTAGTTCATATCCTATTTTTTTCTGTATTAGGATCCAAAGTCTGCACATTATCTTTAGTTTATGATTGTGTGTGTGTGTGTGTGTGTGTGTGTGTGTGTATCTAAAACAATTTCTTCTACACCTGCCCCTGCTTTTTTCTTCATGACATTAACCTGTTGAAAAAGCCAGTTTATTTCTTCTGTATCCCACAGTATGAATTGTCTGTTCTTCCTCATGAGGTTATTTAACTTTTCTGTCACACTTTCTGTTAAACAGGAAGCTAGTTCTATAGGTTTAACTATAAGTGGTGCTTTTTACTTCATATTGTATCACATCAGGAGACACAATTTCTCATTGCTCTGCTCTTAGCATTCCGAGATTCATCAGTGAGTTTGGGTACTAATAACCTGTTTCCTTCATTGTAAAGTTCTCCTTTGCCTTTTCATCTAATACAGTGGTTCCTAACATGGGGCACATGCCCCACATGGGGGACCATTTAATTTTTAAGGGGGACAATTCGAGAATGAGTTATTAACAGTGAATTTTTTGCACTTCTTATGGTTCTAGGGGCCTCATATACAGTATATAAATATAAATTGTCACATATTTATGCATTTCAGTTCTCTATTATGTTTTGAAACTTCATTTGCTATTTTTTCATATCACTTCATATTATTATTTTAACAATTTCTTAGTGATTTCTTCCTCAGTACTTCAACTGTCCTTTTGTTCTTTTATTTTTCTCTTACATGGATGCCATGTTCTTTGGAAGCTTGTTTAGATCAAGTTAATGGCCTTTTAGGCTTCTTCCACGTGAATAGGAGTTCACTTTTTGAATAATAAGAATATGTCATAGGGAGCAGGTATCAGGATTTTAGAGTTGCTTAGGTGGGGCATGGCCAAAAAAAGTTTGGGAACCACTGATCTAATGTGTTATTCATCCACTGATGATCCTTGCCTGAATTGGTTGATTTTATTAGGAATTGCAAAATAGTGATTTCTATTGGCTGGATTTCTTAGCTAAAGAAGCACTGTCCCTTATAAACTTGGACTTTACTCTTCTGGTTTGGGTAGGAAAGGCAGATTAATTGTGTATAATTTTTTTCCCTTTAGTTAACAGTTATCAGAATGAGGAGTTGGTGTCCTTGTAACTGCCCGTGGGGGCTTTTGTTGCTGTTCTTGCATGTGATTGTGTGCTCTCCTTTCTTAAATATCATAATGTTCTTGTGATTTTATCCAGTCGGGATTGGTTCTTTACAGTAATTTATTTTGATGGTCGGAGAAGTTGTCCTGTCTGGCCAATGGGAGCTCCTTCATTTTAGCTCCTCTATTTGACTTGAAAGTCTTAGGTAACTTCTGTGCATTCTGGGACAAGAAGATGGCTTATCCTGTGCATTTCTTGACTCAAACCTGGAACCAGACATTTCTCTATAGGTCCTTGTTTCTTTTTGTGGGAAGGCAATGGTGCATCACAGTCTGGACACTGGAGGTGCTTATTGCTACAGGATTGCATTGTTTATAAGCCTTTAAGTCATACTTAAAAGAAATTTTTACATTTGAAGAAATCTTAAAAGAAAGCAAACTCTAACAACTCTTTTGAGGGAAAATATTAATATTTTACTTTTAAAACTTTAAAAGTTGATTTTGGTTCTATTATTATTAAGCTAATTGATCATAAAAAACATGCAAGATATATTAGAAGACACCTATAACTGAGTATTATGCCACCTTTTTAATAGGAAATGGCTAGTGATGAGCTCAAAGAGATGAGGAAAAACTTGACCAAAGAAGCCATCAGAGAGCATCAGATGGCCAAGACGGGCGGAACCCAGACTGACTTATTCACATGTGGCAAATGTAAAAAGAAGAATTGTACTTACACACAGGTTTGTGCTTGTTTATAGATTCTTGTTTTTATATTAAGAATCCTTGCAATTTGTTTCAAAACAAGGAGTGATAATTATTATCATTATACTTTGATATTTTTCAAGAGAAAATGTGATCTCAAGGGTAAGAATGCTTTTTTAATATTAACAGATTCCAATTATACTTTCATGGAAATTGTTACTATGAAAGCTATATCAATTAAGTAAAATTTATAAAATATTATAGAATTTAGTAAAATGGCCATGTTCTTTCTCTAAGGTTAATAAATAGTTGGTTACCTGTGTTGGTTAGTATGTAAACAGGTTATCATTCTTTTTATTCGGTAGGCTCTTATCCTATATAATAAAAGGCTAATATGCAAATTGTCCCCTCAACCTGGAGTTCAACCAGGAGGCAGGGCCGGCCAACTGCCCATGGTCCCTCCCCATGGCCACCCCGGCCCCTGATTGGCCCTCCACCCAAGTCGGGGGCGGGGCCAGCTGACCAACCTCCCAGGTCTCCTTCCCCTGGCCGGCCCTGCCTGATTGGCCCCGATCGGGGTTGGCCGGCCAGACCCCACCTGTGCACGAATTCATGCACTGGGCCTCTAAAAATTTAAAGAATGTTCTTTATTCTCCCTTACATAGGCTTTGAGTACTTTTAGCTAAAGTGGTTTCCAGATATTGCGTCATTTTTTGCAACATGATGACTTTTATATTCATAAGTGATGTGATTAACTTTCCTTTTTGTTCTTTTGTTGTTGTTGTTGTTCTTGAACAGCTAAGAGGAGTCATGCTACAGTTATTTCAGTTACATGTGCATATACGAAAATGATATTTTATCACTGAAATTAGTTTCATTTGCCAAATACGTTTTTGTGCCATATCTATACTCTGCTAAATCAGAATTTTTTTCTCTGAAGGAATAACTTACTGTTGGATATATTTAGGGAATTTAATATTCTGCTTGACAGAAAATTAAGCACTTAAAAAATAACATTACTAAACTCTGTATAAATTGTAGGAAGGAACCTTTACTTTTTTTATATATAAAAGTACTATATTTACAACATTAAAAATCCAGCCCTAACCGGTTTGGCTCAGTGGATAGAGCGTCGGCTTGCGGACTGAAAGGTCCCAGATTCGATTCCGGTCAAGGGCATGTACCTTGGTTTCGGGCACATCCCCAAGTAGGAGGTGTGCAGGAGGCAGCTGATCGATGTTTCTCTCTCATCGATGTTTCTAGCTCTCTATCCCTCTCCCTTCCTCTCTGTAAAAAATCAATAAAATATATTTAAAAAAGAAAAGACTAATAGTAGTATATGCCTTCCATTAAATGTTTTAATTTGTGGTAAAACAGAAATAGAAACAATGTTTAGAAGATGAAATCCAATTATTCTGAGATTTGGCTTTTCAAACATATTTTGAACCATGTTCTCTCTGTTTTCTAGTACAGCCCTCCTACATGAAATTTATATCATTTATAAAATCTACAAACATTTCCTACTTTGGGCACTATTATCACTTAATGATGTTGGTATTTTATTTTAATTCATTGAATATGTTTTTATGTAAATTTTGATTAATGCTTTAATTAGTTTTAGTTATGTAAATTTTTATGATTTCTTATAAAATATTTTAAAATTATACTTTCTTGTTTATTGTTCAATGAATTTATGTGAAAAGCATTCCAAATACTTTTTCTCTAACTTAAAAAGAGAAACTTGAATTGTAAAAATATTGAGACTTCCAATTTTTATATTCAGTATGATTTTATTATGCTTACCTTTCTTTAGATCCTGAGAATATTAAACCTTCCCATATGAATGTAATTTTTTTTGCCTTTTTACTATACTATCTCTGTTGCTCTGTTTTTTTTTTATTTTTTCCAGTTCTTTATTTCACTTGAATATTAATGTTATCACATTCCCTAAATATATAGATAGCTAGCAATCAATGTTTTGCTTTTAAAAATAAAAAGCAATATGAAGTACCTACTTATGGACACTTGGGAAAATACAGAAAAATCGGAACAAGAAATTTAAAATTGCCTATCAATTTGCCATCCAGAAGGAATACGCTAACTATATGAGGTGATGGGACCTCTATACTGTTTGTCATAATGGCTTTACCAGTTTACATCCCGACCAATACTGTATAAGAGTTCCCTTTTCTTCACATTCTCATTAACATTTGTTATCTCTTGTCTTTGATAATAGCCATTCTGACAGATATGAGGTGACATTTCATTGTGATTTTGATTTGCATTTTCCTGATTATTAATGATGTTGAGCTGTACATAGTATTTCTAATTACCATCTTAGAATAGAGGAGATAACAAGTTTCTAGGTCACAGAACATGGATATTACTTGTTGTTGCCTAACTTTTAGAAGCAGTTACATTTGTCAGAATGAAATATGCTTAATTTTCACATCTTTGCTAATTTGTAAGAGAAAATTGATGTCTTTTAATTAACAGTTCTGTGATTCTTAGTGATGATGAAATTTTTTTCGTATTTGTTAGTCATTTATAAAAAGTATAGGTGGGACATTAGATGATTTCCCACTTATCTGGAATAAATTAAACATGAAAAGACAAGGAAGGAAGAACTTAGAAAAATGAAGTTTGGAAATGTGTGCTCTTCTGACATTAGCTTTATTTGAACTTGTTTCAGGCTGTTATATATATACTAGAGGCCCAGTGCACGAAATTCATGCACTCGGGGGAGGGTGTGTGTGTGTGTGTGTCCCTCATCCCAGCCTGTGCCCTCTTGCAATCTGGGAGCCCTCCGGGGATGTCCAACTGACGACTTAGGATTGTTATCCTAGGCTGGAAGTCGGACATCCTTAGTGCTGCTGCAAAGGTGGGAGAAGCTCCCGCCACTGACCCTGCACTCGCCAGCTGTGAGCCTGGCTTCTGGCTGAGTGGCCCTCCCCCTGTGGGAGCACACTGACCACCAGGGGGCAACTCCTGTGATGAGAGTCTGCCCTCTGGTGGTCAGTGTGCATCATAGCGACCGGTTGTTCTGCCATTCGGTCGATTTGCATATTAGCCTTTTATTATATAGGATTTTGTCGTACCATTGTGGTTATTATATATTTTCATGTACAATGTTCTTATTTAGGTTA
This sequence comes from Plecotus auritus, assembly GCF_963455305.1. Lineage (NCBI taxonomy): Eukaryota > Metazoa > Chordata > Mammalia > Chiroptera > Vespertilionidae > Plecotus > Plecotus auritus. Next base: position 29,843,958 of record NC_137777.1, on the reverse strand, counting down.
AACTTTTTATAGTATTGTAAAAAGTAATATTTTCACTTGATTTTGCTGCAGGTACAAACTCGTAGTGCTGATGAACCAATGACAACATTTGTTGTCTGCAATGAATGTGGAAATCGATGGAAGGTATGGCGCCTTCTTGGATTCATATTTTACTCATCTGTAATAGAATGATTTCTTCAGGTCTTTTCATAATTCTATGTAGATACCTAAATATATACATATGCTCACACTGTTCAGTGCTATAGGAGTCTATGACTCACCATTTGTAATGGAATATACTACTTTGTACTCTGTTAGAAATAAAGAATCTTAATTTTCCTACCTTCATTTTGTTTTGGTTCAGGAATAACAGGATTGAATCTTATATGTTTGATTACTGTATCTTAGTCCTGTATATACTATACTCATGCATTTGCTCCCACTCTTGTACTCCAGAAAATTTGTTCATATTTTGTTTCTGGAAAAATTACTTAGTTGAAATCCAGTCTAATGGTTTTAGTGTTATTTTAGGAATTACAGATGAGCACTGTCATGGTTTAGTAGGCTTTTCACTAAGCCTTCATATTGCCTATATGCTCTTGAATTAGCCCCACACAGGCAAGTTTATGTTACTTAAATGATTCATGCTTGAGTGATTTTTGTGAGCCACAATAATATAATTTAAAATTGGGAGAATTACAAATTTGTCCTAAGATCATTTTTATTGTTGTAGATATGAAGATGTTAGGGTATGGGGTTGGCAAGATTCACATAGTAGGAAGATAGTCTTTGGAGCCAAATAGATTTTTAGTTCCTTTGCCACTTATTCTTACTGAACTATTATTTTATCATATATTAAGTGTAAATAATACCTACATAAAAGTTGTGGTGAAGAGTAGAGGTAATATATTTAAAGTGCCTGATAATTGTTGGTGTTCCAAAAATACTGACTGCTTGTATTAATTTTTGTGAAGTTGGTACAAGATTTTTTTTTGTTGTTATACTACATAGATGTTTAAATCTAATGTTTATTTTTAATTATTCACATAAAGTATTTTCAGGTTAAAGCATTTTCTGAAAATCAGAAGTGAATTAAAAGCCAGATAGTGGGGGAATATCCTCCACAAATATGGAATGGGACTTTGGCCCTAGACACTATTTTAGGGGTTGAGACCAATACCCATTTTATTATATACAAAGATTTAATTCTGAGCTGGGAAAGTTACTGGTATTGAGAATATCTTCATGGTTTGAAATAGTGTCTCCTATCCTGAGTTGGCAGAAGATTTTACATTGGTCTAAGAGGGATATTCCCTTTTTTTTTTTCTTTCCCAGTCCTATTGAGCAAATCTGGCTTTTTCAGATAGCTCTCTTAGATTTGTTTTGTATGAAGGATTATTATTTTTATTAGTAGTAGTAATATTGGGTTTATAATGGTTAGTTTTGTGTTTTTTTTTTTTTTTAAATAAATCTTTATTCAGATTATTACAATTATTTCTCCTTTTTCCCCCCATAGCTCCCCTCCACCCCTTTCCCACCCCACCTTCTGCCCTTACCTCCCCCCCACTGTCCTCATCCATAGGTGTATGATTTTTGTCCATTCTCTTCATGAATCCCCCATACCCCTTTCCCCCTGAGAATTATCAGTCCACTCCCTTTCTATGCCCCTGATTCTATTATATTCACCAGATTATTCTGCTCCTCAGGTTTTTAATTCACTTGATTTTTAGGTTCGCTTGTTGATAGATATGTATTTGTTGTTCATAATTTTTCTCTTTACTTTTTTTCTTCTTCCTCTTCTTTAAGAATACCTTTCAGCATTTCATATAATACTGGTTTGGTGGTGATGAACTCCTTCAGCTTTTTCTTATCTGTGAAGCTCTTTATCTGCCCTTCAATTCTGAATGATAGCTTTGCTGGGTAGAGTAATCTTGGTTGTAGGTTCTTGCTATTCATCACATTGAAAATTTCTTGCCACTCCCGTCTGGCCTGCATAGTTTCTGTTGAGAAGTCAGCTGACAGTCGTATGGGTGCTCCCTTGTAGGTAATTAACTGTTTTTCTCTTGCTGCTTTTAATATTCTCTCTTTGTCTTTTGCTCTTGGCATTTTAATTATGATGTGTCTTGGTGTGGTCCTCTTTGGATTCCTTTTGTTTGGGGTTCTGTGGGCTTCCTGGACTTGTAAGTCTATTTCTTTCACCAGGTGGGGGAAGTTTTCGGTCATTATTTCTTCAAATAGGTTTTCAGTATCTTGCTCTCTCTCTTCTTCTGGCACCCCCATAATTCTGATGTTGGTACGCTTGAAGTTGTCCCAGAGGCTTCTTACATTATCTTCAACTTTTTGGATTTTTTTTTTTTTTGCTTTTTGCTTTTTCGGTTGAGTGTTTTTTGCTTCTTTGTATTTCAATTCTTTGACTTGATTCTTGTGTTCCTCTATTCTGTTTCTGGGTCTCTGTATAATATTTTTTATTTCAGTCAGTGTATGTTTAATTTCTAGTTGGTCCTTTTTCATATCTTCGAGGGTCTCGTTATATTTATCGGCCTTTTCTAGGATATTCTTAAAAAGTCTTATAACGGTGGTTTTGAATTCTATATCCAGTCGTTTGTTTTCCTCCATTTCTTTCGTTTGTGATCTGATTCTTTGACCCCGCATTTTCACTGATTCCCTGAGTTGGTAAGGTAGATATTTGTGCTAGGTTTCCAATATGGCCCAGTGGGTCTGCTTCCCCAGTTAACCTGAGGTGGACACTCTTGGTGCACCCCTTTGTGGACTGTGTGTACAGCCTTGTTGTAATTAAGTCTTTATTGTTGTTGGTATCACTGGGAAGAATTGACCTCCGGGTCAGTTGGCTGTAAGGATCAGCTGTGTCTATGCTGGGAGAAGCCCGGTGCTGGAGACAGCCTTATAGGATTAGACTTGCCAAATTGCAATAGCCTCTGTGCTCAGCTTGGATGGGGTGGAGTCTCAGTCTTGGCTTCCCGTCAGCCTTGCCCTTGCGCGCAAGTGCGCTTTCAGTCCTCCGCCTTCCCCAGCTCGAGTCTCCGCCTGAGAGTCCAGACTCCCCCCACAAGAGCGTGGGTCCCCAGGGGCTCGCCTGTAACCGGGGTTCACTGCAGTCAGAACTGGGGCACAGTGCCGTCAGGAGCCTCTGACTCCCCTCCACCAGGGAAAGCCCGCGGCAACCTCCGCAGCCCTTGTGCGCACCGGCGCAGGCGCGCTTTCAGTCCTCCGCCTTCCCCGGCTCCCGAGTCTCCGCCCGAGAGTCCAGACTCCCCCCACAAGAGCGTGGGTCCCCAGGGGCTCGCCTGGAACCGGGGTTCACTGCAGTCAGAACTGGGGCTCAGTGAAGTCAGGATCCTCTGACTCCCTTCCACTAGGGAAAGCCTATGGCAACCTCCGCAGCCTTTGTGCGCACTGGCCCGCGTGCGCCTTCAGACTTCTGCCTTTCCCAGCTCGAGTCTCCGCCCGAGAGTCCAGACTCCCCCCGTAAGGGCGTGGGTCCCCAGGGGTTCGCCCGGAACTGGGGTTCAGTGCAGTCAGAACTGGGGTTCAGTGGGGTCGGAGGCTTCCTTCCCCCTTCCGCCAGAGGAAGTCAGCCAGGCTCTCAGCCGCCCTTCCTCTCTGCGCACACAAAGACCCTTTGCCGTACCTCCAATTCTCTGAGCTTTTCTCCTTCCTTCTAGTTGTAGAATTTTCACTCAGCCTGCTTTCCTGTGGTTCTGGATGGTGTCCGTTCTGTCTTTTAGTTGTAGTTTTGAAATTGTTGTGCGAGGCAGCAGTTTAGGTGTTTACCTATGCCGCCATCTTCTATAATGGTTAGTTTTGAATACAGGCAGTTTGCAGCATAAGTTCTGACATAGTACCTATTGGATTTAAGAAAGTTTATTTTAATATTAAAAGCTGATGGTTTACTCTAGAAGTTCAAATTTGGAATTAATGTTTTTAACCTGAAAACATTAAGAAGAGAGGTTCTTTTATTATTTTTAAAATTAAATTAATTGGTGTAACATTAATTAATATCTATATATATAAAAGGCTAAGCGACCATCCAACCGTCCTACCAGTAGCTATGGCACGCACTGACCACCAGGGGTCAGGTGCTCAATGCAGGAGCTGCCAAGTTGCGGTGACTTGGCAGCAGCGGTTCTCCAGTGACGCACCCCGAAACCAGAGAGGAGGGAGCCCAGTACTGGGGTGCATCACCCGAGAACTGCCCTCTCACAATCCGGGACCCCTTGGGGGATGTTGGAGAGCTGGTTTTGGTCTGATCCCTGCAGGCCAGGCCAAGGGACCCCACCTGCCGGAGGGATCCCGCTCACTCTGAAGACACCCTTCAAGCCACAGTGCCACCCCAGGTGTGGCCGGCTGGGGAGAGACTGCAGGAGGTTGGCTCTAGGGCAGTGGTTCTCAACCTTTTTAATGCCGCGACCCTTTAATACAGTTCCTCATGTTGTGACCCCCAACCATAAAATTATTTTTTTGCTACTTCATAACTGTAATTTTGCTACTGTTATGAATCGTAATGTAAATATTACGATTGAGAACACAGGTTGAGAATCGCTGCTGTAGAGCCTAAGACCATCGGAAAACACAGATATTTACATTACGATTCATAACAGTAGCAAAATTACAGTTATGAAGTAGCAACAAAAATAATTTTATGGTTGGGGGTCACCACAACATGAGGAACTGTATTAAAGGGTCACGGCATTAGAAAGGTTGAGAACCACTGCTCTAGGGCATGTCCAGCCTGTCTCACCCAGTCCCGCCCAGTCTTGCCCAATCCCGCCCCGCCAGCCACCTTCTAATTTTCTTTCAATGTGCACCAATCTGTGCACTGGGGCACTAGTTGTTATATAACTTTTAGGTGTACAAGTCTATCTATATATATATATAAAAGCCTAAGCAACCTTTCAACCGTTCGACCAGTAGCTATGATGTGCAATGACCACCAGGGGGCAGACACTCAATGCACAGGCATGGAAACATGGAACAGACTGATGAATCTCAGAGGGAACGGGAAAGGGGGGGAGGCGAGAAGAGATTAACCAAAGATCTTATATCCATACTAGAAGCCCGGTGCACGGATTCATGCACCAGTGAGGTCCCTTGGCCTGGCCTTTGGGAATCAGGCTGAAATCGGCCTGGTGCATGGATTCGTGCACCAGTGGGGTCCCTGGGCCTGGCCTGCGGGGATTGGGCCAAAACCGGCAGTCTGACATCCTCCAAGGGGTCCCAGATTGCGAGAGGGCACTGGCCTCTAGTAATAAATATACATCACCTGTATAGTGTGCTCATCACCCAAAGTCTAGTCTCCTCTGTCATCATATATTTGACCCATGATACCCCTTCTTTGGAACCTACCATACTGTTGTCTGTGTCTAAAAGAGAGGTTCTTGATTTTTAAAAATTTTATACTACTTTAGATATATATTTCTACTAATTCTAAGTTGGAGAAGTCAAACACTTAAGAAAGGTGATTACTTATATCTGAAAAATATAGTGTCTTTTTAAAAAAACATCTCTTTCTTAGCAATATAAAGTGTATGCTGTGTTAAATGGGAGAAGGGATACACCCTATTGTCTGTATTTAATGGTCTTACAAAATATTTCTTCTTTTTTTGACAGTTCTGTTGAGTTGGAAGAATTGGGAAAATGTCTGGACCATTGAGAAAATGGATTTTGTAACTGGCTTTAAAACTAGGCCAAGGAAGTAGTTTTTCTGCAAGTCAGATTTTTAAAGAAAATGCATCCCTTGGGTTAATCTTTGTTTTTGACATAGTATCATCCTTTCTTAAATGCTTGTAGTTTCAGATCAGTAGGGAGACTACATAATAATTATATGGTATCTATTTCAATTTTTTTTCATTTTTATAAGTAATTGATATTAAACTTTTATCAATTAAATTTTTGGCAATTTATTTTTACCTTTTTTTCCTTCTTAAAGGAAAATTACCTTAATTTTTTTACAGTCTGAAACAAACACAGTAGAAAATGTTATTCTCCTCAGTTAATACATAAATGAAAATTACATTTTTCCCCTTATTGGCATGTACCTGCAAATATTAAAAGAGGAGAGAGGTAATATAAGTTTATTAAATGTGGTGTATACTTGACCAGCTTATCTAAATTGTACATAATATTTGAACTAGCATATGAAATTGTTTTTAATTATTATATTCACAAGTCTGGGATAATTAGATATTATTTTTCATTTGTAACTAACCATAATCATTATTTCTTGTAATTTCTTGTACATGTTTATTGTTCTTAATGGATTTTACTTTTGGAAATACGACTTGGCTTTGTTGGAATCAGTTCAGTTTTGTTTTATGTACCTGTTTGAATTTGTAGTATTTTAGTTTTTGCAGAACACTTCAATGGCAAAGAAAGTGTCTAATTATTTTCCCCTCATAGGAAGATATACTGGGAAGGAAATGTTATCGTTTTAGTATAGTGTAGTTATTATAAATAGCTCATAACTAGATTTTGATTTGGAAATCTCTACTGGCCAAGGATTAAGTATAAAGATTATATAAATCCATCTTGAGGTTGATAGAAAATATTTTTGTTCTGAGTCTAATAAGTTGACCTTTTCTATTAATTAATGAGGTTGTTGAACAAAGTGAATATATGGGCTATAATGCAACTCGTTTTATAGTACAGATATTATAATTAGGTTTTATTTTTTGTTTAAATGTTTACCATTTATTCCATTAGGAATAAGAAAAACTGATTTTCACGTAAATTCCTTAGTGTATGCTTGCTCTAGTACATCTTAAAGGCCACTGTTAACAAAGTCCACAACTTATCATGCTAAGTCTATATTCTATCAGACACCTACAGGAAGACCTCAGTACATACTTTCACTCCCCTTTGCTCCCATTTCTCATTTCTTATTGGAAATCAATTTGATATAATACAGAATACAACATTTAAAGGTCCTTGTTAAGACCCCATATATAAGAATTGGCCCCTGGTATCATTCCATCTTTACTTTGTCAGTTCACAGATTAACTTTTTGTTTTAGCATTTGAAAAGTAAAGTGCATTTTTGAAAAAATGAGTTTTAAGAAGAAAAAAAAATAAATAGTTCCACTTTTAAATTAAGTGATGCATTTTAAAATTTGTAATTCAATAAAGTTTCTTGTTATTAAATTGTATCACATTTTGTCATTTTATTTAACATTGAAGCTTGCTTTTCCTTTCGTTTGCTTGCTTTTCCTCTCCCAACTAGTAAGGTGTTCTTAAAGTACAGTTTTAATTAAGTGATGCCTGCTGGTTTTAAGAAAAAGCCAGTGTTGAACAGTAGTACAGAGGATGTTTCTTTTCTCTTTTTCTGAATCCTTGGTTCTATTGGTTTTAGCTTTGGTGTCACCTCCAAAACTTTTCCGTAGACCTAGCCAGTTTGGCTCAGTGGATAGAGTGTTGGCCTGTGGACTGAAGGGTCCTGGGTTCGATTCGGGTCCAGTGCACATGCCCCGGTTGCAGGCTCAATCCCCAGTAGGGGGCATGCAGGAGGCAGCCAATCAGTGATTCTCTCTCATCATTGATGTTTTATCTCTCCCTCTCCCTTCCTCTCTGAAATCAATAAAAATGTATTTTTAAAAATAAAAGGTAACTCCTACTGTTTAAAAAAACACAAAAAAATCTTTCCATAGCTCTTCAAGACTTCCATAGCTTAGTTCTTCACTGTTAGAGTGCTTACTACAGTTAGACTACATACTAAGTTAGTACTTTAGATGCCATGGGCACATCTGTCCTTAACCTGAATGAAAACTAGTAGAGGGCAGGGGTTACGCCTTAATCACAATTATGTCCTCTTTGTCTAATGAAAAAAATATGAGACCCCTAGGTAAGGGGTTGTTGATGCCTTGAAAAGGAGAAAACACGTTATTCTCTGAAACAGGACTGAAGGAGGCAGGAATAGATGGTGATCTATACATATTTGTAAGTTGCACAGGAAGTTGAAGGGGGTTAGGGACACAATTGTCATAACAGAGTAGGAGGTAAGATGGTTTACCGAGAGAATAAGGGTGAGGGGGTTCGGTTTGGGGTTTGAACAGAGTAATTCAGAAACGTCAGGCTGAAGAGCCAGGAGAGGGAGAGCATCCCATGCCCTGGCCCGTGTGACTCGGTTGGGCGTCGTCCCATACACGGGAGAGTTGCCAGTTCGATTCCTGGTCAGGGCACATGCTTGGGTTGTGGGCTTAATTCCCAGGAAGAGTTATACAGGAGGCAGCCGATCGATGTTATGCTCTCACATTGATGTTTCTTTCTCCTCCCTCCCTCTAAAAAAAAAAAAAAAAACATTTTTTTTTTTTAAAGCACCTCATTTAGGGCTGAAGTGTGCTATGGGCTCGTGCCAATTTCTAACCCACTACTCAGACCATTCCAGATTTGGGTGTCTTTTGCAGTCACCTCATTTTAGATGTCTTTCCCATTCATTTTAGTGATGGATTTCTTCAAGATTTTTAGGTCTATAGACCAGTATTTTTACCAGTGAACTATGAAGTTACTTCATTTGCCTATCATAAAAGTAGTGGGATTTAAAAACAAAATCCTCGTGTGGGAGCTAAAAGATATCTTGCATGTATCCCTACTTAATCTTCTATTTCCCAAGTATTTGCATATAAAAAAAGTAAAGATTGAAGTCAAACTCTTGTGCTTTATTTTTTTAGAGTGAAAATGCCTGTATTTCTTTCAAGAATAGAATGGAAATATGCTTCTTTGAAAGTTTTGCTAGGAACATGACCAAGTTGTGAACTTAAAAATTCATTTGTTAGGTTGGCAGATTCTGATAAAATAATGGTAACTTTTCAACAAAATAATTTTCTAAGCACTACTTCTTTTACCAAACATTGAGACTGATGCACTTCAGAGCACTGTGCTTTACAATAACCATGGATAGGTACACACGCACATATATGTATTACATACAAATATTCTCAGATTAAGGGGGAGTCCATTTTTTTACACGAAGTGGTCACATCTTTATGAAATGGGAATTTGGGTCCTGTAATGGCCCTGGTAAGTGAAATATCCAAAACTGAGCTTGATGGACTGAAGGAGTAGCTGAGTAACAGCTGAATGTCTTCTTCAGGAAGAGAGTAATCAGGTACTGAACTCTCTTGGAACAGAAGCAGTCCTGGTGCTCCGTGGGTGTCCATGCTCCAGGGGGTGGAGTCTTGTAGTGGATCCCTTGCCATTCAGAACATGCCACTGTTATTGTAAATGTAAATATACTATCTTTCTACGACAGCCATATCCATTTTTTCGTAAATTGCACTAAAGGTGGCTGCAGTTTACACTGTGAACATGTAGCCTTCTGTGGAAGGAAGCATCTGTTATTAAAATAGCCCCGTATTAGTCCAGCAGAAGACCCTGGCTGCTACCTCTAAATTCCCTGTACTAGACATAGTCCATGAGTCTTTATTATTTTATTAATAATAAATATAGTTGATAACATCCTATGTTTCATCGGATTTCTCAGATAAGGACTGGAGCAAATCTTTATAGACAGCAGAATTCATGAACCGGGGATACGAGTCTCTGTGCATTAAGGTGTAAATCTGAAGTTGTGCATCATCGAATATGTGTTGGGATGGCTCCACCATGTTCCTGTTGATGACTTCTCTGACTCGGGAGTCTAAGCTGACCTGTCAACAGAAACAAATAGGAGTTGTATTAGATACGTTTCTCTTTGGAAATCCATCCCAAACTCCCATAGCTTGTTCTGGTTTTTAAAAATCCCAAACCAACCAAGGTCACCCAAAAATTGAGCCTGCCAAAGAGAAACTGAACACACAATGAACAGAGGTTCTCAAATTTCAGTGGCATCAAAAGCTCCTAGAAGTCTCCTTAAACAGATTCTGGGTCCCTCGTGGGTCCATCTAATGACTCTACCAGTATGTTTCCCTCATTCCTGTCCCACCCCACTGTTGATGGCTCACTGCACCAGCCCCTGAGGCATTGGCGGGGGTAGGGCTGGGGAGCTCCAAGTCACTCTGCCCCCTTGTGTGTGAGTTCCCTGGCAGGAGAGGCAACATTTCATGAACTTTTATGTTCTTAGCACATACTAGGAAATAATAATTTTATAACTAGTACTACAAGGCACTTAGTTTTGAGACCAACCTAACCTAGATTTTGGAATTGAAAGAACAAAAACTCAGAGATGAAAACTTGCTTAATTTCACTCATAATTTCTCTGATATTAAAAAAGGACACTCTGGGGGAAACCTTGGAAGAATCAGTATCATGTTAGTGATGCTACTGTATAAAATAAAGATACCAGGGGACATCTGTAATACTTTCAACAATAAAAATTAAAAAATAAAGATACATATAAAAAAGATTTTGAATCAGAATAAAGGGATAATTTTATTTAAAGAAATGCTTATACTGGTACTATTTTTAAACAATATTAATAGTAAAATTCATAGATTACCCCTTTTGGAAAATCTGATGAAAGTTATGGATACTTTCTCTAGAAAAATGGACAAAACCTTTCCCAGATTTCAGGGTGTACTTGGAGCCCACTGTGGGACCATGGTCAAAGGAATTAGAATTCACTCGACCCTTGAACAACACAAGGGGTAGAGGCCCTAACCCCATGCGGGTGAAAATCCATGTATAACCTTTGACTCCCCAAAACTTTACTAATAGCTTACTGTTAACTGGAAGTCTTATTGGTAACGTAAATAGTTGATTAGCACATATTTTGTATGTTATGTGTTTTATATACCACTAGAGGCCCGATGCACAAAATTCATGCAAGGGGCTTGGCCTGTACAGCCGCCATAGCTTGCCTCGGCCCTCGCAGCCCTGGCTTCACCCAGAAGGTCGTCTGGAAGGACATCTGGAAAGTCATTTGGCTGCCTAGTCTAATTAGCATGTTACACTTTTATTATTATAGATATTCTTATAATAAATTAAGGTAGAGAAAAGAAAATGTTATTAAATGACAGGGAAGAGAAAATATATTTACAGTACTCTCCTGTATTTATTAGGAAAAAAACCTGCACACTTAAAATCAGGGTTGTTGCCCAGCCAGTGTTGCTCAGTGGTTGAGCATCCACCTATGAACAAAGTCACGATTCCATTCCAGGTCGGGGCATATGCCCGGGTTGTGGGCTCGATCCCCTGTGTGGGGTGTGCAAGAGGCAGCCGATGGATGATTCTCTCTCGTTATTGATGTTTCTCTCTCCCTTCCTCTCTGAAATCAATAAAATCCTATATAATAAAAGGCTAATATGCAAATTGTCCCCTCAGGAGTTTAACCACCTGCTATGACGTGCACTGACCACCAGGGGGCGGCATGGAACAAAGGAAGGCCTGGCCAGCAGCTGGCAGCCGAGGGAAGGAAGGGGTCCGCTGGCAGCCGGAAGGCCCCAGTGGGCCCTGATCGCCTGCCAGGCCTGGGGACCCTACCTGTGCACCAATTTTGTGCACCGGGCCTCATATATATATATATACATATATATATATGATTCATTAAAAACAAAACAAAGCAGAGTTGTTCGAGGGTAACTGCACTATGAACAGGAGATAGAGTCATTTCCTATGTTTTGGAGCAGCTGTAACTGCCAGGTGACCAAACACAGAAGGGTTCATCTTATCCAAGGGCTCCTGGAACAAAACCTTTTGGTAGGTACATACCTCTTTAGGAGAAAGAATAGAAATGTAGTCTTCGTATATTGTCCTTGCCTTTTCCTCAATAATGCTTTCATTAGCTTCTTTTTTCAGTTCCTCACACGCCATCCAGAAAAGCATATTGTCTTCACTGAATTCTGTCCGGAGGAATTCGCGGAAAGCGTTCCTTCCTGCCGGGGTGAGCATCAACTTGTCGAAGGACTGCGCCCAGGCACCGACCTCTTCCAGAGTAGGAGTTGGGCTTTGCAGAGACCGGGAGAAAGGGCAGAAGGGAGCCATGTTATTGGTAGTCCATCTGGATTTCATCACTAGAAACCTATCTTTTTCCTCTCTGAGAATGAAAATGTGCACTTTGGACCTTTCAGGAAGGGAAAGAGCTGTTTTTGTTTCCTTAAGCCTTTAGTAAAAACACATGCGTTTGATACTTTCACATTGTTTAGCTGGATTGCATGGCTACTGCCCAAAGGCTGGCAAGCCAAATTGCTACAATAACTGCTCAGCACATACTTGTTTATATCTAAGCATGTCCTGGAAAAGTTTTTAAATTATAGAGGAAAAGAAAAAATCCTATAATCATCTGAGCAAAAACTCCCTAGTCACATGACAGACCTGAGTCAGCTCTGACCACACTGACTTCCAGAATAGCAGTGGGGCAGTATCTATTTAGTATGTTTTAACACTCAAAAGAATTTTAAAGAGAAAAGAATATGAGTTATATAACTGCAGGTTATGAAGGGTGACAACGAAAACGAGCATCCACGCCCGGCCGGGTGGCTCGGGGGCTGAGCGTCGACCTGTGAACCAGGAGGTCACGGTTCAATTCCTGGTCAGGGCACATGCCTGGGTTGCCGGCTTGATCCCCAGTGTGGGGCATGCAGGAGGCAGCCGACCCATGGTTCTCTCTCATCACTGATGTTTCTATCTCTCTCTCCCCCTCCCTTCATCTCTGAAATCAATAAAAATATATTTAAAAACTAAAACAAACAAACAAAAGAAAAACGAGCATCCATGAATTCGCCATTTACTTTAAGAACCAGGCCATGACCGATAGCTGCGCTTACCTTGACACTATGCTCACACACTGCCCTCTGGCTCCCCAGGCCTGAGGGAACCTCTATTCTTGATTTTGGGTTTTCCCTGTTCTAGTTGATTTTTTACTTACATTTCATTTTACTGAGGTCAGAAAACACAGTCTGTTTAACAATGACCTTTATTATTTCTTTTCCATTACCCTATCCCCCTAGTTTCTATGTATGTATGTATCCAAAACAACGTATTTTTTAGTTTAAAAAATATATATTTGTATTGATTTCAAGGAGGAAGGGAGAGGGAGAGAGAGATGGAAACATCAATGATGAGAGAGAATCATTGATTGTCTGCCTCCTGCACGCCCCACACTGGGGATTGAGCCTATAACCCGGGCATGTGCCCTGACCGGGAATCGAACGGTGACCTCCTGGTTCATAGGTCAACCACTGAGCCACGCTGGCTGGACTAGTTTTTTTTTTAAGTTTATAAAAATGTCTTCTGCAGCTTGCTTTGTCCACCCAACACTAAGTGTCTAAGATTCACCCATGCTGCTGTATGTGGCCAGCACAGAGTTTCTGGGCAGGATTCATCTCTAATTTTCCATTCTGTACTGTCCTCATCTGATTTTGGTTTCACTGTTACACTGGCCTCTTAGACATTTGGGTCATTATACAAGACTCATGTAATCTTGAAATGATCAATTCCTGAAATGTTTTGTGGAACTAATCTGTGAAACCAACTGGATCCAGTGTTATTTTGTAGGAAGTTATTATTGGGTTGAATTTTGGGCTCTAAAAAAGATATGTTGAAGTCCTAGCTCTCAATATCTCTGGATGTGACCTTATTTGAAAATAGGATTCTTGTAGATGTATTCCATTATGAGGGGTGTTCTTACAAACAGAGACAGATACACACAACAACCCTTCTTCGGCTTAGCAACAACAAACTATTATCACCCCCATTTTACACAGAAGGAAACTGAGGCATGTGACTACTAAGTCAAGTGCCCAAGGTCTCAAGGTTCCACTGGCAGGAGGGGTATAGCCAGGACTAGATGTAGGCATTGTGGTTTCTGATGCAACAGCCTCAAGCTTTGGTAGAGAACACGTTATCCTGGAATATGTAAGATATAAGCTGTTTTAAGAAACTCATAAGCCGAAACCGGTTTGGCTCAGTGGATAGAGCGTCGGCCTGAGGACTGAAGGGTCCCGGGTTCGATTCCGGTCAAGGGCATGTACCTTGGTTGTGGGCACATCCCCAGTGGGAGGTATGAAGGAGGCAGCTGATCGATGTTTCTCTCTCATCGATGTTTCTAGCTCTCTATCCCTCTCTCTTCCTCTCTGTAAAATATCAATAAAATATATTTAAAAAAAAAAAAAGAAAAGAAACTCATAAGTTGTGGAAGATTTTAATGTGCTTCCCAGACTTTTTAAAATCTGGGTAAGAATAACTAAGGTAAACAATGAAGAAAAATATTTAATCAACCTTTTAGGCTACTTCCCTTTTTTCTCTCAAAATAAATAAATCTAAAAAATAAACATTTAATACAAGACCTATTTGAATGGTGCTTTTAGGATATTGGTTTTGTATTTGCAATTATATAGGCAAAATTCCAAGAAAAGGTCTAAGAATATGTAGGTAAAAGTAAATCAATTGGATACTACAGGTGGAAAAAGAGACAATATTAAAATCTGGCATTATGGAAAGTAATTTAAGTGCATTTTCTTAAATTTTAAAAATAATACATTAATGGAAGTATAAGTCAATAGTTAAGAAAAAGATGGACTTTTAAAACTTTTCTGAAAACCAATGTGTATGTTTTATTATAGTCTTTTTTAAAAAGCATACGGAATAAAAATAAAATAACGTTATATGCTTTGTCAAGAAACATCCATTTATATTTGAGATTAGCAGGTATTAGATTAATGATGGAACTCATTTTTCTCCCTGTCACACAATGAATTAAAAGGAAATCTACAGTGAAAATGTGATGCTGAGTTATGACTTAGTATTACTAAATTGCAGTTACAGAAACTATGTATTCATTAAAACATATAGCAAAAAAAAAATAATAATAAGGTAGGCATTTCTGTCAACTTAGTGAGCTGAACACACGAGATCTTACCTTTCTTCCCAGGTTGGAAGGTCGTCTCTTCTGAGTTCATGGGAAGCCCTCCCGGGCCCCTGTTCTTGGTTTCTAACAGTGAGACTACACAAAGTAAGACATTAACGTGTCAGTTGAGACCATTCTTTATCAAAGAAAGCTTTTTAACAGATATTCTACAGAGAACTCCAGATTACCAAGTGGAACTTCTTTCTTTTCTTCAAAACAGTGACCTGATTGGCTTTCTTAAGCAAAACATATGACAATAAAGTATCAGCAAAAATAAATTACATTTATAATACGGTGGTCTACACTAATCAAGAGAGAGCTTGCATTTAGAATATTTCTTTTCATAAAAACATACCCATTAAGAAATAATAAGGTGAGATTATCAGGAATCTTTTGCTTTTGCCTTTTCTCTTTTTTCCAAATATTTTTATTTATTTATTTCATTTCTTATACCTTGAAAACAAGTATATACTCCCCAGACTTTGTTTGCAGTCAAAATGGAGGTTTTATATATTGATAGGTACACATACAAAAGTATCAGAGAATACCAGGAAAGTAAATCAAAATCTATTGTATTGTTCAAGAGAGTTTAAGTTTCCTTATATACATTTGGTACGTAAGTTTGTAAATTTATTCCAAGTATTTTTGTTATTATTGTAAATGGAATTTTCAGTTCTATCTCATCTCCTAACTGGTTATTATTTGTACATATGAAGGCTATTACTTTCTTGATAGCTTTATTGAACCATCATTTATACATCACAAAGCTACAAGTTTAAAGTGTGCAATTAAGTGGTTTTTAGCATAATCACAAGGTTATGGGAAGCCCAAGTCTATCACTAATATCTAATTTTAGAACATTTTCATCACTCTAAAAAGAAGCCCAGCCAGCCCTGGCTGGTGTTGCTCAGTGGGTTGAAGCACCGAAGGGTTGTGGGTTCGATTCCTGGTTAGGGCACATACCCAGGTGCACAGGACAATGCCCAACCAACCGAGCCACATTGGCCAGGGCTTTATTGAATTCCTTTGTGTCTGCATCAGTTTAGCTATAATTCTCTTGGGGCTTCCAGGTATATTCTCATATCATCTGCACATAGGGAGAGTTACTTCTTATTTTCCAGTTTTTAGGCCTCCAGTCATTTTCTCTTGTGTAATGTCATTGACTGATGATACCTATAGTACAATGCTAAAGAGAAGGGTATCATAGACATCCTCACTTTGTTTTTGTTTTGTTGTGGGGTTTTTTTGGTAATATATTTTCGTTGATTTCAGAGAGGAAGAGAGAGAGAGAGAAAGATAGAAACATCAGTGATGAGAGAGAGTCATTGATTAGCTGCCTCCTGCACGCCCCACACTGGGGATTCAGCTCGCAACCTGGAAATATGCTCTGACCAGGAATCCAACTGTGACCTCCGTTCATAGGTCGACGCTCAACCACTGAACCATGCCAGTCGGGCCTCACCTTGTTTTTGATTTTAGCAGGAATGCTTTTAGTTTTCCATTAATATAAAAATGGATTTTTATCATTGCTTTTGAGTTTATCTTTCTATCACTACTGTATTATCTTTTCTATTCCTTTTATTACATCTTTCCTTAATTCTCTTTGCACCATTTCATAAGCTTTTCGGTCTGTTTTCAGCACATCTGCTTAAGAATTTTCAGTGATTATGTGTGTGTCGCTCTAGTTTTCTTTAAATGCAAAGTCATTAGAAACTCTTCCGACGTGTTGCTTTCATGATGCCAGAGCTAAAAACTGTCACTAACTAATGGTTTCTTAAAACAAAACAAAAACAAACTTGAGAGGCATCTGGGTGGTGTTCTCTCTGCGGGAGAATTAATACTGATTGACTTCCAAGGCTTCTTTTGTAAGAAGAAAACATGACTGCACAGTAGGTATGAAAAAGCAAAGGGAAAGTGAAGGATGAATTTGATACAATATTCCTAAAAGAACTGGAAGTTCTATTGTGAACTAAATAAGCAATATTTATTTAAGCTTTGACATTTTTCCATGTCTCATTTTTTAAAAAGTAGAAATATTTAAGGAGACAATGTATTTTTTTAAAAGCTGAAGAATATGTTTTGTGTCAAATTTTAAAACCAGAGTTAAATTATTATTGCTGCAGTAAAATAAGAAAATGTTGATAGAAGCCAAAATAGTTGCTCACTATTCAGTAAAAGAAGACCCATGGTTAGATACATTTTGGTAAATTTTTGAGTTATAAAAAGGAAAAAAAATCTTTAATTTTCTAGAAAGGCAAAAATTAGTTTATTGCCAAGAGATCAGCAGTCTGCATGACTTCTTTTATAAAATGAGATGCCAGAAGGCCATAAAGCAAAATTTTGAGAAAGATAATACAAAGGCTTAGAGAACATATTGCCATTTACCTCTTCTTAATAATTGACTTTACTATGTTATCAACATGGATAAATCTCTGGCTGTATACTTTTTTCATCCATTTCCCCTCTGTCCAACCCAGAGATAAATATCATCCTTAATTTGTTGTTTATCATTACTATACATAGTTATGTTAGTCTCTCTATATACAAATGTATCTTACCTAATAATAGACAAACATGTAAATTGACTGTACCTCTGCTACGCCACCAGCCTATCAGGAGTGTTATGCAAATTAACCCAACGAAGATGACGGTTAATTTGCATACTCAGCTGCCAGGTGACAAGGGTGGGATGCTTGCATCGTTGCCATGGCGACAACGCAGGTGCTCTGCCCCACCCCCGGTCTCTCAGGGCCTCTGGCAGCGTGGGAAGGAGGGGCTGGAGCAGAAAGAGGCGGCTCCGGGGCCTGAGCGGAAAGGGGCTGGGCCGGAGTGGAAAGGCGGTGCCGGCAGCCAGGGAAAGGAAAGCCCATTCTAGCACGAATCTTCGTGCATCGGGCTTCTAGTAAATATGTAAGTATAAACATAAATACACAAAGATAGTTTCAATTTTGTAAAAATGTTATTATGCAATATGCTCTGCTTTACAATTTGCCTTTTCCCACTCTAGCACATGAGTTTATTATTTATTTATTTGTTTGTTTGTTTATTTTTAGCACATGAATTTAAATGCTGTGTGGTATTGCATTGTTTAACTATACCACAATGTATTCTCCTGTTCATAAACTTTAGAGACATTTTCAATTTTTCTCAGTCAGATTAATGCTACAATGACTCCTTTCATACGCGTCTCCTTTTGCACGTGTGTGGTTTTCCTAGGGTAAAGTCTTATATTTAGAGCATTTTTTTTGTTTGTTTTGTTTTATTTTTTACCCAAGGAATGTTTTTCATTGATTCTAGAGAGAGAAAGGAAGAGAGAGGGAGAGAGAGAGAAACACTGATCCGTTACCTTCCATATGCACCCAGACTGGGGATCAAACCTGCAACCTGGGTATGTGCCCTGACCGAGAATCTAACCTTCTAATATTCAGTGCATGGTATGATGCTTTAACCAACTGAGCCACATCAGCCAGGGCTAGATGGTATATATTTAACTTTCATATATCTGATCCTTGTTAGTAGAAGCACAAGTGAGTTATATTTCCTGTTTCATTTCATTTGCTAAGTTTTCTTTTAGTCATTATTTTTTTATTTATCTCCTGAAGTTCTTCATTTGCATTCTTTGTTCAATGCATTACAACCCTCCCTAGGTGGGTATTTTTTCCTAGACAGTCACAGAGTGTGCCAATGTGTGCCACTCCTCCAGTTTCCTGCTGGTCCTCTAGATTCTACTTAAGGATAAAATCTTGCCTTGAATGTCAGACTACTTAGCTCTTGTCAGTCCTGTCTCTCCATATTCCCACTTACTGTCTGGTCTGTGTCCCAAATGGACATACCACCCAGCATCATGATTCCATCAGTACTTGGAGTGTCATTTGCTGCATCTCATCCACCAGATTGGAACTTCATGGACACTGACACTCGCCCAAGTGAAGCGGAGCAGACCAAACTTTCCTGGGCATTTCATCTTCAATCCTCACCCCACCCCCAATTCTGTCACTATTCTTGACCAGTCCCTATATTAACTTTTCTTCTTCACTGGATAGTGAGCTCTTGGTTCAACTTGTAGTCAAGCCTACATAAATTTACAATAATTGAATTGCCTAAAGTTATGTACACAGTTAGCTGGCACTAAGCACTTATCATAACCAATATTTTAGAAATGCAATCTAATGTTCCTATGATTTCTAGGTATAAGTCATATACATTTCTCTAGACTTTTAACTGATTTACTGAAATGGACAAAGGTGTTTTATTTTCAAATTGTATACCTGTCTTTAAGCAATGATTGTGGTTTTTTTCTTCTACCAGTAAGTTAGCCTATATTTTGACACTTTATTAAAAAACAAAAAAATTAATAAGGCAAAAGCAGCAGAGGATAAAAATCTAGGCTCTTTGTACTTCATAGCCCTAACCTTTAAGACCCATCTTAAATTCTGGCTCCTCCTCAAAGCCTTTATTATCAAGTAGAGTTCTTTTGAGTTCACTCCTTTCTAATCATCTAGGCATTGTTTCTGCCCAAATATTAATATCCAATCATCAACTGCCTTAGGTTCTTCTTTAGTGTTTTAACAACATCAGCCTGATTTCAGGAATTTGAATATAGGTCCCTCAAGAGCTAGGATGTAGCCTCCTCGCTTTTGTTGCTGTCCTTCACAGAACCCAAATTGGTGTCAGACATATGGCAGTGGTTTAAAAAACACTTATCGAATTAATCACAAGCTGGCACAAGAGGCAGCATTTCTCAACCAGGAGCACATTAACTACACAGCCCCAAACCTCACCATGAACAGCTACAACAGCAGCACCAGCAGAAGCAACAAGCGTTGGATCCTCGGTTCCCCACTCCGTGCTGGCCCGGGAGGGAGTCTGATGTCTCCTGGGCTGCAGACATCTGTCGCTTCTGCATCTCCCTCCATTCCGAGCCCATCAGCTGCAACAATGAAAGGAAAATTGGTTTGGGTGGGCAGAGTGACCACAACTTGAGCTTGGAGATTCAGTTGTTTGGATCATTGAGAAAATGCAGTGTGACTATATCCAGGTCATTTCTACTACATCTGGTAAAATATGGTGCTTAGAATTAATCTACCAAACGTTCATTTAATGTCTAGCATCTGTCATACACTGTAATATATTTTAGGAATAAAATCATGAATGGAGGGTCCCTGCACCAAGGCACTCACAGTTGAGTAAAGGAGACACTGGCATCACATACATTGAAGACATGCAGTAAAGTGACAATAGGGTCATTTCCCAGCTCCAGAATTCCCGTTGGGTTGAACCGATGGGGAGCAGTTGAATTACAGTTGCCCACGAGGCCAGAGCACGGATATAGGAGAAAGCCACACCAAAAATGTCAGGCACAGTAACACAGCAGGCTTGAGGAACCCTTAGGAGAGGAGAACGGGGGGGGGGGGGGGGGGGGGGGGGGACGGTGGCTGCACTTAGTTATAAAATAAATAAATAAATAAATAAGTCACAGAGATGTAAAATACAGCCCAGGGAATATAGTCAATAATCCTATATAATAAAAGGCTAATATGCAAGTCAACCGAACGGCGGAACAACTGGTCGCTATGACGCACATTGACCACCAGGGGGCAGACACTCAATACAGGAGCTGCCTCCTGGTTGTCAGTGCACTCTCACAGGGGGAGCACCGCTTAGCCAGAAGCCGGCTAATGGCTGGTGAGCACAGCTGTTGTGGCAGAAGCCTCTCAGGGGCTCCCGGACTGCGAGAGGGTGCACGCAGGGCTGAGGGACCCCCTAGAGTGCAAGAATTTCATGCACCAGGCCTTTAGTATTATTGATTTCAGAGAGGAAGGGAGAGTGAGAGAGATACAGAATCATCAGTGATGAAGAGAGAATCATTGATTGGCTGCCTCCTGCCTGCTCCCTACTGGGGATCGAGCCCACAACCCAGGCATATGCTATGACCGGGAATTGAACCGTGACCTCCTGATTCATAGATGGGCACTCAACCATTGAGCCATTCTAGTGGGGCTATGTAATAACTTTGTACAGTGGTGACAGAAGGTTACTAGACAACGTGATGATGACTTTGCAGGCTATATAAATGTCAAATTACTATGTTGTATACCTGAAACTAATATAATATTGTATGTCAACTATAATAATAATTTAAATAAAGGCGGTGGAGGATGGAAGTCCTGGGGAAGCTGCCTGGTTGTGAGGCCCACGGACATATTCCGGTCTTCACTAGCTGCGAAACATTGAAGAAGTTACCCAACTCGGTAGTGCAAAGCACTTAGAACCCGCCTGATATGTAGTGTTGCTCAGTTATTCTCAGGAAGAGAGGCAGGACTGTGGTCTGTGGCCTATTCCGGCCTGTCCTGCCATCTGCAGGGACCGTCACACTGGCCTACCTCAGTGGAGATTAAGCCACTGGAAACAGTCTGTGCCATTCAGCCCCTCTCCTTTTTCTGAGGACTACAAGGATGATTGAAAGAGAGAAGCATAAAAGTAGTTTAAGAAACAAGAAATTGCTGAGTCCATTTTTACTTTTGATATTATCGTTGAATTGTCAGTGAAGTAAAGGCAGAAAAATATCAAAGCTACAACATTAAATAACCTCAGATAGGACTGTGAATTAAAATCTGGATGTTTCTTCTTTAAAAAAATATTTTTTTATTGATTTCAGAGAGGAAGGGAAAGGGAGGGGGAGAGAGAGAGATAGAACCATCAATGATGAGAGATAATCATTGATTGGCTGCCTCCTTCATGCCCCACACTGGGGATCAAGCTTGCAGCCAGGGCATGTGCACTGACCAGGAATTGAACTGTGACCTGGTTCATAGATTAACGCTCAACCACTGAGCCACGCTGGCCAGACTGGGGTTGTTTTTCTAGTCCAGCATTGGGTTTATTTCTTCCTAGTATTACCTATTCTAATATGTTATTGGACTTAGTTTTAATTATTATAGTTTGACTATATATTTTTATATTAGGTAAGTAGAGTTCCTTTCATAAATTAGAAAAAATATTGGTTTTGTCTGTCTTTGTCTAGTTTTTCTTCCATTTGAATTTTGGAATCAGTTTGTCAAGGTCCAAAAAATACTACGTTGGGATTTTGACTAGGACACATCGAATTTATAGATTTATTTATGACAAATGCCATCTGATTTAGTACCTGCCAAATCAGGGGTGACTCCTCTGGATTAGCTCTTTTAATTATACTGAGATGTAAGTTCCAGGGCAGCAAGAGGGCCTGTCAGAGTGTTTTACTGTCCCTTCACCCACAGCCAGAACAACACCTGTCCACAACACCTGTTAAAGGGCCCAGCCTCCGAGCAGTCTAGGACCCTTGAGCTGGTGCAGCTCACTTGGCCAAAGGTAGAGGCAGAAACATTTGCCAAACTCACAGCTGGGAGACAGACCCCCTTTGCTGCCTCAGGGGAGAAGCTTTGGGCTCCTCTGGACATCACCTTCTCACAACGTCTGCAGCATTTCAGTGGGACACAGACCGACCTGGTTTCACCTCATTAAGGACACAGAGGGGCAGGGCCAAGCCGCACAATCTCCAAAGAGGCCCTGAGCAAACGTCTGAGTTTTCAAAAACTTCTGTTTTGGGGTTTTATTAATTTTTTTTAAATAATTTTTTTATAAAAATTTTTTAATTGATTTTTTACAGAGAGGAAGGGAGAGAGATAGAGAGTTAGAAACATCGATCAGCTGCCTCCCGCACACCCCCCACTGGGGATGTGCCCGCAACCAAGGTACATGCCCTTGACCGGAATCGAACCTGGGACCTTCAGTCCGCAGGCCACAGGCCGATGCTCTATCCACCCAGCCAAACCGGTTTCGGCTGTTTTGGGGTTTTATTGTCTGAATAATTTGGGGGCTATTTTAAGAAAAAGCTAGTTCATTGTTCTAGTAGAGGAAGTCAACTGAAAGCTTAATGATAACAATGGGCTTTTTAGAATTAAAATTACTTCCAGATGGATGCTCACACATGTCGTTACCCTTTAAAAACTACTTCAGTATGTTACCATCTGTTTTACAGGGACTTTGAATGGAAATCTTTACTCTTTTGTTTATATAGCTGCCGCCAAGTTTGTAAGCTACCAAAGATTTAAAACTATAATAGTAAGGTCTTTCTCTTCTCTTTTGCTGTTACTAAATGAACATATTGCAAAATAGCAAAAGGGAGTGAATGGGTAGGCTTTTTCAGGGAAATGATAGTTTGATTTTAGACATGAATTTTTCCATGTTGCAAACATTTTGTCCTGTTTCCCCCCTATAATTTGTAACCCAATTGTTACAAGTGCCTTTGGGAAATATTAGAAGTAAGGAAAGAGTCTGACCTGAAGGAAATTAATAAAATGCATGTTTTGACTTGTTCTTTCTTAATACCAATCAACACTCGGGAGCATTTTGCAACTACTGCTGGAAATCTTTATCAGGGGATTTCCTCAGGCCAGAAGACCATGGGAATTTCTCAAGGTTATGGCAGATATGTGAATTCCCAAGGACAACTTAGCCCAGGGGCACCTCTGAAAGTACTACAATCTTGTCTGTGGTGCTGCTTTAGTGAATCTCCAAATCGCTAAAAATGTGTCAGGCAGTCATTAACGGTTTGCATGAGACGTCCTGCCAGCTTTTTCCTGTTTCACAGCTAGGAATAGGCTCTCTAGCAAGAATTTCTGAGCAATTATTACAAATTATAGGGGGGGAGGAGGGAACCAGGACAAAATATTTGCAACATGGAAAAATTCATCTCTAAAATCGAACTACCATTTCCCTGAATAAGCCTACCCATTCACTCCCTTTTTCTATTTTGGGAAGCAGTGTTACTATCCATCCAGCCATCAAAGAAAGCCTGAAGTTACCCCCAGTTCCTCCCACTGCCACCTCATGGTAACCCATGTGAAGACTATCTGACAGGATGGCTTTCATATCTATTCCCTGTCCTTTCTCCAGGGCCCATGTCAACATCCCGGGCCTTGAGTCATGAAGGAAGTCTCTACTAGTGTATCATCGCTCTGCCTCAGTTCTTGCCTTGGATCCTTAGAAAAAGGGTAACGTTCTGGAAGGAACTATGAGAGAGTTTTGAAACCTACATAAATCTAGAGCCTATAGGGTATTATGCATTATGCATGCTTCACTGTGACCCTAAGAGTGTGAACTGAAATTTGGAGTTTGTTTGTTTGTTTGTTTGTTTATTTATTTATTTATTTATATATTTTATTGATTTTTTTACAGAGAGGAAGGGAGAGGGATAGAGAGTTAGAAACATCGATGAGAGAGAAACATCGATCAGCTGCCTCCTGCACACTCCCCACCGGGTATGTGCCCGCAACCAAGGTACATGCCCTTGACCGGAATCGAACCTGGGACCCTTCAGTCCGCAGGCCGACGCTCTATCCACTGAGCCAAACCGGTTAGGGCTGGAGTTAATTTAAATCCTCTACAAATCCACACTTTTATGAAAGTGCCTGAAGTGAGGATGGAAGCAAGAGAGCATTAAAAATTAAATCAGTTTCCTCTGATTCTGAAGTGACCCAGGGAACATATACGCCCAAGGGAAGAAAGGATAAAGCCCCTGCTGCTCTCCCCTAATCACTGCCACATTTCTAGGTAAACTCTGAATACGCTTCAATACTAGGACAAGGGCCTGGGAACATCTGATATCCTCAGATGCATTTAGGCAGTTTCCTCAACCTAGAACAATTCTCCAAATTAACAGAGGGGAAATGCAATATCACCACCACCACCATCATTATCATCATCATCATCATCACCATCATCGCTGCTCTTCAGGTCAGTAGGGAAGTTGCAGCTAGAGGGAGGCGGGAGGTGCAAGGGGAGGGGTATATCAGGAGGCATTCCAGCCATAGAGAGAGATGGGCTTCAAGGGCTGGCCTGGAGTGGATACTGTCAACATCTTTTGGCAAGCAGAGGCTCCGGTATAAGAACACCTGTTACCTTTGCAGCATGTGCTCAAACAGACCTTGTACTTAACAGCCACGTTGGAAATGAAGTGACCTATCCAGTGTTCAGAACAGCCTTTACAAAGTTAATGTTCTCAGCAAAAGTAAAAGTGAGCTGGTCATGCAGACATGGTGTCCCTCTAATTATCAGAGTCTAATAGGATAGAGTAGGAAGTGCACGTACCACCCATGAGATGGTCTGGTCAAGTCACTGAACCTAAGTCCATTCGAGCCTTTGAATCTAATAGCTCGTTTGTAGGAACATAGGGAATAGAGGAACAAGTTAGCCTCCAGAGGAAGAAGCAAATGAATTCAGCATGTAGGACAATCCCCAGGGCAATGGATCCGGTTTCTTTTCACAAGTTAGTGCATGAAAAAGAAGATGCAAAGTGGAAGAAGCAGTGATATAAAGAGACTACAAAGAAAGAGTGTGATATGGTTAATGGGATGGAGTAAATTGTGTCCCACCCAATTCATATGTTCAAGTCCTAACCCCCAAACTTTGGAATGTTACCTTAGTTGGGTAGGATCTTTCAATAGGTGACTAAGTTAAAATAAGGCCATAAGGGTGGGGTCATAATTCGATCTGATTGGAAATTTGGATTCACAGAAACATCAGGGATATGCACAGAAGGAAGGCCATGTGAGGACACAGTGAGAAGACAGCTTATTAGTAAGTGAAGGAGAGAGGCCTCAAAAGAAAGTAAACTTACTGACACATTGATCTTTAACTTCTAGCTTCCAGACTGTGAGAAAATAAAATTTCTGTTGTTTAAGCCATTCAGTTTGTGGTATTTTATTATAGCAACCCTAGGAAACTAATATAGTTAAGTATTAGATGATGCTGGAATATTGTAAATTTGGCTGGACATCACAAAGGTATTGCAGTTATTGTAGGGATAGTATATATACTTTCATTTTAAAATTGATTTTTAGAGAGAGAGGAAGGAGAGGGAGAGCGAGAGAAACATTGATGTGAGAGCTGAATATTGATGGGCTGCCTCCTGCATGCTCCCTACTGGGGATTGAGCCCACAGTCCATCCATGTGCCCTGACAGGGAATTCAACCTGCAACCTTTCAGTGCACCGGACAGCGCCCAACCAACTGAGCCACACCAGCCAGGGCTATGGATAGTATATTTTTAAGTGTGCTTATCATGAGGTTATGCTTCTTAAATGTAATATTCATTTTTACATTAACTGTCTTAATGAGTGACATCTGTGATGAACTACAGAAACTCTTATGGACAAGGCATCCTTATTTGATCACAAACGGGAGTAGAAACTCACTCAGTGCTGCAGAAGCCCCCTTCCACTCTGGTCCAATCTACTGGGGCTCTACTAACCCATTCTGTTTGTGTTAGGAACAAGGTATTTGCGGGTTGAAGAACTCCTTTTCCACCAATTATAGCAGATGGGTCATGAAATGTTTATGTAAATTAAGGATAATAAAAATGTACAATGTGTTCATAAGTAACTAGCCTTCTCTACTCCTTATAGGTCTGTCTGGGCAAATTTCTCTCTCTCTCTCTCTCTCTCTCTCTCTCTCTCTCTCTCTTTTTTACAAATTCTACTTTTCTCCACAGAAAACTCTCCATGATCCCTTAATAGATAATAGCATTGGCTCCTCAAACTTTGCCTTATGTCATCATTAGTTAGAATTTTTCATCCCATGATAATGATCCTGTTATAAATTATATGAAATAGCAAGCTCCCATCCTATTCAAAGCTTTTAGGCTGTAATCTGAATCCCTGAAAGCCTCTAGCATCTGAGCTCTCTTACATAAAAAAACCTCTGTGCATATGATTTCCTTCTGGCCCTTCTTCATTAGCATTTGGGGGGTTTGCAGACTGTCATTAAGTTTGCCTGTTAGTATGAAAAACTGGATGTTGAAATGGTAGAAAACAAAGGAACCTTAAATTAGATAGTTGGTATGGCAAACAGATTCCTCAAAAAACTGAGAATAGAGCTGCCATATGACCCAGCAATTCCTCTCCTGGGTATATACACAAAAAACTCAAAAACATGTTTTCACAAAGGTATATGCACCCCTATGTTCATTGTAGCATCATACACAGTGGCCAAGACATGGACACAATCAAGGTGACCCCCCTTTTTAAAAAATATATATTTTATTGATTTTTTACAGAGAGGAAGGGAGAGGGAGAGTTAGAAACATCGATCAGAGAGAAACATCAATCAGCTGCCTCCTGCACACTCCCTACATGACCTTGACTGGACTCGAACCTGGGACCCTTGAGTTTGCAGGCCGACGCTCTATCCACTGAGCCAAACCCACTGAGCCAAACCGGTTAGGGCTCAAGGTGCCCTTTGATACAAGACTGGATAAGGAAGTTGTGGTATATGTACACAATGGACTACTACTCAGCCATAAGAAAAGATGAAATACTGCCATTTGCGACAACATGGCTGGACCTTAGAATATTATGCTAAGTTAAACAAGTCAGGCAGAACAAGCTAAGAACCATATGATTTTACTCATATGTGGGAGATAAGACTGAAATTCGTGGACACAAACAGCAGTGTGGTGGCTGCCAGAGGGAAGGAGGTAGGGAGGTGGGGGATGAAGGGAGCCTAATACATGGTGATGGAAGATGATTTGACTTTGGGTGGTGGGCACACAGTGCAATATACAGAGCTTGTAACATAGAACTCCACACCTGAAACCTATATGATCCTATTAACCAATGTCATCCCAATAGATTTAATTAAAACATTAAAGTAAAAAGAAAAAAAAACACCCTCTGTGACTAGAATAGTAGTAAGCCCATATTGTACACAGCATGGCAGCATGCAGCATGTTGGGGTGGGGGTGGGTAGGGTAAGAGTAAAATTTTTAAAGTTAAAAACATTTTTTTTAAATAAAGGAAGTAGCCCTGGCTGGTTTGGCTCAGTGGATAGAGCGTCAGCCTGCGGACTGAAGGGCCCCGGGTTCGATTCCAATCAAGGGCACATGCCCAAGTTGCAGGCTCGAATCCCAGTAGGGGGCGTGCAGGAGGGAGTCGATCAATGATTCTCTCTCATCATTGATGTTTCTATCTCTCTCTTCCCTCTTTCCTTTCCACTCTGAAATCAATAAAAATATATTTTTAAAATAATAAAGGAAGTAATATTTGTAAAGATTTTATTTTTATTTTTTAAATATATTTTATTTATTTTTTACAGAGAGGAAGGGAGAGGGATAGAGAGTGAGAAACATCGATGAAAGAGAAACATCGATTCAGCTGCCTCTTGCACACTCCCCACTGGGGATGTGCCCGCAACCAAGGTACATGCCCTTGACTGGAATCGAACCTGGGACCCTTCAGTCCGCAGGCCAACGCTCTATCCACTGAGCCAAACCGGTTAGGGCAAGGAAGTAATATTTGAAAAAAATAAAAAAATTAGATACTTGGATTTTTATCTCCCATAGTAGATTGTCTTTAATTAGATTATTGGTTTGTCTTTTTTTCTGGGGAGTACACTATTTCCCTAAGAAATCACAGGGTTATTAGTTGAACTTTATATTTACTTTCATATAGATTGCTCCCTATGAGAACCTAGTAAACTCCACACTTACATTTAGGTTATAGTTGAAAGGTAGGAAAAGATTTTCTGTAAAAGACTAGAGAGTAAGTAGCCTTTGCAGGCCATGTGGTCTCTGTTGCAATTACTCAACTCTGCCTCTTTTAGTGCAAAAGCAGTCACAGACATCATGTGAACAAGGGAGTGTGGCTGGGTTCCATTGAAACTTTATGGACACTGAAATTTTAGTTTGGTAAAATGATCCTGCATCATGAAATATTATTCTTTTTAAAATTTCCCACCCAACAATTTAAAAATATAAAACTTGAGCTTCTGTTGGTGAACACATCCAGGTGCTGGGAGGATGGAGGCCCCAGAGATGGCATGGAAGCTCCTTGCCCCTCCCCGAGACCTTGCCCTATGTATGGCTTCCATTGGCTGTCCCTAAGTTACTGATTCCCCTCCCCCGCCCCAATACACACACACACACACACACACACACACACACACACACTCTCTCTCTCTCTCTCTCTCTCTCTCTCTCTCTCTCTCTCTCTCTCTCTCTCTCTCTCTCTCCAGGCAAGAATGATGAATCCTGCCAGCCAACTGCTTGCCTTTGGATTCAAACTGCAGCTCTTCCCTGAGCCCCCAGCCTGCTAGCCTACCTCATCAAGATTTTGGACTTGCCAAGTTTCCACAATTATGTGAGCCAAGTCCTCAAAATAAATTCCTGTGTCTATATATAAAATAAATAAATAAAAATGTTTAAAAATGTGAAAACTATTCTTAGTGCTCAGGCCATATAAAAACAGGCAGTGGTCTGGATTTGGCTCATGCGCCTTAGTTTGCTGATGTCTGTAATAAATATATAGAACATTTTAATAGATTATTTACAGTTTTAGTAAAGGGAATGCACATTCTAGGGGGGTAGTAATATCCCATTGATTATACTAAAGAATGTCCCACCATACCTGATGAATATTTAGTAAACCACCGTGTAGCAAGCTACATCTCCTAAATAAATAATCTAACAAATTCACATTTCTGCCTCTAGCCCAGGCCAAGCCCTTCGTTTCAAAACACATCAGTCCAATCGCCTACTTGCCGCCACAAGTGGAGCTCTCGTGGACATCTCAGACCTTAGGGTCTAAAATAGACTCTAGAGTCTCCTCTCCTTCTCCCTCTGTTTCTGCTCCCGTCTTCTCCAAGTCCATACACATCTAGGAGTCACTCTGATTCCTCTCTCTGCATCTTACTCATTAGCAAGCTTGTCAGATCTCCAGAGTGAACATGGTCGTGCCTGCTCACTTTTCTCCAACTCCACTGCCCCTCCGGCTCAGTTTGACACCTTGCCTGGGCTGCTACAATGAGCCCCCAATCCATCCCCTTCTGCTCTACCCCCCAGTGATTTTCCGCTATAGTGGCAGCATTGAGCAGTTGCAATAGAGACCATATGTCCCACAAACTAAAATAATTAGTGATTTAAAATAGAACCCAGATTCTGTTAGTCCACTATGACCTTCAATGGCAACCCATGACACCACAATAACATTTCCTTTTTTTTCCCCCACCTTAACATTTACTTTTTACCAGAGCCTTCTTTCTCCACAGTTTTTCAGCTAATGCTCAGTTTCCCCTTTGTCTACAGGGGCAAACATAGTAGTACTCACACCTTACTCACATTTAACTTGTGACATTATTCTGTGGAGCAGATTTCAAGATCCCATTTTATCTACATCAGAGCGGTTGTGTGATGAGCCCAATGTCTCAAAGTATGCCCCCAAACAGACTTGAACCTACCCAGGCTGGGATCCATCCACCACCCTTGCTCTTAACACCACAGCTGTGCACAGGCCATGACTAGACAGATTTGGGTTATTTTTGGATGCCCATCAGGGGGAATGTCTCTGCAGTCCTTTCCCAGCAGGGCTGCTGCTAATTAAAATGGACTAATAAAAACTCCAGTGCATCACCTTGCTTCCACACGGCCTTAGTGTTCCCAAGACAGTCCTCTGGGGGCTAAGCTGATAGGATGTTTTTGTCTGCTTGTTCCTAGGGTGTGTGTGAGAGAAGTTTTGTTCCTCAAGGTTTTGGTTTTCTACAATTTGTGCCAAAATATCTACTAAATTTTAAGATCCCCAACCCCCTCGGCATGAAATATTAAATAGCTAGATATGTTGAACAAACAGACCTAAAATTAAATCTTTTTTCAAAGAATTGACATGTTTAATGGTTTTACATTTTGGACTACCTATAGGGAATTATAGCTATTTGATAATTGCGCTCTCTCTCTCTGTCTCATTAATCCTTACCCAAGGATATTTTTTCCCATTGATTTTTAAAGAGAGTGGAAGGGAAGGGAGAGAGAAACAAAAATGTAAGAAACACATGGGTACGCGCCCCCGACTGGGCTGGTGGATTGAGCCTGCAACCATGGTACATGCCCTTGACTGGAATCCATCCCTTGACCTTTCGGTCCGCAGGCCGATGCTCTAACCACCGAGCAAAACCGGCTAGGGTTCTCTTTTTTTTTTTTTTTTTAAATATAAGCTTTGATTACAGCCAGAGAGTTTCATTTATGTCTCTGGAATGTGTCCCTAACCATTTTGTGTGAGACAACATAAGGCAGTTAGATACAGAGATCTGGTATTAAAACTTCCATTCTCAGGGATACATAAAATGGCTCACAGAGGACCAGTTTCAATTAAAATATAATCTATATGTAGTCTCCTGATTCTCAGAATAAACTTGATATATTTTGACAAATATATGCTCTATCTAAATTAGTATTATAATTTTAACACCTTCATGATTACGGACATATCACAGAGGTAGGGAAAAGAAATAGAGCTTCTTGTTTAGTTTATGACAGTTGTTTTACAAGGTGAGTTTTTCACTTTATTAGATTTTGCATAGTTTTACCTGTTTCATGCCCTTTCATTCACCCTCCTTTTACCTAAATTTATTGGACATCGTTTGGTTAGATGTTCAGATGTTTTTATTAATAAGTATTTCATTTTATCAACAGAGCAGCACAGCCTAACAGGTCATTTAAAGGGCCAGAAGTGACTTAATTTCTTTAGCAAAGAGTTAGCTCTCATGAGAATTTGATCAATTCCAGGTTGTTGCATAACTAGATCTCATAATTCTTTTTTTTTTTTTTTTTTTTTTTTTTGTATTTTATTGATTTTTTGCAGAGAGGAAGGGAGAGGGAGAGAGAGTTAGAAACATCGATGAGAGAGAAACATCGATCAGCTGCCTCCTGCACACCCCCTACTGGGGATGTGCCCGCAACCAAGGTACATGCCCTTGACCGGAATCGAACCCGGGACCCTTCAGTCCCCAGGCCAACGCTCTTTCCACTGAGCCAAACCGGTTAGGGCGATCTCATAATTCTTGTGCTTTGACTTAAATCTGCCCAAAGACTGTAAGGAGTGTAGTCTTCCCAGAATATGGAGGTTAGACCAGTGGAGCTGACTCATGGTACTGAAGAAGTAAAGACGGAGGCCTTTCTGCCGTCTCAGGGACACAGACATGCAGTGCTGTCCTACAAGCCCAGGTCTGGAGAGGCCTGTGCACTTCAAAGCACCAAACTGCCTCCAAGACTATTTTCACCTTATATTTAGAGGCAAATCTAATTGTTTCAATATGTGAATGTGGTCTTTTTTAAAGAAACAAATGCAGAAGTCAAAATAAAAGAGCAGCTCAGTAATAGAAAATTTAATGTGAAAATTAATTATATTTAAATCATTCATGGAGATAATGTTAAAATGACAGACTCTCCTCTACAAATATCAACCAGCTGTTCTTTGCAGAGAGTACGGTTAATATTACTTAGTGTTGTTTTCTTGTTGCCAACCTGTTATGATAACCCTACTAGATATAATACCAAGTAGTTAGATGTGGATTTTACTGAGAGCAGGCTACTTTAAATGTAATTCTTTCTGCCACTAAATTTTATTTATTTATTTATTTATTTATTTATTTATTTATTTATAAGACAAAAATGTTGCAAAATATGAGTTCATACACTTATTTAGTAATACTGTCATAGATATTAAGTCATAGGAATAGGCCTTTGATATTATAAAACTTTTTTCAGAACTTGTTTGAATGAAAAAAACTTTAGAACTTATACTAGATATGAGTATATCAAAATATAAGAGCTTAAAATCAAGTTTAAAATCAAGTTATCCATGTTCAGAGGCCTTTGATAATGATGGATCAATATTAGAAAAATAATGGTAATAGGTACCACTTACTGAATACTCTCTTGAACTCTCGGCTATATATTTCTTACTTTATAGTAAGTGTAATTACCCCTGTTGTATATATTAAGAATTAGAGCATCACAAAACTAGTAAGTCAAAATTCAAACCAAGTTCTCTTTCATGCCAATGCTCATGCTTCTTACATCACACAATTGCAATTTGAAACATAAAGAGTTGCAAGGATTAGAACATACTTTGTTTCCTACTAACATTTTGAAACTCATAAAACATATATTACATTTTATAATTGTAAATGGCAAAATATTTAATGTTCATTTTCTGAGTTGCATTGGAAACAAATGTTGTGATAGATAAAAATGTGATCCAAAAATAGAATAAAAAGATATTTAAATCAAAAAAATATCTTAAAAAAAAATGGTGATAGGCCAGGGCACATCCTGTTACCATACAACAACTAACTAAGTAAGATAAATAATGAAAATCACATTTCTAAAGACATCAGAGAGTTGTGGAAGCAAAAGAATTAAATTAACTGAAATTTCTGAGAGGGAGAGCTCTTCAAAACTGAGCAGTCAGCCTGGCTGACTGGTTTAGTGGTTGAGTGTTGACCTATGAACCAGAAGATCACAGTTTGATTCCAGGTTGGGGTATATGCCTGGGTTGCTGGCTCGATCCCCAGTGGGGGGCGTGCAGGAGGCAGCTGATCAGTTATTCTCTCTCATCATTGATGTTTCTATCTCTCTCTTCCTCTCCCTTCCTCTAAAAAAACAAAACAAAACAAAACGTGAGCAGTCAATCTGTCACTATGTATTTTCATCCCTGAGGGCAATTGCTGACTCTGGGCATAGGCTGAAGACATAAAGAGTCTCTATTGTCTCATGTGGGAGAACAAGTCCCCCTTGAGTAACAGGTCTTCCTCAAATGCATGGCTGGCCTCCTCAAGACACTAACCAGATATGGAAGCCACCTGGGGAAGGTGGGGGCAGAAAGCAAAGCTCAAAATTTTTAAAGGTGGGACTGAGCCTCTCATTCTTTCAAGACTGAAGAGATAGAAACCAATGAGGCTCTAAATCCCAGGAGAAAATACACGAGAAATGGCAAATAACCAGAGATTAACTAAATCTTACTAAAACTGCAACCAGCTCCATACAAGCCATTTCAATACCTGTTAAGAGTGAAGTGATCAGCCCTTCTTCCTCATAGAGGAAATCCCTCCAAGGAAGATTCCTTGCTGATAGAAGACATCATCTAAACCTACAAAATCTCTGTATATTCAATGTCTACATACAATAAAAATTACTAGCTGCATGAAGAGCTAGAAAAATGTGACAAATATTCAAATTAAAGAGAAGCAAAACAATGGACAAAATAGAACATAAAATAAGAGACATGAGGAAAAAAAGAAAAATGTCTAATATATATATAATTTGAGTTCCAGAAGCAGGAGAGAAAGAGAGAAAACAGCCCAACTGGCGTGGCTCAGTGGTTGAGCATCAACCTAGGAACTAGAAGATCATGGTTTGATTCCCAGTTAGGGCATATGCCTAGGTTGCTGCTCAGTCCCTAGTAGGGGGTGTACAGGAGGCAGCTGATCAATGATTCTCTCTCATCATTAATATTTCATCTCTCTCCTCCTCTCCCTTCCTCTTTGAAATAAATAATTTTTTTAAATCTTTATTGTTCAGATTATTACAGGTGTTCTTCTTTTTTTCCCCCATAGCTCCCCTCCACCTGACTCCCCACCTCACACCATGCCCTTACCCCCCGCCACTGTCTTCATCCATAGGTGTAAGATTTTTGTCCAATCTCTTCCCGCACCCCTCACACCCCCTTCCCCCTGAGAATTGTCAGTCCACTCCCTTTCTATGTCCCTGATTCTATTATATTCATCAATCCATTCTGTTCATCAGATTTTTTATTCACTTGATTTTTAGATTCACTTGTTGGTAGGTATGTATTAGATGTCATTTTGTTGTTCATAATTTTTATCTTTACCTTTTTCTTCTTCTTCCTCTTCTTAAAGAACACCCTTCAGCATTTCATGTAATCCTGGTTTGGTGGTGATGAACTCCTTTAGCTTTTTCTTGTCTGTGAAGCTCTTTATCTGACCTTCAACTCTGAATGACAGCTTTGCTGGGTAGAGTAATCTTGGTTGTAGGTTCTTGCTATTCATCACTTTGAATATTTCTTGCCACTCCCTTCTGGCCTGCATAGTTTCTGCCGAGAAATCAGCTGACAGTCGTATGGGTGCTCCCTTGTAGGTAACTAACCGTTTTTCTCTTGCTGCTTTCAAGATTCTCTCTTTGTCTTTTGCTCTTGGCATTTTAATTATGTGTCTTGGTGTGGGCCTCTTTGGATTCCTTTTGTATGGGGTTCTGTGTGCTTCCTGAACTTGTAAGTCTATTTCTTTCACCAGGTAGGGAAAGTTTTCTGTCATTATTTCTTCTAATAGGTTTTCAATATTTTGCTCTCTCTCTTCTTCTGGCACCCCAAAAATTCGGATGTTGGTACACTTAAAGTTGTCCCAGAGGATCCTTACACTATCTTCATATTTTTGGATTTTTTCTTTTTGTTTTTCTGGTTGGGTGTTTTTTGTTTCCTCATATTTCAGATCTTTGGTTTGATTCTTGGGGTACGTTGATCTACAGTTGAGTTTCTGTATATTCTTTATTTCAGACAGTGTATGCTTAATTTCTGACTGGTCCTTTTCCATTTTTTTGGCATTCTCATTAAGATCCTTAAAGGTCTCACTAAGTTCCTCAGCGGTTTTTAGAAGATTCTTTTTTTTTTTTTTTTTTTAAATATTTTATTGATATTTCACAGAGAGGAAGGGAGAGGGATAGAGAGCTAGAAACATCGATGAGAGAGAAACATCGATCAGCTGCCTCCTGCACGCCCCCTACTGGGGATGTGCCCGCAACCAAGGTACATGCCCTTGACCGGAATCGAACCTGGGACCCTTCAGTCCGCAGGCCGACGCTCTATCCACTGAGCCAAACCGGTTTCGGCGGTTTTTAGAAGATTCTTGAGTAACCTTATAAATGTGGTTCTGAACTCTATGTCGTCCAGTAGTTTGCTTTCCTCCATTTCTTTCATTTGTGACATGTTTCTTTGTCTCCGCATTTTGCTGCTTCCTTGTGTTGATGGAGTGGCTTTGTGTGGTAGGTGACCTATAGGGGCCAGTAGCTCAGCCTCCCCAATCACCTGAGGTGGACGCCTTTGGTACACCCCTTTGTGGGCTGAGTGCAAAGTCTTGGTGTAGTTAAGCCTTGATTGCTGTTGGTACACTGGGAGAAATTGACCTCCAGGCCAATTGGCTGTGAGGATCCGCTGTGTCTCTAATGGAAGAACTGCTGCACTGGAGACATGCTTATGGTGCAGGACTTGTTTCAGTGGGGCTTTGGTGCTCACTGAGTCTGCCTCCTGAATGTGTCACTTATGGATATGAGGAATTGAAATCTGGTGTCTCACACTGACCACTAGGTACACTGGCTTCTGGATCTCCAATGGGGTGCAGGTCAGCTACTGTCTGAGGCCACCCAACAGGAGCTACAGCAAGAACTACAGTTTTCTCCTCTTTGTTTGGGGTTTGGAGGTTTTGGAGCTGTCTGACCCGGGCTGCAAGTTTGCTAGGTTAAGCTGCAATAGGGCAGGCCATTCATATGCTAAAGCCGCTGCTTGGAGCTTGGGTGGGTTTGTAGGTTGTACGGGGCGGGGTCTCAGGGCGTGACTAGGCTAGGGCGTGGCAAACAGCGATGGCTGCCAGTTAGCCCGCTCTGCGTCTCCGACCATGTCCCCGCGTCCTGCGCCCCAGTGCAGTAAACAATTATTCCTGAGCGCAGCCCTGCAAGCAAGCCTCCTTCACTTTCCGACCCCACGGCAGACAGTCCAGCTTTTCCCCGTAGGAGCCTGGGTCCCTTGTGTCTCCCCAGAAACTGGAGTATGGAGTAATCGGGAGCTTGTCTCCCTTCGGGTTGAAAAAAGCAGTGCTCCCCTACCAGTAGTCCGTTGCCAGCCCGATTCGCGCGCCGTACCTCAGCTTTTCAGCGCTTGTGCACCCCTCAATGCTGTTTGCTCTTTCCTTCTAGTTGTAGAACTTCCATTCAGCCAGCTTTCCCGTGGTTCTGGGTGATAGACGTTTTGTCTTTTAGTTGTAGTTTTGAAATTGTTGTGCAAGGCAGCAGTTTAGGTGTTTACCTATGCCGCCATCTTGGATCCTCCAACAGATTTTATTTTTCAAAACAAGCATCTAGAATGGCTTAAATAGTCAAAAGGAATTATCTTAATTCTAGAGGGACTCAGCTATAACTACTTTCTCATTTCCTTGGACACTACTTCCCCTTAGCAGATTAAATGAAGTTCTGATGGGCCAGAAATGCACATATAATGAAATTCCCAACTATAGCATATATAGTATTACAGAAAGGAAGAGAAGGAGGAGGGAGAGCCAATAAAAATATTTTTTAAAAAGAGAGAAAACAGGTAAGAAGCAATATCTGAAGAGAAATTGAATGAAAAATTGCCATAGCTGATGCAAGATATCAATCTACAGACATAAGAAACTCAGTGAGTAGAAAGAAGGTCAAATATAAAACCACACCTAGCCACATTATATTCAAACTGTGGCAAGCCAAAAACAAAGAGAAAAAAAATTAAATCAAATTGTGGCAAGCCAAAAACAAAGGGAAAAAATTTAAATCAGCCAGACGAAAAAGACATGTTACTTTCAGAGAAGCATGATATTCTATAGAAACTATAGAAGTCAGAAGATAATGGAATGAGAGTGTACAGGCAAGGCACAGATTGGGATTTGCAACACACATATATACACACACATGCATACAGATTTTGGACAATAACTTATATCCCAAATGTATAAAGAACTCTTATAAATCAATAAGAAGACAGACAACACAATGGGAAAATGGGCCAAAGAAATGTAGAGGCAGTTTATAATAGGAGATATACAAATGGCCAAAAAAAAGGTGCTCAGCATCATTAGTAAACATTAGAAATAAAAATTAAAGCCACAACGATGTACCTCTACACAAACAAGAGAATGACCAAAACTAAATGGAATGACAATTCTAAATGCTGATGAGGATGTGAAGATCATATATTTAATCTTGGTTCCAAAGGAGCATAAAAAGTCTGAGAAACTGACTATATCTAATAAAGATAAACATATACTGAATCTGTTACTCAGTAATTTCACTCCTGGGAATCCAATAGAAATAAGGGCATATGTTTATCAAAAGACATGAATAAGACTGTTTATATTAGCATTATTCATAGTAGCCCACACTGGAAACAACTCAAATGTCCTTTGGTAGGGCAATGGATAAATGAACGGTGTGTGTTCACACAAGGGAACACTGGACAACGTTGAAAAATCACAATACATGCAACAACAATGAGTAATCTCAAAAGCATAATGCTGAGCTCAAGAACCCAATGCAAAGAATATGTACTGTATAATTCCATATCCGGTTCAAAAACTAAAATATGGCCAAAACCGGTTTGGCTCAGTGGATGGAGCGTCGGCCTGCGGACTGAGGGGTCCCGGGTTCGATTCCGGTCAAGGGCATGTACATTAGTTGCGGGCACATCCCCAGTGGAAGGTGTGCAGGAGGCAGCTGGTCGATGTTTCTCTCTCATCGATGTTTCTAGCTCTCTATCCCTCTTCCTTCCTCTCTGTAAAATATCAATAAAATATATTTTAAAAAAAAACTAAAATATGGTTTGAGAACTTACAAGAATAGTTACCTGTGGGAGGAAGCAGGAGGGGGATCTTGTGGATATGGGCTAAAAATATCCTGTATCTGGTTCTAGAGTAGTGGTGAGTGATCCTGTGCCCCCCCCCCCCCCCCCCCCCCCCGCCGCCCCACCGCCAACCCTTGGGGAACATATGGCAGTCTGGAGACATTTTTGGTTGTCACATCTAGGCCAGGAGTGCTACTGGCATCTAGTGGGTAGAAGACAGGGATTCTGCTAAACATCCTACAGTGCACAGGACAGTCCCCACAACAAGGAGATATTCAATCCAAAAATGTCAATAAATCTGAGGCTGAGAAATCCTGATCTAAAGGATGGTTACATAAGGGTTTACTTATGTAAAGTTTATTAATCTGTATACTTTACTATAAGTTAAAACTCCAATAAACAAAGTTAAAAGCAACCCAGAATAAAAAATACCTCTAGCTCCTCACTGAAATTTAGCAAACTTATGTAGAAACAGCATATCAGTTTTATGAATACTCTAATTTATTAAACAGTCCCAATGATCTGAATTTTCCAGGAATTACGTTGTCAGGAAGAACAAAACTCTTTATGTATAGCCCCATTAAATGCAAAGAAGTATCTATGCCTTTATATAGAGCAGAAGATATATAAATCACTATCTAGTTATCACTAGAAATGGATAGTTGTAGAAACACAAAAAGGCATATGTTAAAGTCCACACATCGGGGATTCTCTTGGGGCCATCAGAAGGTAAATAGAGAAAAATATACATGTACCTTTAAACAGTAGTCTAATCTTGGTTCCAAGGATAATAACTCCTTACCATTAATTATCAACAAATTAAGAAATATATTCCCTTAAATCTCATTATCGCCCCACCCTGAGAAACAAAAGTCTTACAAAGGAGTGGGGTGAGGCATAGGTTGCACCATTCTTTCCACTGTCTTGCAAAAATGGAGCAACCATATGAGAGTTAGCCATTGGGCCCTAGGAGGGTTAGAAGTGCTGGGTGTTGTAGCCTTAGAACAGCACTACAAACTACAAGCTCTTTTTTTTTTTTTTTAAATATATTTTATTGATATTTTACAGAGAGGAAGGGAGAGGGATAGAGAGTTAGAAACATCGATGAGAGAGAAACATCGATCAGCTGCCTCCTGCACACCCCCTACTGGGGATGTGCCCGCAACCAAGGTACATGCCCTTGACCGGAATCGAACCCGGGACCCTTCAGTCCGCAGGCCGACGCTCTATCCACTGAGCCAAACCGGTTTTGGCCAAACTACAAGCTCTTGAGCAAATACTGTTCACTTAGTGTCAGAGGTGACAGAGGCACAAATGGAGACAAACCAGAGAACAAGGTATTCTCCTCTAGTTCACTCGTGCTAAGTGTATGCTGTTCACCCCAGGACCTCGTGAAGTCGAACTGCTGGGTAACTTTGCATGAGATGTCGTTGTCAAACATTAAAATACTAAAGTACTTGAAAAGGATTTTACTATTCAGAGTAAAATTAAATGATACGTAGATAATGAGCATTCCAAAACCAGAAAGTTTAACTGGCTTTAATAAGCACTGAGATAACTCCAATAAAATATCACAGCTGGGCAACAGAGCATATTACTCATATTTCACAAATGATTTCCCAATGCAAATAGCTTGAATCTAATCAACTGGATTAGAATCAAGGTAAGTTGTCCTGTGTATGCATAATCATGTAATATTGTCTTCAGCACTCAGTCACATCCAACCTTATTGTAAATGGCTGCTGCAAAAGCCCACTCAATCATGCTATGAACTGACTCACCCCATGCAGTGTTGTCCAAACTCTTGAGCTGCTCAAGGTAACATTCCGGAACCATCTCAGATAGTGCTGGGTAGTCAGTGACTCACACTTATTGTACTGAATGCTAGCTCTTACTCAGAGTCAACCCTATTAGTTGCTGACTGACACTGTATTTGAAAAGAAGCTCACATTGTGAGTCACCTGGTAGTGCACTGAAAACCAATCCACAATATTCACAACTGGACAGTGATTCACATTATAATCATTCTGGGGCCTGACTTAACACATATAATTTCAAAACTCAATTCTGATGAACTGGCTTGGGAGCATGCCAGAAAGTCACTCTCGCTTCATGCCCTGTATTTCTGTCTAGGAACATGCGGTGGGTATACAAAGATACAAAGTCAAGGATAAGACATCCAGTTTATGCACAAGAGAAAATCAAGGTTTCCCGCTTCAAGGATGCAGGTACAGTTCCTAGAAATGCCTTTTCTGGAAGACACCATTCCTAAAAATAACTTTGCAAAACCACATACTCACTTGAAAGTGCCATGTAATTCCTAAACTGCTCATGTGAGG
Organism: Plecotus auritus; assembly: GCF_963455305.1. NCBI lineage: Eukaryota > Metazoa > Chordata > Mammalia > Chiroptera > Vespertilionidae > Plecotus > Plecotus auritus. The sequence goes on along the minus strand of NC_137777.1, from coordinate 29,803,379 downwards.
GCCTGGACCTTTAAGCCACTGCATCTGTCTGTGTTAGGTGAATGTCACTGCCACATGCAGGAATGAAAGAACACTAGGATTACAGAAACTGCTATTCAAGTGCCTGGAATGAAACCAGTAACCAGGTTATTGCTCTAAAATAACAAAGTTTTTTTCACTTTCACTCTTGCTTGTCCACAAAATCTGGAATAATAAAATCTCCTTCTTTGTAATTTTGAAGGCCTTTCCTAAAAAGCTCTTTTTATGGGAAAGACCTTCTAAGCCAGTAGGAAGGAGATTTAAAAATTTTAAGAAAAGCTCAAAAATGATTTTTTAAATGTAAAACTGTTATAAGGGATTAATAGAATATGCAACCAAATGTATATTCCAGTGAGACCTTAAATTCTAATGCTGGCCCTAATTGGTTTGGCTCAGTGGATAGACCGTCGGCCGAAAGGTCCCAGGTTCGATTCCGGTCGAGGGCATGTATGTTGGTTGCGGGCACATCCCCAGTAGGAGGTGTGCAGGAGGCAGCTGATCAATGTTTCTCTCTCATCGATGTTTCTAACTCTCTATCCCTGTCTCTTCCTCTCTGTAAAAAATAAATAAATAAATAAATAAATAAATAAAATATATTTAAAAAATAAAAATAAAAAAATAAATTCTAATGCTGGCTCTACCTCTAGCTTGCTCTATGACCTTAGCTTACCTTAGGCAAGTCATGCGGTCACATCTTCTGCTGTGAGGGACCATGATGAAGCTGTGGGACAACAGTAGCCACATCATTGCCTGGTCTCACTTATGTTGGAGATAACACGTTTGTGTATTTTTCCTTATATAATACCTCTGATTTCCTATTTGCTAAAAGTTCCTCAGTTTGTAGGAAATCATCAGTGTGGTGCTGAAGAGCCCTGGGGAGTGACTCAGAAGACCTAATTCTAATGCTGATTTAGCCCCCATTTAGCTGGAAATCTCTGGCCTGCCTGGGCCCTTGACCTTTCTGAATGTTTCCTCATGTGTAAAGTGAAGGAGGTGAAATAAGTAATCTGACTTTATCATTCGGTATTCTTTTTTTTTTTTAAATATAGTTTTATTGATTTCAGAGAGGAAGGGAGAGGGAAAGAGAGATGGAAACATCAATGATGAGAAAGAATCATTGATTGGCTGCCTCACATTGAGGATCCAGCCTGCAACCCAGGAATGTGCCCTGACCTGGAATCGAACCATGACCTCCTGGTTAATAGGTCTAAGCTCAACCACTGAGCCATGCAGGCCAGGCAGTATTCTTGATATCAAGGGCATTTTGGTTAAAATGTTTGAAATGATCTTAGAGATGTCAGCATTTCTAGCTCCAAAGGTACAATATTTTAATGTAGATGTTGGATTTTTGTATATACCATGTCCTAATGTGTATTTTTTATGCATATCTGTTTTACAAAGTGAAATATATTCAAGGTTAGAGATAATTTTCTTAAAATGATGTTTAAACCTTGTATGTAAATATTTCATAATTATTTAAAAGAAAAGCATCCAGCCCTACCCGGTTTGGCTCAGTGGATAGAGCATCGGCCTGTGGACTGAAGGGTCCCAGGTTCGATTCCAGTCAAGGGCATGTATTCTTGGTTGCAGGCACATCCCCAGTAGGGAGTATGCAGGAGGCAACTGATCAATGTTTCTCTCTCATTGATGTTTCTAACTCTCTATCTCTCTCCCTCTCCTTCTCCCTTCCTCTCTGTAAAAAATCAATAAAATATATTTAAAAAAAAATAAATAAAAGAAAAGCATCCAGAAGATGTAGAAATGCATTGCTTTTAAATTCAGATACTGACACAGAAAGTATTTACTGTTTTTTTCTAATTTTCATGATGGACATCCACTTCATTATAAGCATTTTCCCCTTATCTTTTTTATATTTTGAAGTTTACTTGGCTAATTTAGCATCAACATAATAATAGTAATAAAAGCTTGTGTTTGATATATACCAGACTTCTACTATATTAATTTACTGAATTCTGGCAGCTACCCTATGAGGTAGGTACTTTTATTATCCCCAGTTTGCTGATGACAAAACTAAGGCACCCAGAGGTTAAGTAACTTGCCTAAGGTCACACAGCTAGGCTGGAATTTGAAACCAACCACACAGCCCAGGACTCTTACCCATGAGGCAATATTGGCCCTCATATGAGTTGCTGATATGTGATACAAAAGACGCCACTTAATGAACAGAAGATAAACAGGATGAAACCCCGTATAAAATTGGGTTATGAGCAAAAAGTAGGAATTGACAGAGTCATTTTATTACAAGCGTCCTTACCAAGTCCTGGGAGGGATTCAGGCTGTTTTGTGAACTCGGACCGTTGTTTAGTTAATTGCACAACCTGGAACCCCTAGAAGTGAAATGAAGGCCCCATGTACGAGTGTGCCCCAAGGAGGATGGCTGACCACAGGAGGGTGACTGGAACATGGTGCAGGAGCTCCCTGCTTCCCGCACTCCTCCTTGGGGCACACTCGTACATGGGGCCTTCATTTCACTTCTAGGGGTTCCAGATTGTGCAATTAACTAAACAACGGTCCGAGTTCACAAAACAGCCTGAATCTGCTAGCCAGTGGGCGAGCGGCGTCCCTCCCCACCCTACGCACCAGCGGCGGTGGGGGTGGAGAAAGAGCAATTGGCCTCTGCCAGGTGCTGAGAAGCAAGCGATGTGAGGAGACGCTCTCCTTCTCCCTGATAGAAACTGTATTCGCGCTCACTCCTCCACCCAGCGGGTCGCAGGTGGCACGAATGCGGCAGCAGCGCCCAGGGATCCCAGTCTACGCCTCCTCTCCTAGCTGCGGGCATTTCTCTCCTCCGCGCCCTGCCCGCCGCTGGGGTAGCTCGCGGGCCCTGGCTACTCGCCTGGGTTTTCCTCCAGGCCCAGCGCGCCGCCTCTCCAAGGCCCTTTCCCCGCCCACTCCCCTCAACGCGGGAGGACGACTGGCACCCAGACCTTCCCTGGCAAACGCCCACCCCTTCGGGCGCACCGCCTCTTCCCAGGCCCCCTCCCAGGCCCATCCCCATGCAATAGTGGCAGGGGAAGTCACAGCGCACACCGACCCCCAAAAGCCCACCTTCCTCCCTGAGCGCCACCTTTCCTTAGGTCCCTCTCTCACCCACCACCCCTTCCAGTCTCCAAGCCTGGACGCTCCGACTCGTTCCAACTTCCTAAGAGCAACTCCAAGAGTGCGGGAGAGAGTCAGTTACCCGAGTCTGTTCAAGAAATATACCCGCGACACCCGCTCCTAAGACGCCTAGGCGCGGGTTCAAGAGCGGACACCGAGTCACACTCACCGGGCTCCGTGTGCGGGAGCCCTTTCCTGGCCCTGCTCCTCCGGTCCTTCGCCTGCGTTGCGCTTCCCCTAAAGGGAGGTTCTGCGATTCAGGGAGTGTCTCCTCTTCCTTTCCACCTGCGCTCAACCAGCCCGCCTCCGGCTCCCGGCTCCTTCCCAGTCCTCGCGATCCGGTGAGAACGCCCACGTTTCCACCCGCCCGGAGTTTCCCAGATACACTGCGGGTGCCAATATGCATTTAGGCTTTAAGGGCTAGGCTCCGCGCCCCGCACCCACTCACTGACCCCAGGCCATAAGAGGTTGAAAAGTGCTTACGCCCCGGCAGACCCGATGGAACTTGATTCTGGTGGCTAGACTCCCCCCCGCCCCCCGCTTGAGACACGGGCACACCCTAAACCCACACACCTCCCCAATACGCACTGACTATTGAGCCCGGCTGTACCCGCGGAGTAGGCGACCGACCCGCATCCGCTCGCGCCACGTGGCCAGGCTGAGCGCTCCAGGTGTTGCCCCGCGCGCGCGCCCGGCGTGGCCAGGGCCACTTCCCGGCCCGAGGTCTCAGGGCGAGCCCGAGGTAGGCGGGAGGTTTAGGAAGCTCGGTACTCACGACTCCACCTTCCGCCTGGCGGGCCCGAGGGGAAGCTCCGGCAGGCTCGCCTCGGTCGGCCGTGTATATTACTACTGCTACTATTATTCTTATTCAAATAATACCAAACGATGTCCTTTCTATGCTCGCGACTGCTCTCTCCGGCTTTCCTCTTCCTCTGGCTCTGGGTCTTTCCTCTCGCCCACGTCTCCCTCCCTCTCCCTTCCTGGGCTCTGCCTCCTTCCCCAGTGGGTAATCCCAGGTCTCATCACCTCCCTCTGGCGGCCGTTCGCTCCGTTGCGGTGGGCTGGCGGGGGTCGCCCCAGGCCCCACGCGGGACCCAAACCACGCCCGGACCGCAGCCTCCCTCCTTTAGCCCGGTATTAGGAAGTGATGAGAGTGTGGGTGCGAAGCAAGGCGGGCGCCGAGGGTATTAGCAGAGTCCACCTCTGGGATCCCTACGCTCCGGCGCGCAGAGGCCCAGCGGGACCCCAGAGTGCGGGAATGCGTGCTCCAACCTTGTGAATGAAGAGGGCAGAAAGAGGTGCGCGTATCGAGGATGCGCCTCACAAGGAGGGATTGCTCAGTCCCTGGAAAATCTTGCCGCGGATTGCCCCTCCTCTGGAGGGCAGCCTCCTACCTTCTCCCTTTCCCAGGGTGCTCCTTGGAGCTCTCCACCTCGGTGCAACCTCCGTCTCTAGCTGTCCCACCTGCGCTGGGAAGGGGGCTCCTCCCCTACTCTCGGCTAGCGGAAGCCAGGGGCTCCACCTATTTGTGTGGGTGTGTGTGGGGGGCGGCAGGAAGGGCTATCTCCTGACTCCGGATCCTACTGAGACCCTCCCAAGCCTCCGTTCCCAGGGGACTCGAGAATCCGGGTTTAGAGGAGAAGGGGGGAGGGGGGCGAGAGAGGAGGAGGAGCCTTGTGGCCAGTTCTGCGGGCACGGATCGCCGAGTGTCCCTATAGTCCTCAGGTTGCCCTCGGGAGCGAGATGCAGTTGGGCTGCCGGGGCCGTGCGCCCGAGCTTCCAGGGCTAAACTGAAGCTGGAAGCTGACCTGACACAAAAATAACACCACGTCATTTCCTCCCCGGCCTCTCCAGCCCGCAGCAGCCGAGAGGGCAGGGGAGTGGGCTTGCAAGAAGGGGGCGGAGGCCCATTTGAGGGAGGCTGGGAGAAGGGGGAGGAAAGCGACGCGCCGAGAACCAGAGTTTGAGAACCAGCCTCAGGAAGGATAACGGCTTCCTCCCGCTTCCAAGGACCCTGAAGTAAATGGCCCAGGAAAAAGTAGCTCGGAGGGTTTCCAGAAGGGAGGGGTGTCAGGCGAGTCACCGGCGACTTTTCCTTGAACGTGCTCAGCCTTCAGCCGTCTCTGCTTGCTGGCATGGCCGGAGCCCCTATTGGGCCCGCGTGGAGTGCCTCAGTGGGGGTTAGGAAGGAGCTGGGGATGCAGGCGTCCGGGTGAGGCCAGGGTTGGGCACGGTGGAGTCAATGGTACTCACAGGCATGGACGAGCGCTGCCCAGCGCTGCCATCCTCTTCTCGGGGCGAGCGTCCCCCTGAGGGTCGGCCAGGCAGTGTCAGAGCTGCCCCGAGCAGGAGCGAGAGGCGGCCCGGCCGCTCCTCGCGCCCGCGAGCCAGTCCAGCCGCTGGCAGGGAGGGAAGCAGGAGAGAGAAGTCGGGGCGCCGCTGGAGAGCCTCAGGAGGGGGTCTCCGGAGCAGGTGAGAGAAGAGCTGCACGAGGTTGGAGAGCGTGCTAGAAAGGAGGCTGAGCAGCTTCCGGGCAGCGGGTGAATCTGGGATCTGTGCAGGACCGGAGAAGGGAAGGGCGAGAGGTGAGGGAAGGAAACAAAACCAGCACACCATTACTGATGGGCCCAGCCAAATACAGACTGAAGAAAACGTGCACTGGGTGCCATTTATTGCAGCACTAGAGGCCCCATGCACGAAGTTCGAGCAAGGGGCTTGACCCTCGCAGTCCCAGCTTCCTCCGCTGGCCCTCGCAGCCCCTCACAGCCCTGGCTTCGTCAGGAAGGTCGTCGGGAAGGACGTCCGGAAGGTCATTTGGCTGTTCGGTCTAATTAGCATATTAGCTCTTTATTATATATAGGATTACTTTGGGGACGTTAGAGAAGGTTGGCAAGAGCAAAAGGAAAGGTCTTTCCCCTTACTTTCCTTTCCCCACTTTCTTCCCTCTTTCTCCATTTCCCTTTCTCCCTCCTCCCCTCTTTCTAACTCCATGATATTCAAAGTGTGGTCCTTGGAGCAGCAGCTTCACTAACAAGGACTTGTTAAAAATGCAGAATCGTGGATCCTACCGGACCTACTGCATCATTAACATTCTCAGGAGGTTCGGTAAATGTGAAGTGCAGTGTATAGATTGGTGATTCTTTAGAATTTGGGTGAAAATCTCTTAGTTCACTTTTGCAACTCTTGCTCTTCTATCTCTCATCCCCTCCCTCTGTCCTTTACCACGTAGAGCTCTACCCTCCAGAGGCAAAGAAGGTGGAATAGGTTACCAATTTCCATTGGGACAGGTGTCTGGGAATCCAGACCCATCACGCGCTGGAGGGAGAAAGGGCCTGGCTGAACTGACTTTGGTTGTGCTGGGTGAGGTGGGTGGGATGGCAGACCAGACCTGTGTTGGGACCCTTACGTGTACACTCTGCAGGTACTCTTCACACACTTTGTGTGTCCATCTTATTCTCTGGAACACAGGCCTTTCCACCTTCCACTTGTTGCTTAAGAGACATAAGCGGCCAGGGTGAAGATAAAATTCTTACTTTTTTTCCCCCTTAGAAAGTAGAGGGAAGCGTTAATTTAGAAGTTAGAAGTTTAGGGTCCTGGGCTCCGACTTGCAACCAGCTTGACCAAGACTCACCTTGGGAAAGTTTTGTTACTCTTTGAGAGTATCTGGTTCATTTATAAAGCAAAGGAATTGAACTCGGCGTTTTTTTTTTTTAAGGTCACCTGCCTTGTCTAGGCTCTCGTTTTTGAAAAGTTCTCAGAACTTCTTGGTCCACTAACATTTAGTGAAGCTTCGAACCGGAATCTAGCTCAGCCAATCCAAACAGCCTCCTCAAGCAAAACAAAAAGGCACTTTAATCTGATGGTGAAAAGCTGGAGTGGCCCTTGCCAAGAAAAATGAAGGTGGAGGAGGGAAGCAGGGAATAAAAGTGACAGGAAGGCTGGGCTCGCGCGAGGGGGCAAGGCGCGCGTGGCGTGGCGCGGCGCGGTCTCCAGGGTACAGCGACCGCTCTCCAGGGTCCTGAAGACGGCTTGGCGCGGTTCCACTGCTCTGCAGTCGCCAAGTCCCCCATGTTTTCTTTCCTTGGTGGAAGTTTTGTGGGAAGCGATTGTCAAGAGGGAGGGAGGAAACCTAGCAACCCATTCTCATTCATGAGGCCCTTTCTGGGAAGCTGCCTAGCGCGTTGGCTGATTTGTCTTTAGTTCGTTTGTATGCGCCCTGGGAGAGATTGGAGCTCGGTTTGCATTTCCGAGTAAGTCTATACTGTTTGATTTCCCCTCATTACTTTTTCCTGGAGAATGAGGTCGTTCTCCTAGTATTTTCATTCTTCTCGTCCCCTCCCCCGCTCTCTGGCATGGCACCTTTATTTGAGCGGTTATTGCTGGGAGCTCCGGAGGCTTCTGGAGAAACGCCAACAGTTCACTCGAGGGCGGGACGAGCGATTCGGAAAACGTCTCAGAGCCAGCCTTGGTGCCCAGCGTTCATCTCAGGAGGACAAGGGATTCGCCCCTTTGGCTGGGGTTTGGGGTGGAGGTCAGCTGACCCTAAACAAGCTCGGCCACTTTGGGGCCGCTGGACCTGGGCGGGTCTCGGCTAACCTGGTGAGCACTTGCGGGGGCGTTGAGGTGCAGGATCAGGTGGCAGGCTAGCGGCTGTAGCTGTGAGTGCTGTGCCACGCGGCCTCACTAACCTCAGTGAGGTGGGCATCGGGCGACTCTAAGCCGAGGAAGTTAAGAGAGGATCAGCTCATTCCCCGGCGACTCAGGGCTTGGACAACGCAGAAAAAGCTGAAAGTGAGCGGCAGGTACACTTCTGCGACACACGCCCTACTCCGTGAAACCTTCATGGGCCTTTCGCGGGTCCCAGAATTTGCGTCTTCATCTCTGTTTCCAAGTGGTTTTGTGAGAATGTGTGAACCTGTATTTTGACTCCTCTCTTCTCCTCTTGCCCCAGCCCTTCTTTCTAAGACATTTGCAAACACCCCTCCCCCCTTCTCCCCATGCTTCATTAGGCATTTTGCTTCGGTCCTGTGCTTCAAGACAGAGACACTTGTGAGGGAGATGGAGGAAATGTCCAGGCAGAATTACAATCCCAGACTCAGTCCCAGAAACCCAAAGCCCGGGCTCCTTTGCTCTTCAGGAGACATTGACCTTTCACCCTTCCCTAGATTGATCTTTCCCCTCCAGATCAGCAGCCTCTCCCCTATTCTGGCTCTATTTAGTGGGGGTGTGAAGCATGGCACCTGGAGGATGTAAAAATCCATTTACTTCTTTTAGCCCTTCCGTATTAATGCAGCCACAAAGTTCTACCTGAGCAAATTTATCTGAGGAAAGACCTTCATCTGCCCTCGATGCTGATCATTCCTTTCTTTTAGGCCTCTAGATTTTAGATGACAGTCTGAGGATTTCAAAGATATTAGCTACAAAAAAAAAAAAAAAAGAAAGAAAGAAAGAAAGAAAGAAAGAAAGAAAGAAAGAAAAGAAAAGAAAAGAAAAGAAAAGGAATCATCTTGGAATCTGTGTCCCTGAAAGCACTGGTCCTTAGGGATCAAATGACTTAGGGAATACTTTATTCAAATGGAATGTCCACTTCCCTGATTAATGATGTTGGCTATTGAACCATGCAGAGGAGAAAAATAACAATGCCCCAAATCAATATAAACAAAGACTCATCCCTTGAAAGGCACATTGAAAATTTTCATTTACTCCTAAAAAGTACTATTTCTTAAAGGAAGCATCCTTAATGGAGTAGGGTGGGCCTTTAATCTAGCATGACTGGTGTCCTTATAAAAGGGGGAAATTTAAACACAGACATGTGCATGTGAAGGTGGAGGCAGAGGTCACAGTGGTGCATCTACAGGCCAAGGGATGTCAAAGATTGCCAGCAACACCAAAAGCCAGGAAGAGGTATGGAATAGATTCTCCCTCAGAAGGTATTTGGCAACAAGACTGAAACATGGAAACCCCACCTGAGGGTCCAACCTGCTGGCTTGCCCTACAGATTTCAGACTTGCCAGCCTCCAATACATCCTATTTGTTCTGGTTCTCTGGAGAACCTTGACTAATACTCTCTAATATAGGGTTTATCATCTTTTACCTGGACTATTAGAATAGCCCCACAACTGGTACTTCTTCTCCTCCTTTGCCGCATTCTCCCTTGTAGTACAGTCTCAATACTGAAGCCAGACATAGCCTTCAAAACGTAGGTCAGATGATGGCACTCTACAACTTCAAACTTTCTATTGGCTTCTTATTTCAGAGTAAAATCCAAAGTTCTTACACTAGCCCTCAAGGCACTATGTGAATGGTCCCACCCTACCTCTAAGATCTCCTTTTCCTATATAGCTATCACTACAATATTGGTTTTCCACTGATTGCCATCTGACATACAATATATTCACTTGTTTATTTGTATATTTTTGTTCATTGCTATATCAATAGTGCCTAGAACAGTGCTTGAGCCTAAACAAAATGCTCAATAAATATTTTTTAGACAAATGAATTAATAAACTCAAATATAATTCAGCCATAAAAAGGAATGGAATTCTGATACATGCTACCACATGAATGAAACCTTGAAAACATTATACTAAGGGAAAAAAGCCAGACACAAAAGAACAAATATTGGCCCTGGCCAAGGTCACCAGTTCGATTCCCAATCAGGGCATATGCAGGGGCTCGATCCCTGGTGCTGATCCATGTTTCTCTCTCTCTCTCTCTCTCTCTCTCTCTCTCTCTCTCTCTCTCTCTCTCCCTCTCTCTCTCAAAATCACTGGGAAAAATATCCCCAGGCAAGGATTAACAACAACAAAAATATTTTTTTAAATCAGAAAAAAAGAACAAATATTGTGATTCTATTTATATGAGGTACCAAAATTAGGCAAATTCATACAGGAAGAAGGCTGGGGAAAGAGGACAATGGGGAGTTATTGTTTAATGGATGCAGAATGTTTGAATTAATGAAAAAGTTTTGGAAATAGATGGTGGTGATGGTTATATAATCTTATGACTGCATTTAATGCCACTGAATTATGCACTTAAAATAATTAAAATTGTAAATTTATGTTATTTAATATGATACTCAAAACCCTTCAAGGTGTGAGCTTTGCCAAGTTATTACAGTGTTATTGACTATATTATCCCTATGCTGTACTTTAAATCCCCTAGCTTATTTTTTATAACCGAAAGTTTGTACCTCTTATTCCCCTTCACATATATATATTATTGATTTCAGAGAGGAAGGGAAAGGGAGAGAGAGATATAAACATCAATGATGAGAGAGAATCATTTATTAACTGCCTCCTGCATGCCCCCTACTGGGGATCAAGCCTGCAACTCGGGCATGTGCCCTTGACTGGAATTGAACCCGGGACTCTTCAGTCCACAGGCCAATGCTCTATCCACTGAACCAAACCAGTTAGGGCTTCCCCTTCACATTTTCCACTAATTCCTCCACCTCTTCCCCTCTGGCAACCATCAATTTGTTTTCTGTATTTATTAGTATCTTTCTGTTTTGTTTTGTTTATTCATTTGTATTGTTTTTTAGATTCCATATATGAGTGAAATATACAGTGTTTGTCTTTCTCTGTCTCTCTAGGTCCATCTATATTGTTGCAAATGGCAAGATTTTGTTATTTTTTTTTTAATATATTTTATTGATTTTTTTACAGAGAGGAAGGGAGAGAGATAGAGAGTTAGAAACATCGATGAGAGAGAAACATCGATCAGCTGCCTCCCGCACACCCCCCACTGGGGATGTGCCCGCAACCAAGATACATGCCCTTGACTGGAATCGAACCCGGGACCCCTCAGTCCGCAGGCCGACGCTCTATCCACTGAGACAAACCAGTTTTGGCGATTTTGTTATTTTTTTATTGCTGAGCAATATTCCATTATATAGGTGGTATATATAATGGAATGTAGATATAGAATTTATATATATATTACATCTTCTTTATCCATTCATCTATCAATGGCCACCTAGGTTGCTTCCATATCTTGGCTATTGTAAATAATGCTGCAGTGAATACAGTGGTGCATATATCTTTTTAAATTAGTGTTTTCTTTTTCTTTGGCTAAATACCCAGATGTAGAATGGCTGGGTCATATGGTAGTTCTATTTTTGTATGTTTAAGGAACCTTCAAATCTGTGTTCTTTCTTCTGTAACATTCTGTATCTCCAGAGATCAGGAAGGGGATTATTATAGCAGAGGATAACCCCCAGAGAGAGCTCCAGACACAGCCTGCCTCCCCAAGCATGCACTTAACAACATCCTCATGGTGACTTCCCCAGCTCTCTTAATTAAATCACAGCAGCCTCTCTAAACACTGCCTGCCCTGAGCCTACACAGCGCCTATGTCCACTGTAACCTGTCCCCATTCTGCAGATGGAGTGATCTTTCCAAAAGGCAAATGTGATCATGTTACTTTTCTCCCTCTAAATGTGAATTGGATCCTTATTTCTCTACAGGACTTAGTATGGCATAAAGACCTTTACTTGATTTGTTGATCCGCACTCTGTTTACTTACCCACATTTCTCACTATTCCTTTGTACTCAAAGCTCCATTCATATTAAGGTTCATTCAGTTCCTGAAATCCTCTTGTTCATTCTCATTCTAGGCACTTTGTTTTGTAAAACTGCTCTCTCAGCCCAAAGCACACCCCTTTCTCAATCTGCTCCTCCTCTTCTCTCCCAGGGCAATCTCCTACTTAGCCCTCAAGCCTTGGCTGGGCTGCCATTTTCTTTGGCAGCCTTTCCCAAGCTGGCTTAGCTGCCTCAGTGTTTTTTCTTAGCCTAACACTTCCTACACTGTATTGTGGTGTCTGATTCCTCATTAGACTCTAAGCCCTTTGAGTATCAGAACTTTGCCTTATTCAGAACGGTCTCTCAAAAGCCTGAAGCAGTATTGCGACACAATGTGTACTCAATTTTTGTTATATGAATGAACTTAGAAAGGACATAATCTGGAGTTGATAATTATTAAAGCTGGGTAATGGATACAGAGGGTTTTATTATGCTATTTTTCTTCATTTTATGTATATTTGACATTTTCCATAACAAAAAGATTTTAAAAATATATTTTTTATTGATTTCAGAGATGAAGGGAGAGAGAGATAGAAACATCGATGATGAGAGAGCATCATTGATTGGCTGCCTCCTGCAGGCCCCACACTGGGTATTGAGCCCACAACCTGGGCATGTGCCCTGACCCAGAATCAAACCGTGTCCTCCTGGTTCATAGGTTGATGCTCAACCACTGAGCCTTGCTGGCTGGACCATAACAAAAATATTTTTAATAATACATTATTTTAAATACTGTATCTTATCTCTTCTTAAATTCCAATAGGTAAGAAACTGTGAAGCCAAAATAGTATGTCATAAATGAATATTAAAACATAAATACAGGCTCATTGTATACCCATTGAATATTCTCATATGAATCATGCACACTTAAAAAGGGGCTGCATGTATTTTGGTAAATGGAGTGAACAATTAAAAGATGATAAAATATATATTAAAAAATAAAGAAACTGTGAGATAGAAGCTGCCACATTCCATGTGTGAGCCTCATGGGAATGGGGTTTGTAAAATGGGTGTTGCGAGAGGCCTGATGCAAAAGGGAACGTGGGCAGGACCTTCTTGAAGAGCCTGCACTCTATTTGTTCCCATCAGCCCCGGGACGGATCTACCAATTTCATGCTGGTGGGGCACAAAAATAAACAAACAAGATGCAAGGACAAGGGAAGACATTGTTCTGTCCAAACTGGACAGTTTGTGACAGGGCTCAGGATGACTGCTTGGGCTTTGTAGCTTTTCCAGTGGTTCCTAATAAACCCGGCTTTGTGTGAGCCTCACTGAGGCTGTGCGGCTCTGTTGTTCTAAAGCTTTCTCCCTCTCTGGCCTGGCTGCCCTGTGAACTTGTTAGCAGTCATTGATTTCTTTGAGTTGGACTTGACTGAATTAAATCGCTTTGCTTGGCATTTTAAAAGGGGCGTTTTTCTTGAGGAAGATGGAGTTTGGTACTGCCTTTCAGAATTTGTAACATTAAATTCCTTCAAGGCACAGGAGACATTTGGCTAAAGAAAGATCTGAACAATAACTTTAGCTTAAAAAGGTCATGAGAAAAATTAGTATCTTTAAGGTTTCACCCACATGGTGGGAATAAAGCAGGGACATGGTGGGAATAAAGCAGGGAAATAATGCATTTCTATCTACTAATCAATTGGCCAATCAATATTGTCTGGGCTCTTCCCCTGTGCTTAGTAAGCCTGAGGCCCTGCCTGTAGGTTGAAATTAACTAGGCTAACAACTGTTGTGGGATAAACGGACTGCCAACCAAACACATGGATTCCAGGGGTTCCCCAGGACAGCAGCGCAGGATGAATGGGAAGCCTGGATCCCTGGATGCAGATTGACTTTTTTTTTTTTTTTTAAATATATTTTATTGATTTTTTACAGAGAGGAAGGGAGAGGGATAGAGAGTCAGAAACATCAATGAGAGAGAAACATCGACCAGCTGCCTCCTGCACACCCCCCACTGGGGTCGTGCCCGCAACCAAGGTACATGCCCTTGACCGGAATCGAACCTGGGACCTCTCAGTCCGCAGGCTGACGCTCTATCCACTGAGCCAAACCGGTTTCGGCCAGATTGACTTTTAAAAAAAATTCAAAGTATCTGATTAAAAACAACAACGAACGAAATTATATGTGACAGTATGTATTATTGTCTTGATTTTATAGATGATAAAACCAAACTCAGAGAATTAAACCCAACTTGGATCTGAATTGTAAAGCCGTTTTTTCCGGAGACAATTTGTGTCTGGGATACAAACTGAAAGGATGCACATTACTGAACTTTTTCAGTTGAAAAAAGATGCTTTCAAGTCATCAGATTTCAGCTAGTTACAATTGAGTCTCAAGTTTTTACCAGTTTGAAATCCTGCAGTGCTTGAATTTCCACCAGATGTCACCGTTTACCACCCTATCATTGCCTTCAGTTTTGCTTCTAAAAAAGGTAAGGGAGCCCAATCTGCATGACTCAGAGGTTGAGTGTTGACCTATGAACCAGGAGGTCACAGTTCGATTCCTGGTCAGGGCACATGGCTGGGTTGAGGGCTTGATCTCTAGTATGGGGCATGCAGGAGGCAGCTGATCAATGATTTAATAAAATTATATTTTAAAAAAGTAAAAAATATTAGGGAAAGTATTAGAGAAAGACAAGTATCACATGATCTCGCTCGTATGTGGAATCTAAATAACAAAATAAAATGATGAATGGAGTGGATTCAGAGACATGGAAGCATGGAACAGAGTGCAGAATCTTGGAGGAAAGGTGGGGGAGGGTGGGTAGGTGGGAGGTAATCAACCAAGGACCTTGTATGCATATATGCATGGCCCATGGACACAGACAATGGGGCGGTGAGGGCTTGGGGGGTGGTGGGGCAGGCTAGAGGGGGTCAATGGGGGAAAAGAGGGGACATATCTAATACTTTCAACAATAAAGAATTATTAAAAATAAAATATTTTTTAAAAAGTATTAGGGAAGAAGGGCCCATCTTGCTCTTTGGTTTCTCAGGATGGTTATTGCATCTGGGTATGAGGTGGAGGGCTGTGAGCTCTGAACCTTGACTCACTGAGACGGAATTGGAAAATGTAGTGAGCCATTTGCTGCCCTGATTTCCTCCCCTTTGTGATTTCATATATTTAACAACCAGCCAATTTCTGATGGCTGTGCCAAGGAGAGTTATAACCTGGCCTTTGGTCAAGACTGCATGGACAAAGAGGAGGCTTTGAGGTGAAGGGGGATGCCAGGAATGCTGCAGCTTCTCAGTGATCCATAGTAGAAGCCAGTGCCAGATGGGGTTGGGACTTGGACCAGGCTTGAGTGTGGCTTCTGAGAAGAGGCCAGAAACAGTCCTAAACACCAGGCCTCTCACCTACTCAAATGTCCCAAATTACACTGCTGGGAGTTCATTCCTTTGGAGCTAATATTAGCATTCTCCATAGATTTTGTGAGGAAGAAAATATTAATTCTTTTACATCTAAGTGCAAATAAATTTGAACTTTATTTTTTTCCTAATGGGAAAAACCAGGCCAGAATGAGAGAATGAGGTGCCTTGGTGATGCCTGGGGATGTTGGGGAAGTGGATAAGGTGAGGGATGGGAGAGAAAGAGACAGAGAGAAGGAGGAAGACTTCTCTTAAATCCCAGTTTGGCCCAGACTAATGGGCATGGTGCCTGGGAGACCTTCCTTTGCTTCCTGTCCCTCACACCCTGCACATCTTCACCTTGCCTTTCTCGGTATTGTAAAGAATGCACAAGGCACAATGATTGGCCCCCAAAAGCCTGGACGCCTCCAGGAGCCAGCAAATGATATAAAATGCCTGGTTTTCTTTTCTAAAGCTGCAGATCAGGGAAAGGGGAAGTTTATAGACCTTAATGACACTATTAAGTTGCTAAAAATAGTCAGCTTGCAGCTAGTTTTATTTTTTTAAAGATAAAAACAAAAAAGGAAGCAGTAGGACATGGCTTTTATTTGCTGATCATATGCTCATTTTTCTTTTTTTTTCTTTTTTTTGTATTTTATTGATATTTTACAGAGAGGAAGGGAGAGGGATAGAGAGTTAGAAACATTGATGAGAGAGAAACATCGATCAGCTGCCTCCTGCACACCTCCTACTGGGGATGTGCCCGCAACCAAGATACGTGCCCTTGACTGGAATCGAACCTGGGACCTTTCAGTCCGCAGGCCGACGCTCTATCCACTGAGCCAAACCGGTTTCGGCCATATGCTCATTTTTCAAGCCAGCAACAAACGTGTCTATGTAATTGAGTGCATATACTCCTTGGAAGGTGCTGATGCGAATAAAGCTCGCTCTTCAACTTCAAAAAATATGTCCGTGCCAACATGTGACCTCCTGGGCAAAAGGTCACAGATGAAAGTCTTAAATAAATGGGGCTAAATTAAACTTGCAGATGTGGAAAGAGCAGATTTGTTGTAGAATTGGAAGATGTGTGTGAAATTGCTTTCATCATTTCTTTCCAGTAATGTTTGACTCATCCCATTTAGTCTTAGTTTGCTCAACTATTTTTGCACAACCTCTAGCAACTTTTACTGATGACTTGTAGGTAAAAATATTCATGTTCCAGTGTGTCTGGGTTATCAGATGATCACTGGCCTGACTCAAGAGAGCAGATGGAGTCATACAAAAACTTCACAGTCCACCTATGTCCCCTGGGGTGGGGGCGTGTCTGGTGACACTAAACTTTTAGTTGCTGTGGGACCCACCCACAGAGCTTTGCTAAATAGGGAATAACCAGAGGAGTTGTGTGGATTTATCTCTAAGATATGTTTACAGGCAATAAAGTAAGTCACATGACATTTTTGGTTTCCTAGTGCCAGCATTTGCTTTGTCACTATTTTTCATTTTTGCCATTATTATAGATATGTGTTGATATTTCACTGTTTTAATTTGTATTTTTCTAGTGGCTTATGATGTTAATTATTCTTTCATGTGTTTATTTACCATCTCTATATGCTCTTAGAGGAAATGTCTGTTCATGTCTTTTGCTCATATTCTTAGTTAGGTTGTTGTTTGCTTTTTAACTCTTGAGTTTTGAGAGGTCTTTGTATATTCTGGATACAAGTTCTTTGTCAGATATGGGGTTTGTCAACATTATCTTGAAGTCTGTATCTTATCTTTCCATCCTCTTAGATAAGGTCATTGGCAGAGCAAAATTTTTTATTTTTCATTAATCCAATTTTTTCCGTTATGGATTTTACTTTTGATGTCTAAAACTCTGCCCAGCCTTAGGTCACAAAGATTTTCTATCATTTTTTCCCCAAAAGTTTTATAGTTTTACATAAAGTTGTACATTTAAGTTTGTGAACTATTTTGGATTAATTTTTGTATTAGGTGTTGGGCTTTGGTGAAGGATTTTTGGAGGGTTTTATCACTGGGGCCTGGACATCTCAATGCATGTTAGCCCATATTCTCCCTGTCTACTTCTCTATTTTCCTCGACATTATATCAAGTCTACTTTAAATTTCACCTCTTTTACTCTTTCATTAGGTCTTTCTCCATATTGACATTTCATCCCTGATTCCTTACTGCCCTACTGAATTAAAGAATACAATTATGATGATAGATATCCTCTATTATTGACATGAGTCATGCCAATAATTTGATAATAGGATGCGATGAGAATGTCATTATGTTTGTCTTTCCCAATATATTGTAAGTCTGTAGAGAGGGAGAGCATATTTTTCTCTTTCTCAAAACCTAGGCCAAGATTCTGCAGATAGTGAGAACTCAATGATATTAGTAGAATCAAAATGAACAGAGTTCTGCCAAGCTTAAATTTGCTAGAAGAGGGATATGCTCATTTATATGTTGCATCTGAGTTCAGATGCAATATAAAAATATTTTTTAAAGGCAAAACTGAGTGGAGAGGCCAGTAGCATCCCAACTGTATCACTCCTGACTGCTCCCACCTGCGATGTACAGGTTGGAAGCTGTTTACTTGGGTTAATGAGGTCAGGATGGCAGCTAAAATTGCCCAGTGCCAACAGTATGGTTGGTTCCAGGACGCTGTCAGAAGGCATACTACTGATTCTCTTTTTTAAATTTTTTTTTAATTTTTTTATTGTCTACAGTTTTACATATGTCTCCTTTTTCCCCGAAGGACCCCCGTACCCCCCAGCCATTCCCACCCG
Organism: Plecotus auritus; assembly: GCF_963455305.1. Classification (NCBI taxonomy): domain Eukaryota; kingdom Metazoa; phylum Chordata; class Mammalia; order Chiroptera; family Vespertilionidae; genus Plecotus; species Plecotus auritus. The sequence goes on along the minus strand of NC_137777.1, from coordinate 29,785,526 downwards.
GGCAAGCCCCCACCACCCAGTGTCTGTGTCCATTGGTTATGCTAATATGCATGCATACAAGTCCTTTGGTTGCTCTCTAACCCCCCCCCCCCCGCCCCCCATCTCCTCTGCCATTTGTCTCTGGATCTATTTGTGTTCATCAAATTATGTTGATCATTATATCCCACATATGAGTGAGGTCATGTGATATTTATCTTTCTCCGACTGGCTTACTAGTATTTCGCTTAGCATAATGCTCTTCAGTTCCATCCATGTTGCTGCAAATGTTAAAAGTTCCTTCTTTTTTATAGCAGCGTAGTATTCCATTGTGTAGAGGTACCACAGTTTTTTAATCCACTCATCTGCCGATGGGCACTTAGGTTGTTTCCAAATCTTAGCTATTATAAATTGTGCTGCTATGAACATATATACTACTGATTCTTAAATACTTTCCCAATCCATTTGCCTATGATTCAGCTTGAGCATATCCCTCAAGACAGAAGTTTGAAATTATATGTGTGTACACATATTTTATACATATACATGCACACACTCAACATATGTATTTTGTTGCTGTCTGTTTCTTCAGAGTAGCCTCCAAATTCTACCTTAAGGACTTCTGGCCAGGATAGCCCATTTCATTTTAGTTTCCTGAAGACCTTGTGCTTAGATGACAATATAATAGAGGTGCTTGGATATTCATGTGTTCTTTGTTCACATATGTCTGAAAGCTCAAAAGCACAGGTCAGTATAGTTCTAGAGAAAAATCTTCCTAATGATTATAAAAGACTTTTATTCTTCTTATGAAAATTAAAATAACATGGAGGGAAAAGGGCAGATCCAGAGAATTAAATAAAGAGTTTGCAAATAAGTGATTCTTATTAGGATATGAGCCACGATACAGGGACAGATAAGTTTTTTAGTGTTACAGTTATTTGGACAGGTTTGCTGTAGTATGATTTTGCAGCACTTAATTCTGATCTCTGCTCATTATTTGTTAAACATTAACACATGCCCATCTCCCACCAGACCAAATAATCTTTTAAAAGATAATTCTATTAATAGTTAAGAGGATTTACAGACTTAATCTGTGCTTTCTGCAAAGATACACACCACACTAAGCAGGAAAATTGTCTCTTTTTTGGGAAATGTTATCTAGTGGTAGAAATTCATTCTTAGGGAATTCTCTTTTTGAAACTACGATTTTAAGAAAAACACCCCTTCGCTCCTTAATGTTTTTTTTTTTAAATATATGCCTTACTTTATTTTTTTATTTTTAATTTTTTAAATTGATTTCAGAGAGGAAGGGTGAGGGAGAGAGAGATAGAAACATCAAAGATGAGAGAGAATCATTGATTGGCTGCCTCCTGCATGCCCCCCACTGGGGATCGAGCCAGTAACCCGGGCATGTGCCCTTGGCTGGAATCGAACCGGGGACGGACCTTCAATCTGCAGGCAAACGCTCTATCCTCAGAGCCAAACCAGCTAGGGCTTTAATGTTCTTTTGTTCCTTCTTTAGTATATTAATTTTTTCTCTAGCAATTTTTGTAGAAAGCAGTCTATAATTTTTCTTTTATTACTATATGAGATATAACCTTTATATCAGAGAAAAATATTCAATGGTTAATAGCAATAGACATAAAAATTTGTTAAAGTTTTCTGCTTTTTTAAAACATTATCTCTGGAAACAAACAAACAAAACATAAACAGTCATTTGTCTTGGTAAAGGGAAGTTGTTTAGGTTGGAGAAAATTGCACAGATCAGGTAATTATTATCAAGGTTCTTAGGGTTTCTCTTGAAAAATTTGAAAACAATTTTGATATAACGTCAGTAAGATAAAGTGAGCAATGGCTCTGAAACTTGCTTAGCTTTTATATTCCTTATCAATAACTCTTTCCTTGTCAAGACAGGATCATGGATTGAGGAGATTGTCTTACCTTGATATCATACACAGCCGTGGTGGCCCCTTCTTTTTCGGTGGTTTGGTGAATGTTTGCATTATATGCCTCCGCCCGCTGCAGGGTCAGAAATGGCTTCCACACGGATGGCCTGCAGAAATGTTTCTGGAGGCATTCTTGGTTATCTTGGGAAAGCCTGGTCATGGTTTTACAGTAAAGGCTCCAAATGAGTCCTGGAGCCTGATTTTAACTACCAGCCAAGGTCCCCTCTATTTCTCTTCATTTGGCTAATGCTGAGCTCTCTCTCAGTCCCCTGGGGACTGCCCTGGAAAGTGACACAAATCCAAGCAAAAGGATTATCTGTTTTATGGATGAGCAGCTTATCCACAGATCTGAAGTATTCTATTTCAGGTAGGACCTCCTATTTTGAATGTCTAGGTATGTTAGGACTGCCCTCTACAGGTAGTAATGTATTCCTAATTAAAATTTAATCCTAAATCAAAACTGAAATGATTCAAGTGATATATTGCTTAGTAAATAGTGATAAAGGAAATAGGTTGCTTGGCAGAACTTTGTACTGGCAGTGTGTGGTAAGGAATAGTACTTGGCAATCTTGGGCTATGCGATTGAGGGGCAGATGGTTCCCCTAATCCAGTGGTCGGCAAACTCATTAGTCAGCAGAGCCAAATATCAACAGCACAACGATTGAAATTTCTTTTGAGAGCCAAATTTTTTAAACTTAAACTTCTTCTAATGCCACTTCTTCAAAATAGACTCGCCCAGGCCATGGTATTTTGTGGAAGAGCCACACTCAAGGGGCCAAAGTGCGGCATGTGGCTCTCGAGCCTCAGTTTGCCGACCACGGCCCTAATCTACTTAGGTTTCTTAAAACATCATTTTAGTACCAGTCAGATTTGTGGCTAGAAATGTATGCTAAACTCATACCCAAACTTAAGGCCAAGGATTATCACTCTTTTTATTTGTCATGTAGAATTAGTTAAAATGAGTTTCTTAGGAGGTAACCAGTCATCTAATGATTAAGGTAAAATTTGTAACATCATACTTGATATTTGTACTCAGTGGGCAAAAGCATTTCCCTTAGAAACAGGAGCAAGACAGGGATGTTCATTTTCACCACTCTTCTTCAACATAGTACTGGAAGTGCTAGCCATAGCGATCAGACAAGAAGAAAAAATAAAAGGCATCCAAATTGGAAAGGAGGAAGTGAAACTGTCATTATTTGCAGATGACATGATATTGTACATAGAAAACCCTAAAGGCTCCACTAAGAAATTACTAGATTTAATAAATAAATTCAGCAAATTAGCAGGATAAAAATTAACATCCAGCAATCGAGGGATGACATTTTTATAAACCAATAATGAACTCTAAGAAAGAGAAACTAAAAATCGGATTTATCATTGCAACAAAAAAATAAGATACCTTGCAATAAATTTAACTAAGGAGATAAAAGACCTGTACTCTCTCTACAGGACATATTAGTAGAAAAAAGAAATAGAGCCTAAACCGGTTTGGCTCAGTGGATAGAGCGTCATCCTTCGGACTGAAAGGTCCCAGGTTCAATTCTGGTCAAGGGCACATACCTTTGTTGTGGGCACATCCCCAGTAGGAGGTGTGCAGGAGGCAGCTGATCAATGTTTCTAACTCTCTATCCCTCTCCCTTCCTCTCTGTAAAAAAATCAATAAAATATATTTTTTAAAAAAGAAAAAAGAAATAGAGGCAAATACAAACAATGGAAGACTTTGTTCATGGATTGGAAAAATTAACACCATTAAAATGTCCACACTACCCAAAGCAATCTATAGAGTCAACTCAATCCCTATTAAAATACCAGTGGCATATTTCAGATTTAGAATACTCCAAAAGAAAGCATAGGCTGCAAAATCTCAGACATCTCTCATAGCAAATATGTTTGCTGAAACATCTCCTAGGGCAAGGGAAACAAAGGAAAAAATAAACAAATGTGGCTACATCAAAATAAAAACCTTCTGCACAGCAGAAGAAACGGCCAGCAAAATGAAAAGGGAACCCACTGTATGGGAGAACATATTTGCCAATGATACAACAGATAAGGGATTAATTTCCAAAATATATAAAGAACTCATACAATATAACAAAAGGAAGACAATCATCATCATCATCATCATTATTGTTTAAAGAATAATTTATTGATTTTTAAAGAGAGAAGAAGGGAGAGGGAGAAAGAAACATCACTGTGAGAGCACAACATCCATTGGCTGCCTCCTGCATGCTCCTTACCAGGTTTCTGAAAACAGGGCTGTGCCTTTGACTGGATATCAAGCTGGCAACCTCCCAGTACACGAGAGCCAACTAAGCCACACTGGCCAGGGCAACACGAATTATTGTTTTTAGTATAATTGCAAATATTGCATGGAACATTCATTGTTGGCTAAACCTGCAACCCCAGGGCAAGATAACTTTTATGACCCACGTCTCAGCATCAGTTTCATATACAATAGCCCGTTAAGAACGCCTGCTTCATTGACCTGTTAAATCCAAATGAAAGTCAATCTACTTAAAAGCACTGAATTAAACTTTTGAAAAGAATGACGGTTAAGATAAACGAGTTTTGCCACCAGGAGGTCACAGTTCGATTCCAGATTAGGCACTGCCTGGATTTCAGGCTTGGTCCTAGATGTGGGGCGTGCAGAAGGCAGCCAATCAATGATTCTCATCATTGATGTTTCCATCTCTCTCTTCCTTTTCCTTCCTCTCTAAAATAATAATAATAATAATTATATATATATCATAAACGAGTCTTGGCCTGGTTCTCGGGCTCCAGCGGGTACCCTGGCACGGGAGCGGCCTGCTGGGTTTCGGGTCCCCCACATGCCCTCCCTCGGGACAGGCCAATCCGGGCTGGCGGTGAGGGTCAGGGGAGGTAGCCTGTCTTAGGACCCTTTTGAGTGCAGGAACCTGAACCGAGCAATTCCCTCCTAAGCGCCCGCCGCTCGGCTGCTGTTTTGAACCCTCCCGGCTTCCGCCTTCCGGGTGGTCACATGCCTCTGCTCACGTGACCGACACTCCTGTCATTCGACTGCCGCCACCCCGGCTGCCGGCTGCCTGCTGCCTGCTGCCTGCGCTGCCCTCAACGTCTCCGCGGTGGTGGAACCTCTTCACTCCCCGGCGCCCGAGTCTCCCGCCGTCGCTTCAGGCCTCCGGACCCGCCGGAGAGGTTCGGACTCGGCGCCCTAGCTCGGCGGGGCCCCGACACCCGGACCGCCGCCTCCTCCCAGCCGCCTTCGGGTGCGTTGTGGGCTCCCCAGGGTTCGCGCAGTAAGGCCGCACTCCGCTTGTTTCGTTGGGGACACCTGCCCAAGGGAGGCGACCCCGCGGCTGCCCCAGAGCCCCCGGTGCGCGCTGCTGTCCCACCGCCCAGGCCCTCCGCCCCCTCCGGCGCCGGGGTCCTGGAGTCCCCTGGTCCCGGCTTCTTTCCTTTCGGGCCTGCACCGGGTTTAGGAACCTGCAGAGCCTTCCCCGCGGGGGCCGGGAACCCAAGGGCGGGCAGGGAGGGGAGGAGAATGGATGAAGGGTATGCGCTCCCCGGGATGGGCCACCGCCCTGTCTAGCTGGAGGTCCGAGTTGTCCGGGGGCTTAGATGACCGCGCGGAGACCTGCAGCCTCCCCTGGACGGGCCGCCGGGCTGGGTCCGCCTGGTCCGGGGGCCGCAGGTTGGGCCGGAAGGAGCCAGTTTCTGCCTGGGCCCTGCCAGGCCACCTCGCTCTTGCTTGTTTAGGCAGCAGCCCTCAGATGTAGAGATTAAGTTCCAAACTGACTGAGGGCATTGGGGCCCTTTCAGCTTCTCTGTATATAAGCGTGAGCTTACGTTTTATGAAAAGGAACCTCAGTGTTTTTGTGTCGTGATAAAATCAGGCTTAAACTTTTATCTGTTCGTTTGGGTGTGAGAATTACTTAAAAGGCTCATGATTGTAGGTTCTTGTCGTCAGACTAGACTTCCCATTGTTGGCTGTACCTAAGATGTAATTGGTATTTGTTCCAAAAATTTCTCCTAAAGTTGATTTTGAAAATACCATGAACTTTGGTTGAAAAAAAAAATCAAGCGCTATCGTCTAAGAAATTGCATTCCCACGTTGGTTATTTTAATCCGAATGAGAATTTAAGAAAGCACTTACAGGTTTTTCATATGTCATTGCAAAAAATGATGCTTAGTAAATGTAAATAAAATAATTGATCCTAGCTGTACTTTGCAGGTTCTTATTTTTCTTTTGTCAGAGGAGGAAAGTTGATCCCAATTGTATACAATTAAAATACTTTCCTATTTTGTATGCCTATTCTATTTAAGCATGATTTCTGATGTCAGTTTCTTGAATGGTTACTTTACAAATCTTACCACAACATTGTGCCAATAATTAAGAAAAACCTTTCCTGGAAAAGTACAGACCTATAGAGAGCGCTTTTATGGAGCAGCTTATAATTGGTGGACAAGATTTGAAGTATAATAATATTAACATTAATGATATTTAATATATGTGTTGAATGCCTGGAGAGATGAAGTGATAATGATGATATTATTAGTAATAATTGTAGTAGTTGTTAAAAAATAATAACACAGTATTCTGGTTTTACCTTACAGCAAAATTGTTGGAAAACTTCCAAGGGCATAAAATTTAGATGACCAAAATGGATATCCGTGGTGCCGTGGATGCTGCTGTTCCAACCAACATTATTGCTGCCAAGGCTGCAGAAGTTCGCGCGAACAAAGTGAACTGGCTGTCCTATCTTCAGTAAGTACGGATTTGCTGTGAATCATGGGTAATCATGTGTTTTTGCATCAGACTTTTTCATGGTCATGCTTCTGTGAGAGAAATATTGGAAAAATACTAATAAATGTGGAAGAAAACACTTCCTTCTTAGAGCTGCGGCTCTGTTCAGCAGAGCGGCTCAGAGCACTTTTGACCTCTGCCTGGAAAGTTGTGCTTTTCTAGTGAGTGAGAAACCATGGGATGAGCATTCATGGACTATGGAGGGAGGAAGACGATAATGTGCAGAGCCTGCTGCGGGCTCATTATTCCCCACAGTGTGCCTTGCTGATCAGCGTGGGGACAGATGGTGTTGCAGAATAGCTCATACAGCTAGTAAAAAGCGTAGATGTTTGAGTTCAAGACCTGGGTTTGCCTTCTGGTTCTGTGTACGAGTTTGGTGATCTTAGGCAAATCTCTTCTCTGAGGTTCATTACAGTAAATGTGAAATGGGGATACATATACCACAAGTTTTTATTTTTCTGTAATAATGTACTTAAAGTATTAGCACTATAGAATAAAAGCATTAGTATGTTGAATACACTCGCAGTAAATTTCAGTTTTTCCCCTTCTTGTGTATATTAAGATTTATCATGCTGCTGTTCTGTATTTATCTGTAACATAAGTGTTCATTTATTCTTGACCATATTTTATCATATTGACTTCACTTCTTTTCTGTTTATTTTGATATATTTATAACAGTGAGTTATTAGGAAATTCAATTTAGATTTGCTTATACATTTTGAAAAATGTGAGGAATCTTTAGGTTTACTAGTATATTTAGCAGTTTGCTTTATTGAAAGGATATACAGTGTACAAAAATGATCCGTTTAGTTCTGTTAATCTCATCACTTATCAAATATTTATTGACTGCCAAGTTTGAGGCATTTTCCTGGGCTTTGGGGCTAAACTCATAATTTACGAGGGAAGTCAGATATTTAAACAGAATTTTAATTCAGTATGTTAATTGGGATAATAGGAAGGTGCACAGAGAATGATGAGTGCACAGAAAAAGAACAGCTAATCTACCTCTAGGAAGTTTTCCTGAAGGGGATTTTCAAAGGTATGGAATTAAAAATAGCATTCTGGGTGGGGAATAATTCATGTTTTGGAAACAGGGGAGAGCTGAGGCTGGAGAGGCAGCAGGAGCCAATCGGAAGGTCCTGTGTGCTATCAGAAGGAGTTTGGACTTGATTCTGTCAGTGCTTTTCAAGTTGATTCTTTTTTTCTCCCTTTAATTTAATAAATCGTTATTGTTCAGATTATTACAATTGTTCCTCTTTTCCCCCCCAAGCTCCCCTCCACCCGGTTCCCACCCCACCCTCTGCCCTTACCTCCCCCCCCCACCTGTCCTCATCCATAGGTGTACGATTTTTGTCCAGTCTCTTCCCTCACCCCCTACACCCCTTCCCCCCCCCCCCCCCCCGAGAATTGTCAGTCCACTCCCTTTCTATGCCCCTGATTCTATTATATTCACCAGTTTATTCTGTTCATCAGACTTTTTCATTCACTTGATTTTTAGATTCACTTGTTGACAGACATGTATTTGTTGTTCACAATTTTCATCTTTACCTTTTTCTTCTTCCTCCTCTTCTTAAAGAATACCTTTCAGCATTTCATATAATACTGGTTTGGTGGTGATGAACTCCTTTAGCTTTTTCTTATCTGTGAAGCTCTTTATCTGCCCTTCAATTCTGAATGATAGCTTTGCTGGGTAGAGTAATCTTGGTTGTAGGTTCTTGCTATTCATCACTTAGAAAATATCTTGCCACTCCCGTCTGGCCTGTGTAGTTTCTGTTGAGAAATCAGCTGACAGTCGTATGGGTGCTCCCTTGTAGGTAACTAACTGCTTTTCTCTTGCTGCTTTTAATATTCTCTCTTTGTCTTTTGCTCTTGGCATTTTAATTATGATGTGTCTTGGTGTGGTCCTCTTTGGATTCCTTTTGTTTGGGGTTCTCTGTGCTTCGTGGACTTGTAAGTCTATTTCTTTCACCAGGTGGGGGAAGTTTTCGGTCATTATTTCTTCAAATGGGTTTTCAGTATCTTGCTCTCTCTCTTCTTCTGGCACCTCCATAATTCTGATGTTGGTACACTTGAAGTTGTCCCAGGGGCTCCTTACACTACAACTTTTTGGATTCTTTTTTCTTTTTGCTTTTTCGGTTGAGTGTTTTTTGCTTCTTTGTATTTCAAATCTTTGACTTGATTCTTGCGATCCTCTAGTCTGCTGTTAGATTTCTGTATAATATTTTTTATTTCAGTCAGTGTATGCTTAATTTCTAGTTGGTCCTTTTTCATATCTTCGAGGGTCTTGCTAAATTTATCATCCTTTTCTAGGAAATTCTTAAAAAACCTTATAACCGTGGTTTTGAATCTATATCCAGTCGTTTGCTTTCCTCCGTTTCTGTCATTTGTGACCTGTTTCTTTGTTCCTGCATTTTGGCTGCTTCCCTAAGTTGATAGAGTGGCTTTGTGTGCTAGGTGTCCTATAGGGCCCACTGGCTCAGCCTCCCCAGGTACCTGAGGTGGACACTCTTGGTGCACCCCTTTGTGGGCTGTGTGCACAGTCTTGTTGTAGTTAAGCCTTGATTGTTGTTGGTATCACTGGGAGGAATTGACCTCCAGGCCAATTGGCTGTGAGGATCAGCTGTGTCTATGCTGGGAGAACTTCTGTGCTGGAGACACCCTTATGAGACAAGACTTGCAAAAGCCTCTGTGCTCAGCTTGGATGGGGCGGAGTCTCAGGGCGGAGCAGACAGCATTGGTTTCCTGTCAGCCCTGCCCTAATAGGCCCCTGTGTCTCAGTGTCCCATGGTAATCGCTGCAAGCACCTCTGAGAGAAAGCCGCCCTCGAGTTTCGCCTGCTGCCAGACAGTCCAGTTTCTACCCAAATGAGTCTGGGTCCCAGAGTCTCACCTGGAACTGGAGTTCAGCGCAGTCAGGAGCTTTTGTCTCCCTCCCGCTTGAGAAAGCCAGCTGTGCACTCAGTTGCCAGTCCTCTCCGTGCGTGCGTCTCAGCACCTCTGCCTCCCGCAGCTCCTCTGAGCCTCACTGTGCTTTTCTCTTTCCTTCTAGTTGTAGAATTTCCACTCAGCCAGCCTTCCTGTGGTTCTGGATGATGTCCGTTTTGTCTTTTAGTTGTAGTTTTGAAATTGTTGTGGGAGGCAGCAGTTTAGGTGTTTACCTATGCCGCCATCTTGGTTTTTCCTCAAGCTGATTCTTAAGCTGTGAAATCCATGGTTGATGTGAAGTTCAGTAAGGAAGCTCAGCATGTAAAACAGATAAAAGTGATGATTGAATGGAGGTAGGAGTGTATGTCTTAGAGTCATCTTTTAAGACCACGTTTAGTAGACTTATTTGTGCAATCTAATGAACAAAATGAATTGACCAACAAAATAAGACTCGAAGCATGGAGGCATGGAACAGACTGACATGCCTCAATGTGGGGTTGGAGGGACAAGAGAAGAAAAAGCAAAGAACTTACATACTTATATGCATAGCCCACGGACATGGGCAATTAGTGTAGTGAAGATCTGTGAGGGTGGGTAAGGGTTGGGAGGAAGGGGATAAAGGGAAGGGGGAAATGGGAGATACCTGTAATACTATAAACAATAAAAATATATTAAAAATAAAATACTGTTGTAGTTATTAGAAACAACTGAAGTGTGTAAAGTGGGGGTTAGATGATCAGATTTACCTTTTGGTTGGTTTGTTCTACTGACAATGTAGAGGATAGATTTGGGGATAATAAGCCCAGAGCTAGGGAGACACTGTGGCAGTATTTGGGTTGTTGGTATGCATAGAATTGGATAGATTTGAGAAAGTCTTTGTGATTAATTTGATGTGTGAGGATGAAAAAGAATCCAGGCTGACTTCTGGCTTCTCGGAAGGGAACGGATTATTGTAGGCCTACGGACTCCAGGGTAGCAGGAGGAGGGACTTTCTGATGTTTCCTTGTTCACCTGTATCTGTGTAATTGTTTAAATCCCCTGTAAACTTAGGATTGTGAGCTCTGTGTCCTGATTTTATTTCGGAGTACATTTAGACTAGAGCACAATGACTTTCATGTTTATAAAGCCTCATTCTGTTTATAACCTAAATAGAATAACATTGCTATTGATCATAAAGCACTGGCTGACTGGCAGAGGTTGTGTAGCGTTGGAATTTGGGACATTTTTAGTTACATGGAGATTTTTAATTGCTTTCCCTTCTTTTCCTCTTGTTCCAAGGCCTCCATACTTTATAAGTTGGATTCTCTCTTTTTTCTATTTTCTGTCCGTTATTCAGTTGTTCATCTCATGAATTTCTTTTCTAAAACTCCTCTGCTCTGTACTAGTATGTCTGCGCACAAATGTTCACCAAATGTTAACTGTGTGCCTGCTGTCAAGCTGTTGGTTGTGGGGACACCAGTGGGTGTGAAATGTGCCTCCCTAAAAGAGCTTACAGATTGGTAGGGGCTAGATACAACATATGAATTATCAGTGAATCTTATATCACATTATATTCTGATAAAATAAAACCTGTGGAAGAGTTACCCAATGTCAGGAGGCTATAATAATATAATAATGCTTCACCCCTCACAAATTAACATGTTATTATGAAGACACAGTGTTTAAAAATGTATTTATATTTGATCAGACCTTTTCTTTTTTGAAAATATATTTTTATTAATTTTTTACAGAGAGGAAGAGAGAGGGATAGAGAGTTAGAAACATCGATGAGAGAGAAACATCGATCAGCTGCCTCCTGCACACCCCCCACTGGGGATGTGCCTGCAACCAAGGTACATGCCCTTGACCAGAATCGAACCTGGGACCCTTCAGTCCACAGGCTGACGCTCCATCCACTGAGCCAAACTGGTCAGGGCCAGACCTTTTCTTTATCATTCACCTAGACAGTACAGACAGTGGAACCTCGGTTCTCCCAACTTAATTTGTTCTGGAAGGCTATTCGAGAAGCTATTTATTTGAAAATGGAATCATTTTTTTCCCATTAGAAATAATATAAATGGAATTAATCCACTCCAGATCCCAATGATTCCCTGTTTTAACCTTTCTTATATATAGTACATGTCTAATGTATGGTTTAATATATAAACAAACACTTTAAAAACAAAAAGGACATGAAATGTAAATGAAAATTTAACAAAAAGGAAATGAAATGTACAGTTAAAAATGAAAATTTACATACACACTAGAACTTAACTTCAATGCTGAGAGCTGTTGATGACTGAATGTGGAGAGGAGGGATGGAGGGATGTTATTGTTTGGAAGGGGAGTCCCCTTTCATAAAGATGCCAGGGAGCTATTCCTCTGGGTTCTTTCTCTCTTTTGTCCCCTTGCTCCACTAGAACAGTGAGGAAGCTGTCCTCTTCCACCACCTTGGCCTCCAAGCCTCGGAAATGGGCAAGAGCATTGTCCATTATGAGAAGTGCCTGCAATGGCAATTGTTTTTCCCAGAGGTATTTCTTCACACTTGGGGCAAACACTTCATGAATCCACTCACTAAAAAATTGCCTGTTTACCCAGGCTTTGCTATTAACCCTCCACATCACATTCCACTTGTTTGTCATGACATCATTTTTTCTTGAAAACTTATGGGTGTTCAGAATGGTAAATGAGTAGAGGCTTCCTTTTGAAGTCCCCACTTGTATTCCCACACAGCAGTGATGTCAGCCGGTCCTTCACTGGCTTATGTCCTGGCAGTGACTTCTCCTCCTGTGTGATGTAGGTCTTCTTTGGCGTTTTCTTCCAGAAGAGGCCTGTCTCATCACAATTGAACACTTGTTGGGGAACAAATCCCTCAGCCTCTACGTATTCTTGAAATTCTGTCATGAAATTATCATCAGCTACTTTGTTAGAACTGGCAGCCTCCCCATGCCTCACTACACTTTTCTTGAAAATGCCACCTCTTTTCTTAAATTTATTGAACCACCCCCTACTGGCCTTAAACCAATCATTTTCAGCACTCGTTTCAGGGGTGTCTTTCAGGCGGTTTGTGTGCAGCGTCTTTGCTTTTTCACATATCATTGCCTTCGAAATGCTATCACTGGCTAACTGCTTTTCATTTATCCAAATCAACAGTAATTTTTATGCCTCTTAAATTGCTTGTAATTGTTGTTTTGCAAGCACTTTCACACACTTAGCAAAATCAGCACTCTTGATGGCCTCTTTATGTTTTAAAATTGTGCTAATCATAGATTTTACCTTGCCATACTCAGTAGCCAGATCAGACACATGGACACTTCTATCATACTTTGCAATTATTTTTTTAAAGCTCTATTGTTTTCACAACTTTCCTTTTCATTTTGCTGCTATAACTTACCTTCTTAGGACCCATGGTGATTTACTATCTCTATATATAAAAGCCTAAGTGACCGTTACAACCTGTCGACCCAACGACCGCTCGACCAGTCGCTGTGATGCGCACTGACCACCAGGGGGCAGACGCGCAACACAGGAGCTGTCCCCTGGTTGTCAGTGTGCTCCCACAGCCAACCTCCTGTGGCCAGCCAATCTCCCCGGGTTCCCCTCCTTCAGCTGGCCGGCCCCGATCGGCCCTGATTGGGACTGGGCAAGATGGCCCCAATCAGCCCTGATCGCTGGCCAGGCCGAGTGACCCCACCCGTGCATGAATTCATGCACTGGGCCTCTAGTATTTAATAATAATAAACAGCAACAAAAGCAAAAAACCATGAAAATATTCACAGGACAATTTCCTGAGATGTTAACAACATGAGGTGTAGCAGTAAACTGACTCATATTCATGCATTCTCCTCTTTGTCACCTGCGGGTTGTTGGGTTGAGAACTGAAGTTTTATTCAACAACCAAGACATGTTTCCATGAACAACTTGGTCGAGAACTGAATTGTTCGAGATGGGAGATGTTTGAGAATTGAGGTTTGACTGATAAAGGAATAGGCGTGGCTATATTCCAGTCAAACTGGAATCCAGTAAAACTATATCCTGAGAATATGCGACTCATAAAATATTGTCCTTCCTCTTCATGTTAAAGTTTAATAAAGAAACAAACTTTTAACTAAAAAATTAAATAATAAATGTGGTAAGCATTAAAATGGAGAGATATATAAGGTTTCCTCACCAAGAAAAGAGGGAGCACATAGTGGCCTGGGAGCCGTGGTGATGTCTTTTTTTAAAAAAAATATATTTTATTGATTTTTTACAGAGAGGAAGAGAGAAGGATAGAGAGTTAGAAACATAAACATCGATCACACCTCCTACTGGGTATGTGCCCGCAACCAAGGTACATGCCCTTGACCGGAATCGAACCTGGGACCTTTCAGTCCGCAGGCCAACGCTCTATCCACTGAGCCAAACCGGTTAGGGCTGTGGTGATGTCTTTACAGAACACATCAAGATACTTGTAGGAGATGTCTGAGCAGGGGAGCTGGGGGCTGCTGTGGAGGAAACCCAGGCGGGGAGCTGAGACTAGGAAGAACTTGCAGTGCTGGGGGCTGTCGGTAGATTGGTGTGGCTCCTTGCAGGCTGCTATGGGCTAGTTTGCAGCACCTGCATTCACCAGTTTCGTAGGTCAAAAACCTAGGAGTCATCTTGACTCTTTTATTTTCCCAACAACCCATATCCCATACATTAACAAATTCATTTAGTCATACATCCAAAACACATCCCGGATCTGACCATCTTTCTCTCATTCCACTGCTGCCACCCCAGTGCAGGCTGTCATCACATCTCATGTACTCTTTTGTTAGAGTTCACCGGGTGGGTGGCTCTGCTTTAACTGTTCTCCCAAAGCAGAAATTCTTTACATAGGTGTGAGATAAAAATCATATTAATCATTTTTAATGACAAATTTCAAAACATATTAATCAGATCAGGTCACACTGCTCAAACCCTCTAGCTTACTAATACTCTGCTGTTCTTGCTCTTTTTCACACAGCAAGCTAATTGCTGCTCCAAGGTCTTTGGACTGGTACTTCTGTCTCTCTGGAAGTTCTCCCCAGATTACTTGGCTCATTAAGTCAGTTCATTCAGTTGTCTGTGCAGGTAACTTCAGAAAGGCCTTCTCTGAAATGCAACTAAACTATGTTATTTTCTAGCTTCTTACCAGCCTTAGTTTTTTTCATAGTGTTTACAATTCTGGCATTATGATGGGGTGTGTGTGTATGTGTATTTTTTTTAAAGTATTTATTTTTGTCTTTGTATATTTTCCCCACTGGAATGCAAGCACAAAGAGGGATGTCTAATTTATTACTATGTTGCCTATTCTTAAAGGTATCTGGCACATAGTAGGCTGCCAATTAATATTGGCTGATTCAATCATAAATGAGCAGAGTACTTGTTGGAAAGTGGTGGAGATGAGTGTTTGGAAATGGGAGTAACATACTTGGTAAGTAACGTACTCTTTCACATAATTTTTAAAAAATATGTTTGGCCGAGACCGGTTTGGCTCAGTGGATAGAGCATCGGCCTGCGGACTGAGGGGTCCCGGGTTCGATTCCGGTCAAGGGCACGTACATTGGTTGCAGGCACATCCCCAGCGGGAGGTGTGCAGGAGGCAGCTGATTGATGTTTCTCTCTCATCGATGTTTCTAGCTCTCTATCCCTCTCCCTTCCTCTCTGTAAAATATCAATAAAATATATATTAAAAAAAAAGCAGTTTAAAAAAAATATGTTTGTATTGATTTCAGAGAGGAAGGGAGAGGAAGAGAGAGATAGAAACATCTATGATGAGAGAGAATCATCAGTCGGCTGCCTCCTGCACACCTTGAAGAATAAAGATCCATTGAAGAAGGGATCCCTGGAAGTAGGAGGACACAGGGTAGTGTAGGGTGTTTGCTGGGAGGACAGGGGTCAGGATGGAGAAGTTATTTTTTTTCCCAGAGGAGGAGGATCACATTTTCCTGAGTCTGGAGGAAAAGAGTATGCTGGAGAAAATTATAGTAGAAGTGTATATAAAGTACCTTTAGTCTTGATGAATTAGAAGGCCAAGTAAATTGTTTGGCTTGGGAGGGGACTAAAGGTGAGGCTTTGAGTAGTGCTAAGAGGTGGCATGTTATTAAGTTATTACTATGGGCCAGGCACTGTACTAACCACCCCATGTGAATTGTGTAATATTTTTCTGCAGTTCATCCCCTTAAAAGCCATGTGGTTATTGTTGCCATTTTGCAGGTAAATTAACTCACTCCCAGAGAGGTCACATGATCAGTAAGTGGTGGAGCTGGGCTTTGAACTCAGGTCTCTTTGATGGCAGGGCCCGTGTGTCAACCCTCATGCCTACTACTAAGGGGAGAGGAGAAAGTCTGAAATTCCTCTTAGTGGCTATTCAACTCTTACTGAACAAAAACAATTTGTTCTTATTTTCTAGGGGACAGATGATTTCTGCTGAAGATTGTGAATTCATTCAAAGGTTTGAAATGAAAAGAAGTCCTGAGGAGAAGCAAGAAATGCTTCAATCTGAAGGCAGTCAGGTGATTGATGTAAACGTTATATCATGAAAACTTCCCCATGTCATTAAAAATTCTAGAAATGTTTTTAAATGAGTACATGATATTCCATTGAAGGTACACATCATAATTTAACTACAGATCTTTTTTTTTATTGGAAAAGTTTTTGAGTAACTCCCAGTTTTCTTTGTTAATTTTGGAAAAAGTGTTATATTGTGTATATTTATTCTTTTATCCTTTTCTGCATTTCTGAAAATCTTCTTAGAATAGATTTCTAGACGGGAAATTACTGTTTCAAAGTATATGATACTTTTAAAGTTCCTGAACTTTTTTTGTAGAAAAAATTTTTACTTTGTATTCTCACTAGAATAATAAACAACTCTGCATTCCATCAGATTTTCTGATATGGGACCTTGATTAGCTGAAGGAGTGCATATACAACTCAGTCTGATTCTCACAACAATTTGTCATGCATATTTCTGGGAAGTTTGGCAAGGAATGTATTGTTGATACCAGTTTTATTTTTTGGTTAATCCTCACCTGAGGATATTTTTCCGTTGATTTTTAGAGAGAGTGGAAGGGAGGGGAAGAGACAGAGAGAGAAAAACATCAGTGTGAGAAAGACATTGATTGGTTGCCTCCCACACGCACCCCAACCAGGGCTGGGATGGAGCCTGCAACTGAGGTAGTGCCCTGGACCCTTCAGTCTGCAAGCTGACGCTCTATCCACTGAGCCAAATTAGCCAGGGCTATTGGTACCAGTTTTTGCTGAATTCCAGAGAGATTGTTACATAGTTGATAACTTGAAGAATAGAGACAGGTCAAAGCCTTCTGATTCCAATTCCCAGCACCCTAGTTCTGCTTTCTAGTAAACACCAAAATAATAATATTTCATTGTCTACGTAACTTAATCTTTATGTTGTCTTGGGTAATCAAGAGTTGATAGTAGCTAGGCCTGTCTATTTAAAAATGGTAAACATTTTGAAATTTATCACTAGAAATGAGTAAAAATCTGATGCTACTCGTCGTATGGGTTTCCTACATCTCATCATCATATTTGTAAAAGGTGTACAGTTTTTGTAATTGAAATCTGTTAGTGAATAGCTTTTGTACCCTAATTTAGACAAGCAAAATACAGGGGTTGGCAAAAGTAGATTTACAGTTGTGAATATGTGAAACACAGTTTATTCTTGTATTATTATTTACCATACAAACAACTATAAACATTCTTTTGCCCACCCCATATTATACTGAAATTTTATTAATATGTTGTGTTTGTAGTTGAAGACAATAATTAACATTGATTTTATTTTTTCTAGTGTGCTAAAACATTTATAAACCTGATGACTCACATCTCCAAAGAACAGACAGTTCAGTACATATTAACTATGGTCGATGATATGTTGCAGGTAGGTATATTCCTTACTTAATACATTTGATGACTTCATCTTTTTGTGTACTGCACAGTGATAACATTTTTGTAATCTTTCACTTACAACACTGGTTCTCTTTTAGAATGTAATAATATATTTTTCTTCATTATATGAGTTGTAACTTGCTAATAGTGATAAAGATGGGAAAGATGAAAAATACAGGCTATTTTTGTTGTTTTTCAGTACAGGAAGTAATCCATAGGCATTTTTCCTCCCGCACCACCTCAGAGTTCTTTGTGAGCACCAGTAATGTTTGGTGAGTCACTTGAGGCTTTTTGGATGTCTGAGTAATTACAGATGATATGGGTCCTTCTCTTTCAGTCATTCAGCAGATTTCTATGTCCCTATGTTGCAGGCCAGTGTGAGGCCCAGGGTCTTCAGTGCTGAATGTAGGCAAGGTTTTTGCCCTCAAAAGCGTGGTCCCTTTGAAGAATGTTTTGCTAATTGCCTGAGACTTTTCTAGTTGTATAAAGTTTCTACTTACTGCCTACTGTCCCTGAACACAGAAGAGCCTCCTTTATTCACAATTTTATATTTTACACCAGAGTATAATCTAGGTTTAGATTATTGGCATACAGAGTAGTTCTTTTTGAAACAGGCTGTCTAGCTGTAAAATCCAATGCCTGTCTTCATGTCTTAGGAGACTTGAAGAAGAGTGTTAGTCTGGCTGCTTAGGGGCCATTCTGTCAGTTTACAAGGAAAAACATATATTGATGGCCTACTATGTGCCAAGCACTATACTAACAGATTGAGAATACAAAGGTTAGGAAGAATGGTGCTGTCTACCTATGGGCCATCATGTCATCTATGGGAATGAAGTGATTTGATAATGTGAGTGAGGATTGATATCCAACCTTGGGTGAAGCAGGCCTGTCTGAGAATGACCTTGGTCCTCTGAGCACTTTTTCCTTTAAAAACTAAAGTAAAGAAAAATGGGGAATGTTGTGGTCTGCCTCGGCTATCCAGGTTATTATATGGGACTACACCTAGAATGAGGAGGCTGTGAGTTTGTATGCAGACCTTGGTTTTATTTATGTCTCTCACACACACACACACACACACACACACACACACACACACACAACACATACACAAAGGCACACACAAAAATATCCTCAATTTTTATGCTTATCCACGTATCTATAAATTAAAAGCCATGAGTTCACACTCTGTCCAATTTCATTTTATCTCAATACTACAGACTTCATTCTTGCCTCCTTGTTCCATACTTGTAATCTCTTCTGACGGTGAGATTGTGAGATTCTCTTATCCTCCATCTATTAACTCATTTATTCTACCCTATAATATAAAGAAAGTAATTTTTTTACTTATATAGCTGTGAAAAACAAAATCTTTTCCTAGAGATCAGTGTTTGCAGTATTTTATCTTTAAACTGCGGGTATGTAGGTCATAGTATTGTGCTCAAGTTTTGTTCAGAGTGGTTAAATTATTTTTCTTTAAATACATTTGGATTCATTTGTTTGTATTCTGCTCTAGTTTTTTTCTCATCCTTGTTTATTTTACTTTACTATTTTTTTAAAATATTTTTATTGATATTTTACAGAGAGGGATAGAGAGCTAGAAACATCGATGAGAGAGAAACATCGATCAGCTGCCTCCCGCACACCTCCCACTGGGGATGTGCCCGCAACCCAGGTACATGCCCTTAACCGGAATCGAACCCGGGACCCTTCAGTCCGCAGGCTGACGCTCTATCCACTGAGCCAAACCGGTTTCGGCACTATTTTTGATTATGTAAAACATTAATATGCTTCCAGAAGTTAAAACTATATACAGAAAAGTGTACTCAGAAATGTTACCAACCTCTATCCCGTCCCTTGTACCCCATTCCCATCTATCTCTTGTGGGGAACCAAAATCCTAGATTTCTGGTTTATTTTTCCTGTTTTTCTTTTTTGCAAAAATAGGTAGGTACATGTGTATTGTCTTATATTCTCCTTTTTAAAAAATACAAAAATATGTAATTTCAGAAGAAGGGCTTTATCCATATTTTCTTAAAGGTTTGTAACTAAGGCTCCTGGGACAATGATGGCTGGAAATACATTGTGGTGTTTTGTTTTTTTTTAAATGTTTTTATTGATTTCAGAGAGAGGAAGGGAGAAGGAGTGAGGGATAGAAACATCAATGATGAGAGAGAATTATTGCATACCCCCGACTGGGGATCAAGTTCGCAACTCAGGCATGTGCTGTGTCCCGGAATCGAACCGTGACTTCCTGGTTCATAGGTCAACACTCAACCACTGAGCCACGCTGGCCGGGCTGGCAGTACATTTTTAAGCAGGAATTGAGACCACAAAAGACTGGTAGAGGAAGATGGGTTTTAAAGTTATTTAAAATGTATAAAATATTTTCTGCTCCTTATGTATGAAAGGTACTTTGTTCATTTACACGCACAATTAAAATTTTAACTTTGGAAATTATCTACCAATGGAGTTAATGATGACCTGAATTTTGAGTCCTTTCATAAAGTCATCAGCATAACCATTTCATTGTTACTCTAGATTACAGTGTTTATTATTTAAGGAATGGTAGTCTGTCCCTTAATTGGGGTAACTGTTAGCACAGACCAAAATTAAAATCAGGGTATTTAAAAATAATTAAATATTGATCTGAAAATTAAAATTATTGTTTGTGAGGTTTTTTGTGCTTTTACCAAATGTTGCTACTTAGAAATCACACTCAGTGAACCAGAAAGTGTATTTCAGCCAATAATATGCAGAGAAAACTTAGGGGAGAGGTAGAGTTTGCATGATTTGAACTAAAAAGTAATTGTTTCTCAATTCCTAAATCCACTTGCTAGTATGAAATACTGTTTTTTGGCTCTCTTTATGTGCCCTTATTTTTCCATCATATTCTACGAGTAACTTTGCACATTTGAGATTTCTCTAATACCCCATTTCCCTCGCCTGCTTGTACATAGCATGAGATTCTTCCTGCCGATCATTCCATCTACAGCTAACTTGTGATCTTTCTGCCCTCTTCCTATTTCCTTCGTGTGGAAGCAGAGTAGAGGGGTGTAGATAACAGTGGGGAAGTCAGATCAGCAGTGCAGGCTGAGAAGAAAGTAACTTAGAATGCTACACTTTGCAGGGCTGGGGTCTGCTATCTTGACTCACTTGAATTAAACTAATAATAATTAAAGGTGATTTATTTTATTTTTTTAAATACATTTTTATTGATTTTTTACAGACAGGAAGGGAGAGGGATAGAGAGTTAGAAACATCGATGAGAGAAACATCGATCAGCTGCCTTCTGCACATTCCCTACTGGGTATGTGCCAGCAACCAAGGTACATGCCCTTGACTGGAATCGAACCCGGGACCCCTGAGTCCACAGGATGACGCTTTATCCACTGAGCCAAAATGGTTAGGGCAAGGTGATTTTATTTTTAAAATATCCCTGCCCCCAGCAATATTCCCCCTCCCCATAATAATAACAACAGGGAGGCAAATCTCATACACAATGGAAAAGAAAGCAAACGAATTGATGGGACATAAAATGCAAGGTTGAGTAGTAGTGCATGGTTGCCACATTCTTTAGAAAAATACATTCTGATTAGTGACATCATTCCTCTTCTTTTTTAGGAAAATCATCAGCGTGTTAGCATTTTTTTTGACTATGCTAAACGGAGCAAGAACACTGCCTGGTCCTATTTTCTGCCAATGTTGAATCGCCAGGATCTCTTTACTGTTCATATGGTAAATTTGAATTGATCAAATCTCTGGTTTACGGAAGAAACACACCTGGGCTATTTATGACTTGATAACCTCCCAGTTCCCAGAGGAGTAATTGCTATGATAACTTTGCAAAGCAGAGTTTTCTTATTGGTGTTCAATAATGTGGGGATAAGGGGAAAGTAAAAGAGGTAGGCTGGCTTTGATACAGTTAAAGTTTTATAGAGTGTAATGATGCGTCAGAATAAGAGCCTTGTAATTCACATGTGAAAATGCCTCTGGACATCTATGACAGGATTAACTGAATTTTACTTTAGAAACTAAATTTTGCTTTGAAGCAGCTATTGTGTTTAATTTTAATTAATTAATTAATTATTTTTTTCAATTAGCAATAATCACACCTCGATAAACCTCATTGGCTACGGTACTGCCACTGTGTAAAACTTTAATTTTTATTTTAATTAAGCAGTTACTTAATTGCTTTATAATATTTTTGAATACAATGCTGTTTTAAACTTAACATTGAAGAATTGTTTAAAGAGTGTGTGGAGAATGTATGAGAGGAGGGTTGACAGACAGTCTTTGACCAAGCCTTTTCTATTCTCAGTGTGGAGTGAGCCATGGGGCAGGAGAGCTCCTGAGGTTGCTCATTTTAGTAGATGCCTTTAGGTTTTCCAAGTCAAAAACACTGTCAGTGAAATAATATTAAGCATGCAACGTCTCTCTCTCTTCTTATATATCCATATTCATTTATGTACAAATGTACTCATATATTGTATATATTTTAACCCATGACAAGAGAAATAAAAAAGGGGGACTCATGAAATAAACTACATTTTAAATAATACTTAAAAAAATAATGTATTTTATTTTTTCAAATTGTAGATGCTTGTTTTCACGATCTGGATACTGGTTTAAAAATCTTCCTAATATTGATGGTTTTATAATAAAATTGACAAATATTTTAAAGACCAAATCTAAAGTTAGGATAAAGTTAATCATTAGTAATTGTGTAGCCAAATCCATGTTTTAATTTCTTTATGATTTCAATTACTTTTGGCTAATCTTTAAAATTTTGAGGGTCAGATTGTTGTTGGTTTATCACATGCAGATGGAGGAGCTTTATGCCAGGAGTAGAACCCTTAGGTCTCTCTTTTTTTAAATACATTTTTATTAATTTCAGAGGGGGAGAGAGAGATTGAAACATCAATGATGAGAGAGAATCATTGATCAGCTGTCTCCTGCATTTCTCCTACTGGGGATCGAGCCCAAAACTTGGGCATGTGCCCTGACCGGGAATTGAACTGTGATCTCCTGGTTCATAGGTCAACGCTCAACCACTGAGCAATGCTGGCCAGGCATCCTCAGGTCTCTTGTCCCTTTGTCTCTTCCATTTTGATTGTGCTTACATTGCTGATTATATTTTCAATTCCTGGTTTCCTTATAGGAACCTTTTCAAGTTACTTACCTATTTTGTGGAAGTTAGGTCAGTTTAAAATAGGTAATGTATCTGTAAATTTACTTAGATAGGCACATGAAAATGTCAGTATGTAAACTTAGTGAATTAGTTGAGGTACTCCAATTAGCCCTCCATGGTGTAGAATTCCAGATATGTCATGACACTTGAATGCTTGACCTACTGACCTCAAAAGCGTGCCTCCATCACCTGGCTCAGCTGTATCCAAGTATAAGAACAAATATTAATTCACCAGCATAGGAATTATTTGGGAGTTAGCTAACCTTAGCCTTCTGTTCTCTACTAGGATTAATTATCGCTGAATAATTGGAGTTTTGACTTGCTTTTAGAAAGTTCTGAAAAAATATAAAATTGGATCTGTGTGTGGAGAAGTAGTATTTTATACTGCCTATTTTGTTTGTACATATACATATATATATTCAGATTTATTGTATAGTTATTCAGGTATAATTGACAAATAAAATTATAAGATATTTAAGTGTACAACATAATGATTTGACACATATATTTATAATACCTATTCAATAAAAAAATTCATGATTAGTTTTATATCTTGGAGAAAATTGAGAAATCTTTGAATGAGGAGAACAGGGTATGTTTTTATATATCAAGAGAGATGGCTGTTTAATACCAGGATATGTTTTATACCAAGATAAAGATTTTTAAGTGTGAGAACTCAAGAGGCACAACAATTGTTGAATGAGTAAGGTACTGGCTGGCAATTTGTTCTAGATTGCTCAGGATTCTGGCAGGTGATTTGGTGAAAGTCTGCTGCTAGAAAGATTTCTGTGTTCTTTGGATTTTTGCTCGTCTTATAATGAATCTCAGTCTTACTTTTGAAACTCAGAATAATATAGAGAATGTCATGAAATTCTTAATTTAACAACTAATTTTGGTTCACATTATTGGAAATATTTGAAAATACATTTTAACTATATTTAAAAATACATTTTAAAAAGTGAAGTATAAACTATTTTTGGAGGAGTTGAGTGTTAAAAAAATGCAGCAAAATGGTTATGAGTCCTGGTTTTTAAGGTATATGATGTGATTTTTAGAATCAATATAGTGTTGAACTGTATTTCTTATTTTTTAGGCAGCAAGAATTATTGCCAAGTTAGCAGCTTGGGGAAAAGAATTGATGGAAGGCAGTGACTTAAATTACTATTTTAATTGGATAAAAACTCAGCTGAGTTCACAGGTAAAATACATTTCTTTTAGTATCTTTGCAAGGAATGTAACATCCATGCTCTCTCAAGCTATTTATGGTAATTATGGGAAATGACAAAAAGAGTTATATATTAAAATAATGCCATTTTGAACTCGATGAGTAAGCCAAATTACTCTTAGGTATGGTACTCTGCTTCACTTTTTCTTTCTTTGACTGGCTTCAGCTCAACCCTTTCTGTCCTTTCTGCCACTTGGGATTTTCCATTCTAGATGGAAGTACCT
Organism: Plecotus auritus; assembly: GCF_963455305.1. NCBI lineage: Eukaryota > Metazoa > Chordata > Mammalia > Chiroptera > Vespertilionidae > Plecotus > Plecotus auritus. The sequence continues at coordinate 29,761,371 of NC_137777.1, read as the reverse complement.
TCTTTCTAGGAGGCTGCCAGGATCACACAGGTCGGAGGATTGAGAGGATTCACACAACTCCAAAGAGCATATTCCTGTCAGGCTTATGTGACAGGAAAAGAAGCTGCATCACGGAGAGAGTGCAGGCAAACTTTGGGGCTGAGAGACTTCGGTGGCAGCACGCACATCTGTCTTAGCTGGACCACCAGTTGTGGGAGAAATCTTGGTTTTGGGAGAGGTCTCCAGATATTTCTAGTGGGATCTTTCATGCCCTTTTAGTCAATTAGGCTGACTGTCTAACTCAGTGGTTGGCAAACTGCGGCTCTCGAGCCACATGCGGCTCTTTGGCCCCTTGAGTGTGGCTTTTCCACAAAGTACCACGGCCTGGGCGAGTCTATTTTGAAGAAGTGGCGTTAGAAGAAGTTTTAAGTTTAAAAAATTTGGCTCTCGAAAGAAATTTCAATGGTTGTACTGTTGATATTTGGCTCTGTTGACTAATGAGTTTGCCGACCACTGGTCTAACTAGTTACACCAATAAACAAATTGGCTTTGGGTGCCACCAGGGAGTTTCAATCTGTGAACAGCACTTAATACATCATTAGTCAATCTTCTCATTCTAGTCCTGGCCAAGAGTCCATACCAGGTTTCTAGGCACTCCTGAGTAAGCATGGAGCTGCTGGCCCAGCTGTGAGATAACAGCCTCACAGTGACTCCTTAGGATTTCACTGTATCCTTGTGGGATTGAACATTTAGGTCTAAGGTTAAATATGAAGCCTGCTTATTGACTGTCTTGTTGCTTTCAGACCACTCTAGCTCTACTTCCCCCTGGAGGAAATAGCTTGCTGGTTCAATGGCTGGGAAAACGACAAGTTTTCTGTTTTTGTCTCCATAGTTCCCTAGAACAGGGCAAAAGACAAGATACTTAGGATGGCTCAGTGGAGTGTTTCTTTTAGGCTTCCAGTATTAGGTGGTAAGGGGGAGACTTGGTGGGGATGGTCATCAGAAAAGGAGTGAAATGAAGGAGGAGGGGAGGAGTATTCTGGGGAAGAAAGGGTAGAAGAGAATGAGATTTGGGTGTTGGGATGGTTTACATGAAGGAACGGGCCAGGAGAAGTAATACAGGAGAAGCAATATTGTTTGTTATTGTGTTGTAAGTGTTAGATTTCAAATAAATGTCTATTTGAAATACATTTTTGGAAAGTTGACATTTAAATTTCAATGACTGTTATTTTAATAGATTTTAATTTGAAGCATAAAGGATACACCAGGACATTTGGCTTAGATTGATTTTTGTACTTATTGCCTGCTTTTTTTGGGGGAGCCAGATTGCTTTATATTTGGATAGGGATATTTTGGAGTGTCTTGAATAATTTTTTTTTGTCAGTAGCATAAATATTAACACTTTTTGGCTTAGTTTTTAAAGTATTTTTACAAGAGCCACAAATTTATAGATTTTAGTGAGTTTGTGAGGCACTTAAAAACCAAGATATTTAGAACATGAAAATACTTTACAGTTTTTTTTTCAATGTATTTCATTTGGGATCAGAATACTTAGTTAAATAGGTATATCCCATTTTTTTTTTTGTATTTGAATTTATTTTTTCTTTGAGCAAACTTTATTCTGCTTTAGTGTTAGCTTTATGGTATAGTGGTAATGGAGCTCTATTGTAGCTGAATTCATAAAATAAAAATTGGCAGGAAAAAATGTGTAGTTTGTCACTAACATTTTGGGTTGTTTCATCTTAGACTTTTCTTCATAGGAATAACATTTATACTGTGTCTCAGATGATTAGTCACTTTTGGAATGATTAACTATGGTTGTAATCTTATTGAGCAACTGGGGGAAATATTTCCTTCTTTAAATGTTTTTTCCCAGCTTTAATTATTTTTCTTTTTTTTTAATTAAAAAATTTCAATGTTGACACAATTGCAGGTGTCCCCCACTCCCCCACCCTTTGCCCCAACTCCACCCACCCCTGTCTCCCTCTCCCTTGGTCTTCACCAAACAAACTATTGTCTGTGTTCATGGGGAATGCATATTGATTTGAGAAAGAGAAAGGGGGGGGGGGGTAGAGAGAGAGAGAGAGAGAGAGAGAGAGAGAGAGAGAGAGAAACATTGATTTGACTCATTGGTTGACTAGGTGGACTCATGTATGTGCCTTGACTAGGGATCAAACCCACAAGGTTGGCATATTGGGATGATGCTCCAACTAACTGAGCCACCCAGCCAAGGCATGGGGGAAATATGTCTGTCATCACTAATGGGAGCAAATATTTCAATGTCTAGAACTGTTTTCATTAGAATTGGTATTAGATAAGTGCTCTTAAAGACCTTTACTGTATCTTTCTAGAGTACTCTTTTATCACTGAGTCTTTGCCTTTGTTTACGGTATGGCATTTCTGCTTTGCAAGTCCTTCTGCTTACAGAATGACTCTTCAGGGTTCCCAGGCCCAATCTGGCTTTGCTTCGCAGAATCTGGTCACTGCTTCTGCTAGGCCCTGGATGGCACTCTCTCTGTTACTGTGGGCAGCCACCTCTTCCATAGAGATTTATCAGATTTAAATTATAGACTTCTTGTTAAAAGAAAAACATAGGATTATTTGGGATTTTATTTTCTACTTTGCTTAAATGTCATTTGATAACATTATATCTGGAAGGTCTCTTTTTCTTCAATGTGTTTTCTCTGTCAAAAAGGGACCACATTTTATGATTCTAATAGAAATAAGTTTTCAAAAGTCCAGGTTAGTTGTAAGTTTGGATATTTTACTCTTTGATTTATAGCTACATTTAGGAGTATTATACTTGGTTATGGGGGTATGACACTTAGTAGATAATAGTTATTGCATAAAACATAATAAAATTTCCTTTCAGAAATTTATTATCACTTTTCTTTTGCATATTCAGGCTTTAACTTTCTACCTTAAAATTTCGTTGGTCATTTCTATATAACATGTAAGATTTTGATTTTCATTGTAACTTGTTAGCATTGTTGTGATAACCAAATTTTAAGTTCTGTGTAGTATCTTCCCATCATCAGGCACCTATTTCAAAAACTTGGCACAGAATATAGGGTGGATAGCTCAGCTTAAGATAGTTATCTTATTGGAGAAACAATTTAGTAAGTAAATCCTGAGACTTGGAAATTTGTGCCAGCTTCACTCATGAAATTTAGCTGGAGCTTAGTATTCAGCTTACTATTGCTCCATTTTTTTATAATATATTGACTAAGATATTATATGGATGAGTATTAAGATACTTAGAATATTTCATATCATCCCCATTCTTTTTATTAGTTGATGATACTCCATTAAGTAGGATTAGGAAAAAAAATATAAAATTTGCTTAGCTCCCTTTCATACACTGATAAATTAGGATAAAATTAAAAACAAAACTAAGTAATAAGTTATTTATTTTGTAATAGAAACTGCGTGGTAGCGGTGTCGCTGTTGAAACAGGAACAGTCTCTTCAAGTGATGTAAGTACATTCCTTCTTAATTCACTAGCCTCCTAATGCCCTGAATATAAGCTATTTTGGGTCATAAACATTTACAATTTTGAAGATGTTTACCAGTGCCCCAAATGGAAACTCATGGGTTTGATGTCACCTCCAGTTAGGTTAATGGTATTGTAAACACTGTATCTAAATATTTATGGTCTCCGGTGAGCACTGTTCTGTGAGTACACACGAGACTTGTGCTTCCCTGTTGCTCTTCTTGGACCACTTTGTGTCAGACCTGAGAATCAAAGCAAGAGTGAATTCAGATATGCAGCTGGAGCAAATACTCATAACATTACTCTCTTCAAGCTTCAGTTGTCGAATAAACTAGTATCTTTCTAATAGATGTGTGAACATTGCATCATGCAGTTGAAAACAGTTCATTAACCTTATGCACTAAAACTCGCTGCTTGCACTGTGTTGCTCAAAGCTTTATATGGGGCTACATGATGGGCAGAGCCCCTTTCCCCCCTTTGTTGGACCAATCTTTCCCCATATTTTTGTAGAGCCAAAACTTAAAAGTTAAAACTAATCATGTCTCTCAAGTTCCTTTTTGGTTATAGCTATTTTCCCCATTTGGGATTGGTTTAACTTGATTGTACTCAGAATAGCACCAAAACTGGCAATAAGTTTGGACAATAGGGCTGGAATGATTAGAACCAGTTGAGAGAAAGATAAAGGGGACAAAAGTTAGAAATGAAGGTGAAGTGCATCTAGTTTTAGTTGTTAAAAACATCTCTGAAAACCTGGAAAGCATCTTTAGAGGATAGTGGATACAGCCTGCCTGTAAGAGACCTAAATGAAGCTCTGTAGAAGCCATTGAATGTCCATATTAATTACTGATACTTCCATATTTTGCATGGAACATACCTGTATGTATTCTCTGAGATTATAGATGGCAGCAGAACCTACTTTGAAAGCCAGAGATGAGGCTTCTCTTGGGGCACGGGTTGAAGGTTTTATCAAATAGCGTGTTAGGCCAGTATTAGCCTTCTGAAATGAAATCAGAACAGGGTGTAGAACTAGATGAGCAATCTTGGGGCCAGGGTGGTGGGAGGTGGTGGGTATTCAGCCTTAAGTAGATGTTTAAATTGGGAATCTTTATTTTACCAACTTGAATTTCTACCAGTTGTAATTTGAAAAAATGTTTAACTCATGCATTAGATTTATTGGTAGATTTTTAAAAAGCTGTTTTTAGAATCATGCCCTATAAACTAATTTGAGTGGTTGTTAAAGTGTTTGTAAGTTATTAAAGCTTAGATGATGAAATCCAAGTTCTGGTGACATGAAATTCTGACTTGCTTTTTCTATCCTATTATTGAAAAAACAAAACTGATTAATTGAATTGACTGTGCATTAGTCAAAGTGATTTATCTAGTAGACTCATGCATGTACATCCCAAATGGAATTAGCATCAGGGGTAATTGTGAGTAAGGAAATGATGGCATTTGATTTCCCACTTTCTTCCCTTTAGTACCTTTTAAACCTGAACATACTCTTTGTCTTTTACCCAAGGTTCTTACTGTTTCAAATGGCTATCAACTTTAATAAGTTCAGAGTAGTGTGTTAGCCTTCCTTTGATATTTATATTTTAACTAGAGGCCCGATGCATGAAATTTGTGCAAGAGTAGGCCTTCCTTTCCCTGGCTGCTGGCACCGGCTTCCCTCTGGCAACCAGGACCCAGGCTTTCCTCACAGCCTTGGCTTTGTCCAGAAGGAGGTCTGGTCTAATTAACATATTACGCTTTTATTATTTTTTAATAGGGAAATCTGAATTGGTAGCCAATATTTACTGAGCTTTTACTGACATTGTTTTAGTTATTTTACATTTACATCTTCTTGAATATTTACACTCCTTGTTTGATATAGGTCTTAATATAAGCCATGTTTTATGGATATGAATAGTGAGGCTGTGCAGAAAGGCATACCAGCTTGCCTAAGATCATTCGGCTAATGAGTGGCAAAAACCTCAAAGAAATGAATTTCTTACTGAGAGAATTACTTTTGAGGCGACTGAACTGGAGTTGGATCTTTAGGCATTCCCGCCTCATAGCCTATTCAGATTTGTGAAAACATCGACATTATCTCTTAAAATCCCTTTAGTTTTCAGAGAGCATAGACAAGCAGTTCGGTAAACTGCATTACATGATATCGCCACTTGATGTCAGTATAGAACAAATTAAAAAATGTTTATACTGCAAAATGAGAAATAAATATGACCTAATAGTCTTTTAAAATTTTCATGGAAGCATCATAAGTTATGAGTGGATTATTACAAACATTTTTATTACGTAAGTGGAATTTCCTTAAGAGGAATTCTTTGCTCTCTCAGAAATTTGGAGGCTTTAGAAAGAATCTGGGAATTTTTTGTTTTTCCTGATCTTGAATTTCATGTAAGTGGAATTATATAAAGTATGAAGTCTTATGTGTTTGAGTTCTCTTGCCCAGGATTGTGTCAATGAGATTCATTCATATTGCATTTAGTAGCAATTCATTCTTTTTATTGGTACATAGTAATCTGTTAAATGAACGAATATACTATATATTTGTAAAATATACTATTTTATTGCTATATAAATATCCATCCTCTATTGATGGATATTTAGGTTACTTCTAGTTTTTGACTATTCTGAATAATTTTGCTATGGATATTTTGTGTGTGTGTGTATATATATATATATACACACATACATATATATATGTATGTATTTTTTTTTTTTTTTGTAGATAGTCTGGAGCACTTAGTTCTAGAATGGAATTGCTGGGTTATTTGTAAATTTAGTAGATATTGCCAATCAGTTTATGAAACCAATTTACTTATTTATGAAAAAAGTATAAGCATTCCAGTTGTTCCATTTCTTACTGACACTTGATACTGTCCTATTATTTTTTAAGGTGAATGATAGAAGTAAAGATCACACAAACGTGTGCACATTCACTTTTTAGTTTTACAAAAAAGATTCCTTTAGTAGTTGTGAAACATTAAATATGTTAGGGACTGTTAATTAGTAGTCCTCCGTTTCATGTAAAACTGGCTTCTGGAATTTATTTTCGTCAATTAAGTGTTTTAAAAGTTCAATTTTGAGCTTCACTGATACCACTATACTGTGCATTTTCATTCTCTGTGGGACAGATGTCTTTTACTGCAGTGTAGACTTATTTTTTTCAAGTGCCCACAATTCTAAAATTTAGGTGAATATTATCTTTACTCCTTCTTATATAGTTTGTACTTAAATCCCAGCATTATGGAGATGAGTATTGAAACATTTTTGTAATGTTAGTTTTCCTTTGGTACAAAGTCACTGAAGTTTTTATGTTTATCTTTTGTTGCCTGCCAACTTTGTAATTCCTTAATTCTTGAATTCCCCTGTAATTCTGTAGAATATGGTTCTCTGAGACCATATTCACCAGGAAGGTGAATTCTGTCAGTTGCTATTTCCCCTATGAAGTGGAATATAGGAGAGTTTGCATTTCCAGCAACACTGGAAAGTTTATCCAAATGATATTTTCTTAAATGTACTGGAAATAGAAATAGTTTTTATCTGCCATTGGAGTTTGCTGAAAAGGGTGCATGTGGTGGCCAGTTCTCAAACCCGGGATGTGTGGCGCAACCAGGAGAGCTCCTGCTCAAGCATGAAGAGAGTGGATTCCTATTGCCCATGCACAATTAGCTCACTATTTTAATTTCAGCAAATTACATCACCTTTTTAAGCCTTGGGTTCCTCATCTAAAAGAAAGGGGGGGGTATCGTATTATTTCCCTTTTGATTCTTTATTAAAAATTTTAGTTTTTAATTTGTTTGAAAGTATGCTGAAAATAAATATGTTAATTGTTTTTATAAAAAGAAATTCTTTTTTTTTTCTTGTTTGACAGTATTTGGTTAGTTATTGAGGGTTATAAGATCCATTTTGATTATTGAAAAAAAACAACAGAAAAACTTTACATCAAAGAAAAACTATGGTTGAATGACATTTAAGCAAGTAGTATTTGGGAAACAAGACAAATAGTGATCTAATACATTTTTTTTTTTTTGTGTGTGTGTATGTATTTTTGTTAAGTCAGTCCAAATACAGGTAGCTTTTCCCCCCCCACCAGATAGAAATGAATTACTTTAGCAATTTAAATGGACACTATTTTCTGGCTGAATGAGCTCTTTTACCATAAATATATCCTAGTAAAACAGGATGGCATAAGGTGTAGCCAAAATTGATTAACAGTTTATGTAAATTCTCAAATTGAGATGACTTAAATAAAAAAACTAAGCAATTATATAAGATTTATAATTACAAAACATTTATTTTGGGCTTCAAAAAGAAATAGGATAATAGTGCTATGTTGTATATATTTCTGCAGTATTGATTATTATCAGTAGAAATATTTTTGTCAAACTTGTAATTATCAAACTGTATCTGTTAGAGCCCCATTCCTTTGGTATTAGTGTAAAATATGAACTTTGTATTTCTTTTTGTTCATTCATTCAAGAGATTTTTATTGAGTACTTGCTATGTACAGTGACTTTGTGTTTGGAAGGTGCAATATTTGATCACCACAAATACTACCTCATCAGTTTAGTGGTTCTTTTTAAAAAAATATATTTTTATTGATTTCAGAGAGGAAAGGAGAGGGGGAGAGAGATAGAAACATCAATGATAAGAGAGAACCATTGATTGGCTGCCTCCTGCACAACCCTCACTGGGGATCAAGCCTGCAGCCCGGGCATATGCCCAGACCGGGATTGAACCATGGCCTCCTGGTTCATAGGTCATTGCTCAACCACTAAGCCACACAGGCTGGGCAGTTTGGTGGTTCTTGATATTGTCCTGTAAGTTGGACTATTTTTCTACTTCTCAGTTCTTGTTTGGTTTGTCTTTGTTTGAAATCCTGTGAGATTTCAGGATTTCCTATTAATATTTACAGTTCTTTTATAGGGTTCTTTTCAAATTAATGTTTGTGAATAGAATAGGAAATTCCAGGAAAAAGAAAATTAATACACCAAGAAAAGATTAAGTTATTGTCTATATTGAACAATATGGAGGACAGTAGTACATTTATATGTAATTATCATGGAAGTCAGATTAAGGGAAATGATAATATGGAATTTGGAGGTTTCTATGTGTTGTCTTTTTAAAAAAACAGTATTTTGCTAGGCAGAAAACAAAAATGACTTCACTTGGAGAAGATATTCAGGGTCAGGAAAAGTAGGTTTATAGTTGTTCATATGGAAAATAATACAATCTCTATATATAAAAGCCTAAGTGACAGTTCGACCGGTAGCTATGACACACAGTTACAACGCGGGGGCAGATGCTCAATGCACAGGCATGGAAACATGGAACAGACTAATGAATCTCAGAGGGAAGGGGGGATGAGGGCGGGCGGGAAGAGATTAACCAAAGATCTTATATGCATACTAGAGGCCTGGTGCACAGGTCTGTGCACAGGTGGGGTCCCCTGGCCTGCGGGGATTGGACTGAAACCGGCTCTCCGACATCCCTCAAGGGTTCCCAGATTGTGAGAGGGCACAGGCCAGGCCGAGGGACCCCACCGGTGCACGATTCGTGCATTGGGCCTCTAGTAATTAATTAATAATAATGCAAGAATAAAATAAACTCTGTGTTTCGTGTACTCACAACTGTAAATCTACTTCTGCCCCTCTGGTATTTTAAAATGTTAGGTTCTCCATTTTTTTCCTTCTAAAGCCAAATGGCAAAATAGAAAAAAAAAAAAAAGATCAAGTACAATGAATATTTAATTACTCACTTAGCAAACAAGCGTTTTTGAAGTGCTGTTATTTACCAGGGACTGTGCTAACGTGCTGAGTTTAAAAAAGACTCCTCTTTTGCTTGCTGGTGTAATGGGGATCACACACACACACACACACACACACACACACACACTGGTGTAATGGGGATCACACACACACACACACACACACACAAACACACGCGCGCGCGCGCGCACAATCACACAAAGGGCAAGAATAGAGATTTATATGTGACATTATGAAAGAAATTAATTCCACCTGGAGAAATCAGAATACAATAGTAGATGCAGCATCAAACAATTGTTGAATAGCATATGATACTAACTCATACATTAACTAATGAAAATATCCCTACACCCCAGGAGATTTGTCCCTGTTATCCCCATTTTATAGGTAGGAAGCTCATACATACCTTGTAAGTGGGTGAGTGTGATAGGCTGGTTCCAGAGCCTTTGGTCTTCAACATTGTGACACTGCAACTTTCTTTCATGGTGGAGGAGTTAACATTTGATTTAGGACTTGCAGCAGCAGGTGATTCATTTCAGGTGGAGAGGAGAATGGGGAAAGAGCTTTCCAGTAAGTAGTTGTAGATAGAAAACTGGTTCTCAGATGAAAGTAAGTGTTGGAATTGGCAGTTTTATGTCAGTGGTGATCCTAGCATTTACCATGTTAAGTAGGGTGATAAGATATAAGACAGGTAAAAATTTGGTGATAATTCTTTCAAGAAACCTTCATGTATTGGGAAGAAAAAGATGCAGAGATTGGTACAAGATTTAAGGAGAGTATAAAAATGGGTAAGATTTGAGTATATTTAGAAGCTGAGGAAAGGAAACCAATCAAACAGAGAGATTGAAGATATAGGAGAGGGGTCTGATTGATGGATCATTCATTATGTGAGAGGAATGAGATACAGACCTTGCTGGGGCATTGGGTCTTGGACAGGAAGATGTCTACCTTCTCCCAGGTGAGAGAGAAGTAACAATGGGTATAAATGAAGTTCAGTTTGGGGAATGAGATGTTGATCGCTGAGTGAATCTCTTACTAATGGTCCCTATTTTTTCTCTTACTGCTGAGAGTGAGGGCAGAGACTAGGAAGGAGGATAGTGGTGAATAAGTGGCAGTGACTCTGGGGAGTGGCAGAACAGACTAGAATCGCTTGATGGCTTTGCATGATTGTACAATTTTCTGCAGCAGTATCGTATTATCGTTGTGTAGTATTAGAGATGGTGACTGGTTGGAATGATTGAAGGCTGATTGCTTTCTTTAAAAATATTAAATAGTTTATACATGAGATTACTGGGACAATATAAGTGAAAGACAAAGAAGTGATACAATTTACTTAGTTTAATTGAAGGCAATAATTCAGTCATTTACCAGTGTTGCCATCACTATATCCTTTGAAAGTAATTTCTAGAATGGTATTTGGATTACCTCATAATGTATAAAAGGAGAGAGCATAGTTTTAGAACCAGCATCTTTTATATATTCATTTATAATATGAATCCTGAAGCTATACATAACAATGAAGAGTCCATATTTGAAATGTGTCATATATTTCAAAAAGTATGGTAAATGGACACAGAAAAGAAAGACATACAATGAACCAAGAAGTTTTTGTGTTGAGAGGAATTGTTGCTAAATGAAAGAGGAGAGAATACCTTAAGTTGCTTTTTAACTGATGATCTGTAGAAACCTTGCTAAGTCTGTCTCTCTAAATAAGAAAGGTGGAATTCCTCTTTCACAGAGGATTACTACCTGCTTACTTAATTGGAAGATAAACATTTTTTTTTTTCCATTAGGGAATATTGTTTTAGAACTGAAGATTCACTTTTATTTTGGTCATTAATTTCTGCTAATGTCTTGGGTTTTCAGGCAAATTATATTACTGGGTATACTGTGCTTTTGGGCAACTACGTTCATTATGTTCTAGGTAAAAATTTAAGATAACCTTTTCTGATAACTTTTGATAATCTGCCAAATATACTTTTATCATTATGTTTTTGTATTTGAGTCCTGGAATTTCTTTGAAGTGTTAGGCTTTAACAAATGTCGTTTAAGTTAAAACATTGTGGCCCTAACTGGTTTGGCTCAGTGGATAGAGCGTTGGCCTGCCGACTGAAAGGTCCTAGGTTCGATTCCGGTCAAGGGCATGTACCTTGGTTGCGGGCACAACCCCAGTAGGAGGTGTGCCAGAGGCAGCTGGTAGATGTTTCTCTCTCATCGATGTTTCTAGCTCTCTATCCCTCTCCCTTCCTCCCTGTAAAGAATCAATAAAAATATATTAAACAAAAACAAAAACATTGTGTACTAGTATATTAGTGAATTTATAGAACATCCATGAGTCTCTCCTTTCTTTCCTTCCTCTTTTTAAAAAATTATTTATTAGCACGTTCTTTAAAGCTAGAGTCTGAAATTATCTCTTGTGTCTTCATTTCTTATAGATGTTAGGCTCACGGTAAATACGTATGTAGAGTAGAGCCCAAGCCAGATGTTACTACTAGCTTTGCTAAAATGGAGGAGCCTGTATATTCCTGGGGATATTATTTCTGTTCATTTGTAGTTTCAGATTTAACCACAGTTTCTCTAAGACAGTGCCTTTGAACTAATAGCACTTTCAAAAATTATAGTCTTTTTCAAGTGTTTAGACTCTTTTTATGCTGTATAGTTTTTTTTAAGGTTCTTATTTATTGAGTTTCTATGAAATGTCTAGCTGTATGCTAAATGAATTACTTTATTAGTTCTAACAATACTTTTTCAGGTGCTTGGAGAAGGCATCCTCTTTAAGGATGAAGAAACTGAGTATTGAAAAGGTTCAGTAGCCCTAGCTGGTTTGGCTCAGTGGATAGAGCATCGGACGATGGACCAAAGGGTCCCAGGTTCGATTCCAGTCAAGGGCACGTACCTCGGTTGCAGATTCCTCCTCAGGAGGCAACCTATCGATATGTTTCTCTCTGTCTTTTCCCCTCTCTCTTCTACTGTCTCTCAAAATCAATGGAAAAATATCCTCGGGTGAGAATAAAAAAAAAAAAAAAAAGTTCAGTAACTTGACCAAGATCATTCAAATATAGGCCTGTCTCAAAGTATACACTTTTTTATCTTTTTAATTTTATTGTTTTTTGATCTTTAATTATGAAGAGTAGTATTCTCCATATACTGCCTCTATTCATGGGAAATGAAATATTGCAAAGTAATTATCAAACCATATCAAAGATGTAATTACTATATTCCTTCATTTCTCTAACTATGTATGTTAAGTAGTCTTGACCTGTGTAGATTTAATTTGGTAGAGAAAATCAGCTTTATTTCTAAAAGGCAGAGAGAAACGCAAAAATGTGGATTGACTTTTGAAAAAATATGAGGGGCTTTTGAATGTTCTAATGGTAAGAAACTCTGGTAAAAAAAAAATCCAGACTTTTTGTATATGCATGGTCTCATGACTTTCAGTGCTTTCCAATCTTAAAACCTTGTACTTCTCCTTGCGTAGAGCTCTCAGTATGTGCAGTGTGTTGCTGGGTGTCTGCAGCTGATGCTTCGGGTCAATGAGTACCGCTTTGCCTGGGTAGAAGCAGATGGGGTAAACTGGTGAGTGCTCTTTTACTTTTAATGTAGAATAACATTTAAAAGCATCTATCCTTGACATTTGCAAAGAAATTAATAGTATTAATCATCCAAAAGAAGTATTTAACTTTTTTTATGTCTGTTGAACAGTGAACTATGCTAACCTTCAGATAAATCAATAACTAATAAATACCAGATCGAATGTTTCTCCTTTCCCTTGCTTGATCTGTGCTATTATAAGAGGTTAAGGACTCCTAAAAACCTTATCTTGTTAGAACAAATTCCAGGTACTCAGAATAGAAAAGCAATCATAAAGGTATATTGTGGTAAATGCAGGCAAAAATCAATAAGAAAAGATCTTATGTAGAAAGAGTGAATATAAGCCATTCTTTGTAATGCTATATAATTAGTCCATTTTTTGTGGGGTCCTCATTTGCAGGTCATTATTTGCAGATGACATAATAATAATTACTTGCAGATGAAATAATGAAACTTTGAGGAACTTTCTCAGGTTTAACAAATGTATTTATACAAAGAACCCCTCAACCCCCCAAAACGAATGAAATCCTCTTTTACTACCAGAAGACCAATTTATTTATTCATAGTGAGATAACTCACTGTTCTTAAACCAAATACTCTTTTAAGTTAGTGAAGACATTGTTTCTCTCACACCTTGGAAAAATCTATAGAGGAAGCTATTTTTATCAACAGAAGGTTGCTTAGTGAACAAGGCTTCAGAGTAAGAAAAGTTGACTGAACAATTCTGGTGTTGTGTCAGCCTAAATAGATTGCTAGTGAAAACATTTTAGGTACAGTGAGCCACCCTTGTCATTTAGGAGAAGTTTTGTGTCAGTGTAGGGAACTGTTTACCATTAAGTTCCCAGAAGCCAGCCAAGGGCCAGCCAGTTTTGTAGGCAGACCATTTTAAGGATAGCAGTCACAGGATGATGATGTTAATAAAGGTAGACAAAAATGATGATGTTTTCAGTCTGTTTATCTTTTTTAAAAAATGATGCAATATTTTGCCAATACATTAGAAAGCATACTTACTTATGTCACTATTGATATTATTTTCCAAGGCAATTTCATTCTTCAGTTTTCTTATAATTTTAGCTGTTAATTGTTTTTAGCAATAGTTGGGAATAATAAATGGATATTTAAAATATTGTCTAGGATGATGAAATAGAGTAAATCTTCAAATTATAGACAACATAAAAGCACTAATCTCCCATACTGTGTCTTAGATTTCAAAGACCTGTGTGGTAATAGCAAAATAAATTGAATTTTATTCTATTAATAATATCTACTAAAAAGTAGATATTATTTTTTTACCCTGGCAAGAGAAAATAAAAGTCACAAAATGGCAGTCCCCCCATCCCCACCCCCATAATGGAAGCATTTTTTATTGTTCATTTATGTTAAGACTTTTTTTATTTATTTATATTAAAATTTTTTAATGTTGACATTGTTGCAGGCGTCTTGCCTTTTGCCCCCTTTTGCCCACCTCCTCCCACTCCAAGGTATCTTTCTGTTGTTGTTGTTGTATTGGTAAATGGGCTTGTTTTTTAAATTTCTCTTTCTGAGAGTTCATTATTGGTGTATAAAAATGCCATTGATGTTGGGATATTGATTTTGTATCCTGCAACTTCGTTGAATTCATTTCTTATATCCAGTAGTTTTTTTTTTTTTTAAATATATTTTATTGATTTTTTACAGAGAGGAAGGGAGAGGGATAGAAAGTTAGAAACATCGATGAGAGAGACATCGATCAGCTGCCTCCTGCACACCCCCTACTGGGGATGTGCCCGCAACCAAGGTACGTGCCCTTGACCGGAATCGAACCCGGGACCCTTCAGTCCGCAGGCCGACGCTCTATCCACTGAGCCAAACCGGTTAGGGCCCAGTAGTTTTTTGGTAGAGTCTTTAGGGTTTTCTATGTACAATATTATGTCATCTGCAAATAATGACAGTTTTACTTCCTCCTTTCCAATTTGGGTCAGCTTCTTTTAGCTTAGAGCTAGGGGTAGATTTGTGGTTGGGCCGAGGCTCCCTGAGGTCGGTCTCCACCTGTCAGCTCCTCTACTTCCCCCTTAGGGTTGCGTGGTCTTCCTCCAAAGCCTTCCGAAGAGAGACTATAGGTTGGATCCAGGCTAGTCTAGCTCAGGCTAGTCAGCGCCCTGCTTAGAGATTACTCAGCCAGGCACTCAATGAGGGTAAATTACTCTGTGCTTCAAAGCCAAACTCCTCATTCTCTACCAGAGACTCCAACTCTAATTCCCCCTACGGGGGCTGGCTGCAGGTTTGGGTTCAGTACAGCCTGCAGTCTCCTCTGCAGTAGCAGGTTCAGCCAGCTTTGCTTGAGTTCCACACTCCACAGTGTGGGCCAAAATCCCAGACCTGCACCACTCCCCCTTGCTGCTAACCCAGCAGTCAGAGTCTTGAGCGAACTGCTCAAGCTGGGCTGCTAACAATAGGAGCGCTCACCCACTGGGAAGGTGCGGTACCATTCTCCCAGGAAGACAGAGTTACCCTGCTTCCCTCTGTCCGATGCTACGTATTTGTTAAATTACTATGTTTAGGTTTCTCTTGGGCCATTGTGTCCTTTGCATCTCCTTAGTATGCCCTTCATGCTCCACTGTATTCAGTCAGGTCTCTTGCCCTAAAGGAATCCCTTCCTTATTTTGGTGAACAAGAGCTTTATTTTGCTTCATTAGGGTATTTCTTGTGGTTAATATTTGGATTTAGAAGACTTCTCTTTTCAACAGAATTATATATGTTATAGACAACTTTAAACTCTTTTCAACTTCTTTGCGGTGCTCAACTTTGTTGAGCATGCCTCCTTTAAAACCTTTCTGTCTTGGTTTCAGCAACAGTGTATTATCGGCTCTGAGCGCTCCTTAAACCCTCTGTTCATTTAAAATTTTTTATTTTAATAGCGGTAATTCAATATGAAGAAGTGTTAACTAGGTATACATTTGTTAAATAGGTTTCTGAAAACAAGCATATAAAAGGACTCTCAAGAGTCAGAAAGGTAGCAAGTACAGATACGCCTAAAGCTGGGGAACAAAGGTAAGAGGTTGCAATAACTAAATTTACATGTTTCAAGGAGGGGCAAATGAAGCTCCCATTTGACCATAGAGCGGGGGTGTACTACTCATCTGGGGCTTGTTCCCCTGAGCTCAAAGCAGAGGACTCATAGGTCGGGGACCCAGACAGTTGGTGCTGGTGTCTCTGAGGGTGAGCGGTGAGGCTCGTTCTGCCAGAGCTGTTGCTAAATGAATTCAGCTGCTGTCATGGGAAAGCACAGTTGCTACCAGGGTGAAGAAATGCTGCTGAGTAATGTTCACAAGAATAGGAAGCCAACAGGAGACACTCCCTTCTTCCTCCATCCTGCAGTCAGCCTCTAGCACCTCCTACTGGCAGAACTAGCTGGTAAAGTCTCAGCCAAGTATCACAACGTGAGGAAGGCCTACCTTAGTAACTGGAAGAATCAGAGAAAAAAGGAAGCCAGATATTAGGGTGTTAATAAAATAAAACTGCATGATTTTAAAGTTTTTGAAATACTTATATTAATATTAAATAAATGCAAGTCTTAAATAACCAAAATAGAAAAGACTCAAGGGAGAAATCATGCATGAGAAAATGAAAGGCAATTCAGCAATTTATAACTGCATACAAATCACAGAAATGGAGAAATGGTGCAAATATAAACCTTCCAGTAAGTTAGTAGTAATAGATTATAAAATTAGATTTACAATTTATTTATATTAATAGACATTTATTTTGTAGAGCAGTTTTAGGTTGACAGAAAAATTGAAAGTGCAGGGAGTTCCCATATATACCTGTCCTTCCATAGTTTTCCCTATTATTAACATCTTGTATTAGTTTTCTACATTTGTTTTAATTGGTGAACCAATAATGACCTATTCTTATTAACCATGGTCCATAGTTTACATTAGAGTTCATTCTTTGTGTTGTACATTCTGGTCCTTCTTTAGTGGCCTAATTTGATGATTTCTGTTCCTCCTTGTGAGAATGAGACATTCCCCATGGAAATTACCTTAGTGATCTTTCTTGGTGTAACCTCTTTCATTTCCATTTAGCTTCCCAAGTTTTCCTGTCAGTAAAATGGGAGGTTGAACTAGAAGCTTCTGAAGTTCTAACCCCCCCAAATTCAGTGACTGGCTATGTCAAATTTAGACTCATAGTGGGTTTTTGCCAAGCTAATTCCTTCTTTTCTGAGTTTCCTAAATATTTTTAAAGCTATACATGATCCTCTTGGTCATCCAGACTCAAAATCTTGATATAACATCTGACTTCACCAAGATGTACATCCATTGTGTCACCAATCCTGTTGATTTTAGCTTCTTTAATGTCTGTCAGATTCTTTTTACCCTTCCTTCTGTTGTATTACAAGTTGGTGTTTCCTTTCTCATTGCTTCCCTGCAGTCCTGTAACTTTTGGAGAGACTTAAGTGAAGCTGTGCTGCAAATGATCCTGAGTAGGAATCAAGCTTGCTTGTTATTGCTGGCAGAAAAGATACTGAGGACATAATTTTGTTCCATGAGTACAAAAAGAACAGTCAATTATTTCTTCTTTGTTGTTACACTGTCATATTAAATGTTTTAATGTGTGTTCCTTTTCAGCATAATGGGAGTTTTGAGCAACAAATGTGGCTTTCAACTCCAGTATCAAATGATTTTTTCAATATGGCTCCTGGCGTTCAGTCCTCAAATGTGTGAGCACCTGCGGCGCTATAATATCATTCCTGTCCTGTCCGATATCCTGCAAGAATCTGTCAAAGAGAAAGTGACAAGAATTATCCTTGCAGCATTCCGTGTAAGTGATTTGTGGCATTTTTTTATGGGGGGTGTGTGTGTGTGTGTGTGTGTGTGTGTGTGTGTGTGTGGCATTTTCACTAAGGAGTATGTTCCAGGGCTTTTAGCAGGTTGGAAAAACTTACTTGTTCTTCATGTAGTTATGAAACTATGGTATCTTGGTGGACATAGAATAAAAAAACACACTAATTTGTATTGATGCCATGGGGGAATGGGACAGGTGGGAGGAAATGGATGAAATGTATGAGTTATATAATGCTTGTAAGAAAATGTAATTGCATTGAGTTTAGATAGAGGAAGTCCCTTTTAAAAAATACATAACACATAGGTACAGACAACAGTATGGTGATTGCCTAGCCAGAGAGAAAGGGGTGTGGGAGGTGGAAAAGGGTAAAGGGGGAATAAAGGAGACCAGAAAGAGACTTTACTTTGGGCAATAGATGCATGGTGCAGTGTGCAGATGTTTTGTTGAGTTGTACACTCAGTATCACCCCAATAAACTCAATAAAAAAAGGAAGTCTTTTTTTTTTTTTTTTTTTTTTTTTTGCTGTTGTTACAGTGTTTTCCAAGAGACTATGATTGAGGCTTTTTTCTTATGGGACCCTTATTGTGGTATGGAATTGTATTTCAGATTTTGGATCTACTGACTAGCAGTATTTCTGAGGCAACTATAAAATATGTGGTAGACATGCAAATCCAAGCTGTTGCTTCAGAATCTGCTTTTAACTAATATCACTAACATCTTCCTAATTTTTCTAAGCATGTAGAAATAAATATATAAATAGGTGTGTAATTTTGTTTTGTATTTAAAAATAAAAATGTCATCTTATGATAAATACTATTCTATAGCTTTACTCTTAACATTATCTAATGAGTATGTTTTCAGTTTTGTATGTGTAGATCTTCAGTCTTCTTTTTAATGGCTATATTCTGCTGTGTTGATGTAAAGCAGTTTATTTAAACAGTGTTCTGTTGATGGGCATGTAGGGTTTTTCTACATATGTTTGCCCGCTTTGATGAGAATTTCTGTTGGATATAGTTCTAGAGATGGAATTGCTGAGCTAAAGAGTATACTTTTCTTCTGTTTTGATAGATAATATTAAATCACATTTCAAAAATGTGCAAATTTACATTTTTATCAACTCTCTATTGGGAATGCATGTTTTTCCATTCTTTTCCTTGTATTTCATATAATCTTTCAGTTGTTACAAAAATTAGGTGAAAAATGACATTATTGTTTTAAATTTGTATTCTATTAATAATGAGTGAAGCTGACCATCTTTTAATATTTTTATCAGGCATTTATATTCCTCCTATAAATTGCTAATTCATAGCATTTGTCACATTTTAATTTTTAAAAAAATATATTTTATTGATTTTTTACAGAGAGGAAGGGAGAGAGATAGAGTGCCAGAAATCGATGAGAGAGAAACATCAACCAGCTGCCTCCTGTACACCCCCTACCGGGGATGTGCCCGCAACCAGGGTACATGCCCTTGACTGGAATCGAACCCAGGACCCTTCAGTCCGCAGGCCGATGCTCTATCCACTGAGCCAAACCGGTTAGGGCCACATTTTAATTTTTAAAATATGATGTATAATAACTTCTCTAGATGTTTTTAGTTAATAATAGTAGTAATAACTAATGTTTATTAAGAGTTTATTCTGTGTCAGGCACTGTTTTAATTGCTTTAAATGTGTTATGCATTCAGTCTCCCCAAGAGATCCATGCAATGGGCATGAGGCTACAAGAGGTTACGTAATTTGCCAAATTAGCCCGGAAGCAGCAGAGCTGGAATTCAGACTCAGGCAGTCTGACTCATGCTCTTAGCCACTATGCTAACCTGTCTTTGATATTGAGAATAATAAGTGTTATAATTTATTGAGTGATTTTTTGTGCATTGCCTAATTTAATCTTTATAATAATCTAATAGGTGCTATTATTATTTTTTATTTTATGGATGAAGAAACCAAGATTGGAGATTAATTCCTCAGTTACTAAGTGATAGAATTAGAATTTCAGTGAGATCTGTCTGGCTCCAAAGCTATCTTCTTAACCACTCTGGCATCTTTTTTCTTTTCTTGGGGCATTTTCTCAGGAACCTCGAGAGTGGCATTAAAAGGAGAAAAAAACCATGAAAAGGAGAATTATGAGACATGTGACAAGGAATTCCGTTTTCTTTGCTGAAAATACCAGCTGTGAAAGCATTAAACTCCGTGTTTTTCCTAGTTGTCTAATAAGGGTTGAATGAGTGACTAAAGGCATTGAGGAGTGAAGTTCAGTGTAAATTTCATTGAAAGAGTGGAAAGTGAAATAAAAGTGTGAATGTCTAGATATGATAAATGCCAGTCATCTGTTGACCAAGTGTTGTTCTATGTATTATTTTTGCTTTTGATTATCCTTATTTATAAAATGTAACATTTTTTCATGTAAAAAATTGTTCTGTGGCCTTTGAGAGTTTATTCTTAAGAAATAGGTAAATGTGGTACTTCTCTACTCTTCTGCCGCAGTGTATTGGCTCTGCCATTAGTTTCTTTACAAACTGTCTACATGAGGTAAGTTTCAGTCTCGTCCACATAAAGCGGTAATCAATCCTTAAATCAGAGTAGGTTGTATTAATGAGACTGAAGTCTTTTAGTAGCTAAGGTGAACATATTTTTTCTTCTACTTGAATGTTTCATTATCCATATTCTCATTTATTTAATAAAGATGAAATTGTAGAAATAGAATCTTCTGACACTCCCCTTCCATTGCTAGAGTTCAGTTAAATTCACAAACAAGTTTTGAATCCCATTTATATTCCAGCTCCATTATGCTAATTGTTAAGGAACATAAATGCCCAAGATACAGCTTGACACATAAGGGGCTTGTTGTTTAGTGAAGACAGAATATGTAAATATATAATGTCATGATCAGTAATGCAATGCAGTGATCATAATAAACAAGAGTAAAGGTAACATAAGAGAGGTGGAGGGTAAGAATTAAGGGGTTTTGCTCTTCTTAGCAACTTTCAAATATACAATCTATAATAATAAAAGCATAATATGCTAATTAGACTGGACAGCTGAAAATCCTTCTGGATGACCTTCCAGACAAAGCCGAGGCTGCGAGGGCTGAGGCAGGTGGGGCTGTGAGGGCCGAGCCCCAACTATAGTTACCATGCTGTACATTACATCCACAGAACTTATTTATTTTATAATTGAAAGTTTGTACATTTTGACCACCTTCGACCCATTTCACTCACTTCTCACTTCCTTCTTCTTGCAATAATCAATCTGTTTTTTATATCTATGAGTTCTCCTTTTAATTTTAATTTTTTTTGTTTTTAGGTTCTACATATAAGTGAGATCATGCAGTTGTTTTTCTCAGCCTGACTTATTTCACTTAGAATAATGCCCTAAAGATCCATCCATGTTGTTGCAAATGGCAAGATTTCTTGCATATTTATGACTGAGTAATTTTCTTTATACATGGATACTTAGATTGTTTTCGTATCTTAGATTCTGACTAATACTGCAATGAACATAGGTGCATATTATCTTTTCAAGTTACTGTTTTTTTCTTCTTCAAGTAAATATTAGAAGTGAAATTGCTATATCAACTGGTAGATCTATTTTTAATTTTTTGAGGAACCCCTGTACTGTTTTCCATAGTGGCTGTAGCCATTAACAGAGCATTGGTGCTCCCTTCTCCAAATCTTCCCCAACACTTGTTATCTCTTGTCTTTTTGATGATAGCCATTCTGACAGGTGTTAGGTGATACCGCATTGTGCTTTTTTTTTTTTTTTTGAAAAAAATATCTTTATTGATTTCAGAGAGGAAGGGAGAGGGAAAGAGAGATAGAAATATCAGTGATGAGAGAGAATCACTGATTGGCTGCCTCTTGCACATCCCCTACTGGGGATCAAGCCCACAACCCAGGCATGTGCCCTTGACTGGAATCGAACCTGGGACCCTTCAGTCCACAGGCTTGACGTTCTAGCCACTGAGCCAAAGCAGTTAGGGCCCTCATTGTGTTTTTGATTTGCATTTCTCTGGTGCTTAGTGGTGTCAAGCACCTTTTAATGAGCCTGTTGGCCATCTGAATGCCTTCTTTGGAAAAATATTCGGATCCTCTGCCCATTTTTTAATTGCCTTGTTTGTTTTTTTTTGTTGGGTTGTATGAGTTCTTTATACATTCTGGATATTAACCCTCTTATCAGATATATGGTTTGCAGATATTTTCTCCCATTTTGTAGGATGCTTTTTCACTTTATTCTTTTGCTGTGTAGAAGCTTTTAGTGTGATGTAGTTCTACTTGCCGATTTTTGCTTTTCTTGCTGTGACTTTGGTATCCTAAACAAAAAATTGTTGTCAAGACTAATGCCAAGGAGCCTTTTCTCTGTTTTCTTCTAGGAGTTTGACAGTTTCATGTTTCTAATCAATTTTAAGTGAATTATTGTGAGCTGTGTAATATAGTAGTCTAATTTCATTTTTTTGCATGTGGTTATCCAATTTTCCTAGTGCCATTTGTTGAAGAACTATTCCCATGGAGTATCCTTGACTCCTTTGTCAAATATTAGTTGACTATATATGTGGGGGCTTATTTCTAGGTGCTTATTCTGTTCCATTACTCTATGAGACTGTTTTGTGCCATTGCCATACAGTTTTGATTACTATAGCTTTGTAGTTTAGTTTGAAATCTGGAAGCATGATGCCTTCAGCTTCCTTGTTCTTTCTCAAGATTGCTTTGGCTATTTGAGGTCTTTGTGATTCCATATAAATTTTACGATTGTTTTTTTCATATATATGTGAAAAATGCAGTTGTAATTTTGTTAGGGATTAGTCACACTAATTTCCATATGCTAAGCTAAATCTCTTTCTGTGTTTATTTGGCATAATTAATAGAAATACAACTTTCTTACAAAAATAAGTAAATTTCAAATTTTAGTACAGTTGATTTGGAATTAATTATCACAGGCTTTTTTTGTTTGTTTGTTTAACGGAAGGCATATACCAACTTGGTGAAGGGTAGCTTTCTTGAGAGCTTGTTCTTTCTTGTCCCTAAGCCTGAACATGTTCTTTGCTTAAAAATATTGGTTGATTCAGTGAACACTTGATCTTTATAAATATCTAGATTACTTTGCTGTTTTCATAAATACTCTTAAAAACAGAAAAATCATAGGAGAAAAACTAGGGACTTTGCCTGAATGTCAAAACTTTTCTGACAATTGTTCAAGCAAGAGAGTTCTTTATTGCTGAACTTTCTCCACCTATCAGTTGATTGGAGGGGGTTGAGGGGAAGGTGACTGACTGGAAACTAGAGAAATACTTAAGAAACGTTCTGTCTTAGTATTGTAAGTGATCTTGGTGGCCAGTGAATGGAGAGTTCACTGTGGTGTGCTCAGGAGCAGGCTGTGAGAAAGGATTGTGATGGATTTAATTGTAAATGTGTTCAGTGTTTGAGACTTATATGGATCAATCGTTTCAAATGTTTAGTAAGCCAAATAAGTAAGCAAGGAGTCAGAAGTACATTTCTGATATGGACAGATGCTTAGGAAAGAAGTAAGGATTTACAATACAGCCATCCACTTAAAGGTGATAGTTAACCTGTCAATAGGAGGAGGAGGAGAAAGGGTGTAAAAGGAAGTGCAGAGGTCTGAGAATATCACATAACAAATTATATAGCTTCTTATTATATCTTTGTCTAACCCAGAACTTTTTAGAAAAATCAACTGAAAGGGAAACTCGCCAAGAATATGCTTTGGCTATGATCCAGTGCAAAGTTCTCAAACAGTTAGAGAACTTGGAACAGCAAAAGTACGATGACGAAGACATCAGCGAAGATATAAAATTTCTTTTGGAAAAACTTGGGGAGAGTGTTCAGGATCTTAGGTATGTTATTTTTAATTTTCACAGACTGGGTATGTTGGGTTTTGTTTTACTTGATTAGTATTTTAAGGAAATTTAAATTTGTTACTAAGTATAAACTCAAAAGATTTCACTAAAATATTATGTCTTCTATTAAATATTTGGAGAATATGGAAAAACTGGCCCATCACCATGGTAACAGTTGGTCAGAGCTGTGTGTTATTTCTTCTCTTTGGGGAGAGTTCCATCATTTTCTTTTTAAAATTGGACTGAGTGTACTACCACAGGTGGTTGGCACTTTCATGGAAACCTTGAAGAATATCTCCCTGGTTTAGAATTTTTTAAAGCAGTGATGCTTGTTAATTTTTTGAGGACTTTTGTCCACATATGGAAATTATATTTTTCCTGCTTTTCTGAAGTTCCTATTGGTTTATTTTTTTTATTTTAAACATTATGCAAATTATAAACATAAAGTAAACAAAAAGAAAATGCTTACACAGTACAGAAGGGACTCCATGCCACTCCCACCATCTTCCCAGCCTATTCCCATGCATACACACCGAGACAGACACACAGACAAAGGGGGTTTTACGTATTCTTCTAGACCTTGGTGGGGTTTTTTCTTTGTTTGTTTAATAATATCTTGCTGATCTTTCACATTAACCCAGATGTTTGTTTTTTAATTATTGATACATTTTTAAAAGAGTTACTCTTAAGAAATACATCTTTTTCTGTAGTTGGACTGAGTTTGGGAGGCTGACTCCAGTTTGAATTGCTTGGCTGCTTTTTCCACATGTAACCTTGAGCAGTATTCTTGACATTTTAACATCTCAGTTTTCCTTTTGGTAAATTAGCAATAAAAAGTCTAACCTTGTAGGATTGTTGTGAGGTTTCAGGTGTTCAGCAGATGCCTTCAGTACAGTAAGTTTCCAGAAATGTATTTACCAGGTAATTCAGTGCGGCCCATAATCCCAATGCCCTAATGCTGTTGTGGAGATGAGAGGAGGTATCACCCACATCGGTGGTTTGTAATGGAGTTTTGTGGAGGGAGGCAAGTGGTTTTCGTCTTTCTATAATTTCAAATATGAATAAGTTGATTGTAATAAAATAGACTAGCAATAGGCTTGTAGTTTTATAAATTTTATAATGGTTATTTACAAAAGTTTATCATCAGTTTTTTATAAAGATCCTTTATGATCCTTTTAAAAAGTAAATGCTAGTGATAGTTAGCTTTATAAATTATTTAATGTACATTGCTGATTATAAATATCTAGATTACTTTGCTGTTTTCATAAGTACTCTTAAAAATAGAAAAATCATAGAAGAAAAACCAGGGACTTTGCCTGAATGTCAAAACTTTTCTGACAATTGTTCAAGCAAGAGAGTTCTTTATTGCTGACCTTTCTGCACCTATCAGTTGATTGGGTAGGGTGGGGTGGGGAAAGGTGACTGACTAGAAACTAGAGAAATACTTAAGAAACATTCTTTCTTAGTATCGTAAGTGATCTTGGTGGCCAGTGAATGGAGAGTTTGCTGTGGTGTGCTCAGGAGCAGGCTGTGAGAAAGGATTGTGATGGATTTATTTGTAAATGTGTTCAGTGTTTGAGACTTATATGGGTCAATCATTGCTAATTATTACTTAATTGATTTTTTGTGTTGAATTTGGAAATTTCAAAAATATTTCTATTTACATAAAGCTAAGCTAATAGGATAATGGGTGCAGTTGAAAGATTTTTTTCTGTTTTTGTTCTTATAGGTTTAGGGCATTACTGTTAACAATACTAGTTTACTTCTTATACTGACTGGGATTACATTCAAGTAAATTACTATTTTATTCAAATGGGACACTCTGATCAATTTAGTAAATCCTGGTTATACTAAATTACCATTGGGTATTAAATGGCCACTTCTTTTAAAAACTTTTACTTGAAAGTTTAGGCATGTCTTGTCACTGTGTTTGTTCACTGGCTAATTGAATAATGAAGTATCTTGATACATAGTGAATGATGATTACAAAGTGCACTGCAGTTTATTATATTTACAGAGATTTTTAATTCATCTGCAGTGGGTTAATTCAACCAAAGAATTACCTCTTTATTGTTGGTAATCACATTGTAGCATATCTATATACATAAAAGCCTAAAATGCAAAGTGTCCCCTCGGGAGTTCGACTGACCGGGAGTTCGATTGCTCGCTATGATGTGCGCTGACCACCAGGGGGCAGCACGGAATGAAGGAAGGCCTTGGCCGGCAGTCGGGGAAGGGAGGCCCCAGCCGGCAGCCAGCAGCTGGCAGCCGCTAGGGACCCTACCCGTGCACGATTTCATGCACTGGGCCTCTAGTTGTACAGATATCTGTTTTTGTTTTTGTAATGCAATATAGTAGTTTATGACATTTGTAGTGTAATAATATCAGAATATACTATTTTATTTTATGTTAAAGTCACATACTTTTACATTTGTATTAATGAATCTAGTGGTCTGGCAAATACAGTATATATATGTGTGTGTGTGTGTGTGAAAGGAAGGGAGAGAAAGAGAGAGAAACATCTATGTGAGAGAGAAACATTGTTGCCTCCCATAGACACCCCAGCTAGGGATAAAACCCGCAACCTAGGTATGTGTCCTGACCTGGAATCAGACTCACAATCTCTTGGTATATGGGATGATGTTCCAACCGAATGAGCCACCCACCCGGGGCACAGATACAGTATTTTAAGTAGCAAGGTGGAAACTCTGCTAGATTATCAGATATATTTCTGATACACATTTATGCATACACTAGAGGCCCGGTGCATGGATTTGTGCACTGGTGGGGTCCCTCAGCCTGGCCTGCGCCCTCTTGCAATCTGGGACTCCTTGGGGAATGTCAGACTGCCGGTTTCGGGTGGGGATTGGGCTGAAACTGGCAATCCGACATCCTCCGAGGGATGTAGTAGTGTGCAAAGTGGCAGGCAGTCAGGGACCTGCTTTGCCTGCCACTGCCACCCCTCGGTAGCGCTGCCATGGAGAGGGGAGAGGCTTGTGTCACTGCAGCTGTGCTTGCCAGCCGTGAGCCCAGCGTCTGGCGCTCGTCGGTCAGCTGAGCGGTGCTGTGGGAGTGCACTGACCATCACGGGGCAGCTCCTGCATTGAGCGTCTGCCCCCTGGTGGTCAGTGCACATCATACTGACAGGTTGACTGGTCGACTGGTCGTTCGGTCACTTAGGCTTTTATATATATAGAAGATATATTAGAGTAGGGATTTTGAAAGCAAGTACTCCTTTTAATATCTCATGATGAGCATTCAAATTTTACAGTACTGGACCTGAGTATTCTGAATAAATTTCACATGATTTATAAAGCTTATTTAAGCTCTTTAAACTTAGTTTAGTGGACTTTTGTTAATTTACAAAGTATGGTCAGTCTTTGTAGTTAAATCATTACTGAAGATGTTATTATGCTTAATTTGGAGGATCATTGAGGTTTGTATAAACTCTGAATTCTTTAAAAATTTTTATAGCTCATTTGATGAATACAGTTCAGAACTTAAATCTGGAAGATTGGAATGGAGTCCTGTGCACAAATCTGAGAAATTTTGGAGAGAAAATGCTGTAAGGTTAAATGAAAAGAATTATGAACTTTTGAAGTAAGTTTTAAATTCCAGTTTATACTCTAATATCTGTTGTTCTACATCTTCACAGACATGTTTCTGTTAGTCTAAATTTAGATATTCTATGGTTTTAATTTAGATTTTCTTGCTTATTAATGTGGTTGAATACCTTTTCATATGCTTATTGGGAGTTTATATATCTTTTTTCTAGAAGTACCTGCAGTATTTTTTTTTCATTTTATAGGAGTTCTATGTATATTCTGAACATGCATTCTTTATATATATAGTTGTGATGAATATACTATATATATATATATTTATCACAACTATTTTTTCCTACTTTGTCACATAGTATTTCACTCTTTAGTTTTAATGTAGTTCAATTTATTAATATTTTTCTTAATGGCTAGTGATTTTTTTGTGTCCTGTTTAAGATGTTTTTGCATACCCAAGGTCATGAAGATATATTTCTGTGTTATCTGATAGAAGCTTTGTTGTTTAACCTCTCATATTTAGATCTCCATTTCATATGGAATTGCTTTTTGAGTAAAGTATAAAGTAGGGGTCAAGAATCATTTTTTTCATTACAGGGATATCTGATTGAACCAGCACTTTTTATTGAAAGTAACATTTCCCCACAGCTTTGAGGATTCCCTTTCTTGTAATAAGATGTGCAAGTGTTTGCCTTTCTCCCCCCCAACTTACTTCTTTATTGAGATACTAGGGGCCCAGTGCATGAATTCGTGCACCTTGAAAAGAACTGTGGGCTGTGGTGGGCACAGGGGCAGGTCTCGGCCCTTCCTCCACGCCCCCACCTGGCCCCTCCCGCCACAGTCCCCTGGGTTCCCTGTCTGCCAGCAGCCCTGCTCCCGCTGCCACCGCTCCCATGCGCTCATGGCACCGGCCCTGGTCACACCCGCTGATAGCGTGGAGCAATTGGGGCCAGCGACAGCATCGGGTGCGAGCAGGGCCAGTGCTGTCAGCTGGTGCCAGCAGCAGCTGCTGCCCCAATCGCTCCTCAGGAGCAGGGGGAGGTAGAGAAGCCCCCAGGAACAATCAGAGCCGGCAGCTGCTGCTCGCACCCGCTGATGGCGCTGAGCGATCAAGACTGGTGCTGGGAGCCAGCAGTGGGTGTGAGCGGCGGCTCCTGCAGCGGGTGCAACCGGGGCCAGTGCTGGCAGTAGGTGCAAGCACCAGGCGCGACTGTCGGGGGCAGGAGCAAAGAATTTTCAGTAACCACCAGAGGCTTGCCCCAATGACAGCAACCGGTGCCCTGCCTTGGTCTGGCGCCCCTACTCACTTGCTCCACCATCCCGCTGTGCCCGACACCCGCTATGTTCCATGCGCCCCCCTGGTAGTCAGCACACATCATAGCGACCTGTTGTTCGGTTGTTCCACTGTTCGGTCTATTTGCATATTAGGGTTTTATATATATAGGTGTTATATACCACACAATTCACCCATTTAAAGTATAAAAATCAGTAGTTTTTAGTATATTCACAATGTATGTAATCATTAACACAGTCAATTTTAGAACATTTTCATCACTTCAAAAGAAACCTCATATTCTTTAGCTATAACTTCTCTATTAACCCATCCACTCAACCCTAAGCAACCACTCATTTACTTTCTGTTTCTATGGATGTGCATATTATGAGTATTTCTGTTGTTTAGACTTTGTTTTCTGTGAATTACTCCAAATAATATATTTTTACTTAAAATGTGGCAAGCCAAAGTGAATGGATGGTAGATGTTGGAGGACTGATGGAGAATAAGTAGAGGGAAGGAGTGAATTATCATTCAGCATGCCACTTTGAGTTTTTAACAACAAAATGAGCTCAAATGGAAGGAGCTTTTTACAAAGTATTATTGAAGCTCTACATGCGTTTTTGTTATGACAAACTTAAAGGGCCTTTTGAAGTGCATGTTTTGTTTTCTAACATTAGGTTTTTTATTTATATGGCTTTCTTAAATTACTTCCTTTACCTTTGTATGACCCTTTGTGATTTTTCTGAATAACCAGAAACAATGGCATGTAGCACTATACTTTTATTCTATGTTAATGTGATGAGAAATTTGAAGTAGTTGCTTGTCTTTAGTTTTCATTCCCTTAAATTATCTGCATAGGGATGATTGACAGGCGGGGCATACTCATGCTGCCCTTCAGACTAGCTGATAAAATAGGTACAGTTGGAATCTTTATTTTATTCTGCTATTAAAAAACATAGTACTTGTTATCTGTGGAGAACTGTACTTTTGTCAGGCTCTAACCTATTTTTCAGGTAATTCCCAACTTAGCAAGTATGTGATATAAGTTCATTTTTGCCTTTATCACTCTTGAGTATAATAGTTTTTAGAAAATATTTTCTAATCTTGTATGTTATAATTTTGAAATAAGTATGTAATTTGAATAAGGAAATATTCTGAAATACAAGAAACCATGCAGTTTATAATTTAAAATTTTTTTTTATTGTTGAGAGTATTACAGAGGTCCCCTCCATTTTTTCCCCATTGTCCCCCTCCACCCGGTTACCACCCCAGCCCAGTCCTTCACCACTCTGTTGTCTGTGTCCATAGGTAATGCATATATGCATATAAATTCTTTGGTTAATCTCTTCCCGCCCCTCCCTCCCCACTTCCTCTGAGATTCGTCAGTCTGTTCTATGTTTCCATGCCTCTGGTTCTATTTTATTCATCAGTTTATTTGGTTCATTAGATTCCTTATTTGTTTACTTTGATTTTTAGATTCAATTGTTGATAGATGTGTATTTATTACCATTTTATTGTTCACATTTTTTAAAAAAATATTTTTATTGATTTCAGAGAGGAAGGGAGAGGGAGAGAGAGAGAGAAATATCAATGATGAGAGAGAATCATTGATCAGCTGCCTCCTGCATGCCCCACACTGGGGATCAGGCCCACAACCCGGGCATGTGCCCTGACCGGGAATCGAACCATAACTTCCTGGTTCATAAGTCCATGCTCAACCACTGAGCCATGCTAGCCAGGCATGTTCATATTTTTTATCTTCTTTTTTCTTTTTCTTTTTTAGTAGATTATAATTAAGAGAAAAGCAAAAGCTGAGGGAACAAGTTTGTAAAATTGAGTAAAAATATTGTGAAAGAGAACAAGAGCAAAAATTGGGAGTGATCAGTTAGAATAATAATGTGAATTCTATTTTGGATTTGTATAGACACTTTTCTCAATTACCTTTCTAGCAAATATCAAAGTCTATGTTCACATTTGATCTAATTCCAAAGCTGTGATATATTGCTGTGTTGATCCCATTGGAGTGTCTGACAGAATCTTGGCTTGAGGTTGATGTGGTGATACAGATTTGGGTTGTGATGAATCCATTGTTGATATAACAGCTGTGTTCAGGCATAAATTAGAGAAAGCTCTCTCTTTGCTTACCACAAGAATCTTTTTTTTGGAACTTATTTTCCTGGACATTTTTATTGACGATTCTAAGAGTATGTTTTTAAATGTTTATGGAGATGTCATTAAAATGCAGATTCTAAGTAGGTTTAGGGTTGGGTCTGTGATTCAGCTTTTTAATAACTGGCTCAAGGTTTCTCTGCCTACCTTTTTCTATCATCACCTGAGCCTGTCAAATAGCTAACTCTATAAACAGCAGGAAGCACTGACAAAGAACCTATTATCAGTCTAGGAATCGTTTCATTATGAAATAATTCCACACCTTCTTCCAGACTAACTGGGAAATCAGTCTCTGTCACCAGCTACTTAGCTCTGTCCTCCTGGTGCCAAAACAGACATGGACAGTGAGCAAACTAATGAATGTGGCTGCGTTCCCATAAAACTTTATTTATAAAAACGGTGGCTGCTGAGTTTGCTGACCTCTGGTTTAAGGTATTCAGAACAAATATTCTGTTATCTTTTAAAGACTCCCATGTTAATAATATTTTCTTACTGTTTCATAAAGTAATTTCTTAATAAAATGTCAAAGTAAAATGTCATTGAAATAATTTAATCTTTTGAAATCATTTGAGTTGTTTCAGTTGAATTAAACTTAATTTCAGAATAATTTGCAAGTTGGCCTTTTAAAAAGAACATAGTTTGAAATTTAAAAAATATAGCGGTGTGGGAGATTGAATGTATTTTTTGCTTTTCCCCAGTGGGTTTTCATGTGCTTGGGCTGAATGAACTGCCACCAGGTTGTGCTTGTGCTTTGTGTGGGCTAGCGTCAGCAAGTAATAGTTCACATCTCAGTTTCAACATTTGCTGTGTCCTTACCAGATTACCTAACTTCTCTGGCTCTCATTTCCTCATTTATGGATTGTTGTGAGGAATATGATTTACACAGAGTTTGGAACGTGCATGTGTATAGTAAATGCTCATTCCTTTCTCCTCTCTTATTTGGAAATGCAGATTGCCCACTTAGCCTAGAAGAAGTGTGGAATTACTTTATAATGAAATGATTCCTGGATTGACAAAAGGTCCTTTATCAGCACTTCCTGTTGTTTATAGAGTTTAGCTATTTGACAGGTTGACATGTGATAGAAAAAGGTAGGCAGAGAAGCCTTGAGCTACAGTCTTAAGTGATGCTTCAGATACTAAGTACGCAAGCTTCATAGATTCATACATATTTTGAACAAAATGTTTATTTTCAGGAAGATATCCTTGTTATATCTGTGCTCTGTTGTGCTCTATAGAAGAATCAAAAATTGATATCTTTTTGCATTAAATTTTTTTCAGAATTTTGACAAAACTTTTGGAAGTATCAGATGATCCACAAGTCTTAGCTGTTGCTGCTCATGATGTTGGAGAATATGTGCGGCATTATCCACGAGGCAAACGGTAACAGACAAGCCATTAGTATCATTTGGGTTTTCTGAAACAGTCAACATAGAATCCTAATGTACTTGTCTAAAATAGGGTAGTTTAGCAGAGGAATTAACGGAGTATGTGAAATCAAGATTACCGTAATATTGGGAATTATGATAAACCTAATTAAAATGGGTAGTATAAAAATATAAGTACACCTGTATACTACTATAGTGTAGTAGCCAACAGAGATCACAGAAATTTCATATTGAGGATTTTACTTGGTTTATCTGAGTTAATTCAATAGCTATTTTATGAACTGTGGTTATTTTTCAACTACTATTTGTACTAACTTTGAACTCAGCAGGTTTAAAGTATAAAAGGAAATATAACACCTGAAAGAAAAGTTACAGGAGATGTATAATAATGGAATTAATGTATGTATTTAAAAGTATTAAATAAGTTGCATGTGGGAGGAGACAGGTAAGGCTTCACAGAGGAGGTGAGGCTGACCTCATAATTTAAAATCACTTAGCTTCATTAAAATGAAAAGATAGGATTTTTTTTCTTTTGAAAAATAAGAGATCAAGGTGCCAATAGAAGGGATAAGGCATTAAATTGGACAAAGGGCTGTTTTTTGTTGTTTGGAAAAGTGCCTTGGTTTGAATTGTTGCTTTTCCACTTGCCAGTTGGTTTCCTAATTTATAAAATTGCGATGATAATTATATTCCTTTCTGGTGAGGGTGATATGAAGATTAAATGAGTTAATCTAAGTACAGTTATTAGAACAGTGCCGTTGGTACATAGTAACTTCTCAATAAGTATTAGCTACTTCTATTATTATTAATGTTAATATTTTATATTCATTAAAGCTATATATAAGGAAGACAGACATGTTTATCTTATTTATCATAAAAAAGTATCATATAAACCCAGAACATCTTAGAATGTGAGGAAAAATTGGCAGAGCTACCATTGTACTTGCAGACTTTCACATTCCATAATTACTTCATAACTTCTTTGTCCTTATTGTGTATAAATATTTAAACATTGGAAGCCTGGTGCATGAAATTCATGCACGGGTAGGGTCCCTAGGCCTGGCCAGCCATCAGGGCCGATCTGTGGGGCGACCAGCGGGGCGATTGGGGGCCCCGGCTGGCACCCGCCTTGGCTGGCCTGGGGCCTGCAGGCTGGGGGTAGCTCCTCCATTGAGCATCTGCTCCCTGGTGGTCAGTGTGCGTCATAGCGACAGGTCGTCCGCCATTTGGTCAATTTGCATATTAGGCTTTTATTATATAGGATCATATAACATCATGTCAATGACTAGATGGAGAGATATTCCTTCAAGCAGAGAAATTACCTTTTCTCCCAAAGTGTCCATGCAACCTAGTATTTTTTTATCTTTACCTTGTTTTTTAAAATATTTGATTTGTTGTAGCTCAGGCTGTCTTATATTGATGGATTCCAAAAAATTATGACAGTTCATCTGAAGCAGAATTTGCTGTCAGTCTGTTCTGTTATCTATGCTTTTATTTCTATTTTGTTTGTTAAATTATTTTATTGATTAGATTCCACATGTAAGTGAAATCATACAGTATTTGTCATTCTCTAACTGGCTTATTTTACTTAGCATAATAATTTCCAGGTTTATCCATATTGTTGCAAAAGCTAAGATTTTCTTCTATTGTTAAGGCCAAGTAGTAGTATTCCACTGTGTAAATGCACCACAGCTTTTTTATCTACTGTTGGGCATTTGTACTGTTTCCAGATCTTGGTTATCCTATATAATCCTGTATAATAAAAGGCTAATATGCAAATTGACCAAACGACGGAACAACCAGCTGCTATGATGTGCACTGACCACCAGGGGGCAGCTCCTGCACCAGGGGTCAGTGTGCTCCCACAGGGAGAGTGCCGCTCAGCCAAAAGCCCTGAGCCAGGCTCATGGCTGGCAAGCGCAGTGGCGGTGGTGGGAGCCTCTCCTACCTCCGTGGCAGTGCTACAGATGTCTGACTGATGGCTTAGACCCACTCCCTGCCATCAGTTAGACATCCCCTGAGGGCTCCTGGACTGTGAGAGGGCACAGGCTGGGCTGAGGGTCCCCCCCCTCCAAATGCACAAATTTCGTGCACCAGGCCTCTAGTTGTAAATAACGCTTAGTGAACATAGGGGCACATATATTCTTTCTGATTGGTGTTTCAGGTTTCTTAGAATATATTCCCAGAAGTGTGATTGCTGGGTTAAAATGTACTTCTATTTTTAATTTTTTGAGGAAACTCCATACTGTTTTCCACAGTGGCTGCACAGTCTGCATTCTCAATAGTTCACGAGGGTTCTCTTTTCTGCACATCCTTGCCACCACTTCTTGTTTGTTGATTTATTGATGATAACCATTCTGACAGGTGTGAGATGATATCTCATTTTATTTAACACTAGAGGCCCGGTGCACGAAATTCGTGCATGGGGGGTGGGTGTCCCTCAGCCTAGCCTGCACCCTCTCCAATCTGGGACCCTGGTGGGATCGGGCCTAAACGGGCAGTCGGACATCCCTCTCACAATCCAGGACTGCTGGCTCTCAACTGCTTGCCTGCCTGCCTTCCTGATTGCTCCTAACCACTTCTGCCTGTCAGCCTGATCACCCCCTAACCACTCCCTGCCAGCCTGATTGATGCTTAACTGCTCCCCTGCCAGCCTGTTTTCCCCTAACTGCCCTCCCCTGCCAGCCTGGTCACCACTAACTGCCCTCCCCTGCCAGCCTGGTCACCCCTAACTGCCCTCCCCTGCAGGCTTGATCACCCCCAACTGCTCTCCCCTGCAGGCCTGGTCGCCCCCAACTTCCCTCCTCTGCTGGCTTGGTCACCCCTAACTGCCCTCCCCTGCAGGCTTGATCACCCACAACTGCCCTCCCTTGCAGGCCTGGTCCCTCCCAACTGCCCTCCTCTGCTGGCCTGATCGCCCACAACTGCCCTCCCTTGCATGCCTGGTCCCTCCCAACTGCCCTCCCTTGCTGGCCATCTTATGGTGGCCATCTTGTGTCCACATGGGGGCAGGATCTTTGACCACATGGGGGCAGCCATCTTGTGTGTTGGAGTGATGGTCAATCTGCATATTACTCTTTTATTAGATAGGATAGAGGCCTGGTGCATGGGTGGGGGCCAGCTGGTTTGCCCTGAAGGGTGTCCTGGATCAGGGTGGGGGTTCCCTTGGGGAATGGGGCGGCCTGGGCGAGGGGCCTGTGGTGGTTTGCAGGCCGGCCACGCCCCCTGGCGACCCAAGCAGAGGCCCTGGTATCTGGGGTTTATTTATCTTCTACAATTGAAACTTTGTAGCCTGGAGTGGAGCCAAGCCTTCTGTTCGCTCCATGGTGGCAGCCATTTCTATTGGGATTTATGTATCTTCTATAATTGAAACTTTGTAGCCTTAAGTGGAGGCCTGGGCTGGCCAGGGTGTGCGGAAAGCTTGGCTTCCTCCATCGCCAGGAGCAACCCTAGCCTCCTGCTCTTCCCAGCTCCGTGGCTGCCGCCATTTCTGTTTGGTTTTATGTATCTTCTATCACTGAAACTTTGTAGCATTGAGTGGAGGCCTGGGCCGGCAAGGGCAGGCGGAAAGCTTGGCTTTCTCCATTGCCGGGGAAACCCATGCCTCCCTCCTGCTCTCTGTGGCCGTAGCCATCTTGGTTGGGTTTATTTGCATATTCTCTCCTGATTGGCTGGTGGGCATGGCTGGTGGGTGTAGCGGAGTGATGGTTAATTTGCATATTACTCTTTTATTAGATAGGATTTGCATTTCATTGATGATTAGTGACATTGAGCATTTTTTCATATGTCTTTTGACCATGTGTATGTCTTCTTTGGAGAAGTGTCTATTCAGGTCCTTTGCCCATTTTTTAATTGGACCTTTTTTTTTCTTTTGGTATTGACTTGTGTAAGTTCTTTATAAATTTTGGATATTAACCCCTTATCTGATGTGTCATTGGCAAATATGTTCTCCCATTCAGTGGGTTTCTTTTCATTTTGTTGATGGTTTCCTTTGTTGTGCAAAACTTTTTAGGTGTAGTCTCAATTTTTCTTTTTTCTTTTGCTTCCCTTGCCCAAGGCAATGTATCAGAAAAAATATTGCTGAAATGGCCGAGATTTTGCTGCCTACCTGATATCAAACTATACTTTATATCATATTATCGAACCATACTAACAGGGAAAAAGACCTTTAGAACAAAAAAAAATAGTGCTGTGCTTTTTAGGATATTTGAAAAATTTACTCTAAAATTATTTCTCTGTTTCACCAGCTGGTACATTCTTTAAATGTTATTACCAGTATTGAGCTTGTTAATTGTGTATTATAATATTACAAGTCTTTAAAGCTTAACATGCTATTGACTTGATTTGTTTTGAAATATGTTTAGCAAGGTTTTTTTCTATTAGGCAGTAGCTATTAAAGTACTAGAATGTAGCTCTAAATTAAATTATCTAAATATTCGGCCTTTTAAATGATATCTTGTCTTAATCTGCCAACTGGAAAGATTCTTTTTCACCACTTTTTCAAGCATTTATGATTTTGGACATCTGTATAATCTGAAAGTAATTGGTGGTTCATTTGCATCTTAAATTTAGAAGAGGGGAAATGTCTTTATTTTTATAGCATTGTGTATTAGTGGAGTGGAGATTGTTTATTCCTCTTTGACACCCACTGGAATCTCTTGGGTGGAGGACAGTAATATGTATAGTTTGAAAATGAATGTGTAGTACATAAATATAATAATAAATTATTAAAAGCAAATTTTTAAAATTTTCTTGGCTGGTGTTAATATGAGCAAATACAAGGGGCAAGGGTTTAAAATGTCAAAAACCATGACTTTCTAGAGGGGTAGGCAGTACGTTTGTTGTGAAGATTACATGAGAGAAAAAATAGGAAGCATTTAGCATAGTGCCCAACACGTAAAAAAATTGCTATCATCATCATCATCATCATCATTATCAATGGTGTGTGATCTCTGTGTTTTTTTTAGTTTCACTAAAATGGTACCTTTCTGAGATTATACTTATTCATATACAGTTGATCCTCATTATTTCTGAATTCTAGATTTGTGAATTTGCCTACTTGTTAAAATTTATTTTCTAACCCCCAAATCAATACTTCATGCTTTCACAATTGTTGGTGGGCATGTACAGAGCAAAATTTGAGTCACCTGATTCACACATTCCCAGCTGAAGGCAAACAAGGAGATACTCTGCCTTCTTGTTTTAGCTTTGTACTATAAACAAGTATTCCTTCTGTGGCCTGTTTAGTGTCATTGTTTTTGTATTTTTGTGCACTTTGTTGGTGATTTCACTGTTTCACTAACTCCAAGCCGAGGGCGAAAGCGCTGTGTAGAGTCCTGAGCACAAGAAGACTGTGATTTGCTTTACAGAGAAAATGTGTGTATTAGATAAGCTTCCTTCAGGCATGAGTTATGGTGCTGTTGGCTATGAGGTCAGTGCTAATGAATTAATAATATATATTAAGTAAGTTGTCTTTACACAGACACACATAAAACAAGGTTATGTATTGATCGGTTAATGACAGTGTTGTGTGACCAGAGGCTCGGAGGAACCTAACCTTGGATTTCCCCTAGGATTTTAGTATTAACTAAATCATTGTTAGTGATGACTGTATAGAACATAACTACTGTGGATAATGAGATTCAACTGTATCTCCATGTGTTGGAGGTGTCCAGCAGGGGCCTAATAAATAATGCCCCTCCTGCCTGCCTGCCTAAATTCTAAATTATTTGAGAAACATGTCAAAGGAGATAACAGATGGAGGCCAAAGTAGAATTCTTACCGATAAAGCCAATATTGAAAAACATGGTATATGTACAATACACAGATGGCCTTCCTAATACTGAACTCAGAATTGGACTAACCCAGTGGTCGGCAAACTGCGGCTCCGAGCCACATGCGGCTCGCGAGCCGCGGTTTGTCGCTCTGTTGACTAATGAGTTTGCCGACCACTGGGATAGGGGCTTAATCACAAGGAACAACAGCCTGTAATTATTGGAATCGAGAGTCTAGGTCAGTGGTTGGCAAACTCAGTCAACAGAGCGGCAAACTACGGCTTGTGAGCTGCATGTGGCTCTCGAGCCGCAGTTTGCCAACCACTGGACTAACCCATTAATCCCAGGGAACACTGGACTAACATGGAAGAGAAAGGAGGGGGTGTATCTGTGCATATGGATTCCTTTTTCCAAACTCCCCAATTACAGAGGTCCACCCTGGAGGAGTAAGCAAGGGTAGGGGGAGACGGGTGTTAGGCTAAAGAGGAAAGGTAAGAAGCCAGTCCTGCCAACCCCTCAAAGTCGCTCATACACATGAACACAGTCAGTTGAATAAGCAGTTTGTGGTGAAATAAGAATGACTTTATGGCCCTGGCTAGTGTGGCTCAGTTGGTTCATTGTCCTATGCACCAAAGGTTTGATTCCCAGTCAGGGCACATACCCAGGTCGTGGGTTCGATCCCCCGTCAGGTGTGTACGGGGAGGTAACTGACCAATGTTTCTCTCTCTCTCCCTTTCTCTACCTCTCTCTCTAAAAATCATTAAAAACATATCCTTGGGTGAGGATTAAAAAAATTTAGAATGACCTAATGACTTTTAATGTTTGTTCCTCAAATTTCCCTTTAAAATTTATCCAGTGACGATAATCTTTCCATGCCTCTAGTTGAAAACTACACGAAGAGGAGTGGGAAAGTTTCAGGAACGAAGACAGCATTTGCCAAGACTCTGTGGCTGCGGGACCCAAAAGGGGACCAGTGGAGTCAGTGCACAGAGTCTAGGGTGTAGGCCTGGGCTCTATGAAGCGAGAGAAGGCTCCAAGTCAGACTGTGAAGGGCCTTGTCAGCCAGTGTTTTATGCAGAACAAGTGATAATTCAGATTTTTGGAAGGTTACTTTGACTGGATTGAAGGGGAGCAGCCCCTGTATCATCATCATCATCATCCTCCTCCTCCTCCTCCTCCTCCTCCTCCTCCTCATAGCAGTAGACTTGGGCTTTATGTTCCTTAGTCTTCACAGCAGCACTATAAAGGAGGCATCCTTGTTGTTCTCATGTGGCAGGAAGGAATTTACATGGTTAAATGACTTCCCTAATGTAACTTACTTGATAGAGAGCAGAGCTGATATACGTATTAGATAAAGTAATGTTTTAAAGCACAGTACCTGGCACATAACAAGCACTCAATTAATGTTTGGTAACAATTATACTGTGCTTTTTTTCCTCAATTCAATACAATAAAAAAAGATGCTTTAAAAAAATAAGGTATAGTGCTCGCTTCGGCAGCACATATACTGAAAAATTGGAACGATACAGAGAAGATTAGCATGGCCCCTGCGCAAGGATGACATGCAAATTCGTGAAGCGTTCCATATTTAAAAAAATAAAAATAAATAAAAAAAATAAAAAATAAGGTATAAATATAAAAGCTTCTCTCTCATCTTTGATCCCCATCCATCCGTCTGTGAGGTAGTCTTAGACCACCAAAGCCCTATTGCTGTCACTTGTCACTGGCTATGTAATAGTTATATCCCCCACTAGGCAGTACAGACTGAGAATCCACTCTGTTGTGCTGGAGTTAAAGAGACTCCACAGCTCTATCCATAGCCACGTCCTTGCAAAGGAACAGAGAATCTCTTCCTATTCATGAAGGAAATAACCATTTTCACTGGTAACTGGAGTTTTTAGGGTGTCTGGTGCAGTGATAGAAAGCAATGCCAGTTGTCAGTCATCACGGTGCTCTTGACAAGAGAAATTTTCTCCTCTGGTTCATTGCCCAGGAGGTCATGTGGTATATCCTATTGTTACAAGAAAGAGCAGATATCATAAAAATCATTAGTCTTTTTCAGGAAATTAACATGGCTTCTACTGGGTGCTTTTAACTTTTGTGTTCCCTGAAATCTGTACTTGAGCCCATATCTGTCTCACAGCACAGCCACTGGTGAACTTAATATTGATTGATATTATGGATATTAGATGATATTCAATTTACTGATTTTAAGCAGGCCAGAAATACTAGAAATAAAGAAGTTGATACTCAACTACCTAGAAAATTATCATCAGGAATATTATGTGAGATATTCAGTAGGTGAAACTTGCCTGGATTGGGAAAGGAGAATAGCAATTAGATTTATTCTTAGAAATTCAAAAGAGGAAATATTTGAATGCCTTAAAACTATGATTTGGAGAAAATGATAGAAAAAAGGCATGTGTTGGTTTACTTACGTGTATTGTAACTTTCCTTAGGATTTGGGCTTTCTGCTGACGAACAGCATGAGTTTGAAAGTAATTGCAGTATCTTCACAAAGTGGCTTCTGTTCCGCAGGGTCATTGAGCAGCTTGGTGGGAAGCAACTGGTGATGAACCACATGCACCACGAAGATCAGCAGGTTCGCTACAACGCTCTCCTGGCTGTGCAGAAACTCATGGTGCACAACTGGTATGTGCCGGTTCTCCTCCCCTCACACACTGGTCTGCAAGGTCTCACTTGTCCAGAAGTTCTTATGTAATTGTTCTGATGAATGATAGTTTTTAAAATCAGTGATATTTTTTATTTAAAAAATTTTTTCCTTTTTATTGAATTTATTGGGGTGACACTAGTTAACAATATTATATAGGTGTCAGGTGCACAGTTCCACAACACATCATCTGTACACTGTATTGTGTGTTTATTATTTTAAATATCTAGAAATGTATTTTAGCAATTCAGAGCAATGACATAATTTTTTAAAAACTGTACTATTTTCTGAAGAAATGTATATTTATTCAAAGTGCTGGTAATAAACACATTCTAGAAGTACCTAAAAGGCCCCCTGTGACAGAGTGAACCAGCCTTTATGGAATTAATGAAATCCAGTTGGACTATTCTGATCAGAGACTACAATTTTGCCAGGTTTAACTACTCAGCATAGGGTTCACCTGACTGGATTTTACCAGTTCACACGGAAACACAAAGTGATTACGGTTTAACTCTCATATTTCCTTTTTATTCATTATAGCTGTTTGCTTTTGAAATAACTGAAGTCATGTTTTTCTGTCTTTGAAAAAGAATCAAAAGAATTGACCTTTGTGTGTCCACTTAAAACAAGATAAAGAGTCACTGCTTAGATAAAAATGGTTAGCCATTTATGTACATGATGGAACAAACTGGGATCCTTTGTCATGGCTATTTTTAGCCGGAGGTTGGATGTTCAGTGCTTTCAGCAGCATAGCATCTTCTGAACAGTTCAAATGCCTCTCTGTTCCCACTCTGTGGAAGCAAGCTCTGGCGTTGGACTATTTTTGTTAATGCGCAATGAGCAAATATACATTCCCTATAACTGACAATAATATTACCAGAAAGAATTAATGGTGCATTAGGATGTATACATTTGAAAGATGAAGCAAATACAGTATAGGAGAATATCCAGGTGCTGTTGTGGCATTATACATAACTATTATCATCTTACCACTTAAGCATTTTCTCATAAATACTGACGTTTATGTATTTTTTCAGTGACTATGTTTTGAGCACTTATTCTGTACTCTATTAAGGATTGGGTTGTAGCTATGATGGTAATGGGCACAACTTTATGTAGGATGATTAGAGATGGCCTGTGAGTAGACAAACACAGCTAAGCTGAGATAATAATGAAAGGAACCAGTCATAGAGCTCAAGTATCGGGAGTAATTATTTCACATAGAGGGAATGAGAGGGTAAAAGACCAGGAAGCAGGAATGAGGTTGGCTTCTTTAAAAGAAATGTCTGGAAACATATTGTTATGTGACAACTGAGGGTGATGGTGCTACAGGCACCTAGTGGGTACAGGCGAGGGATGCTGCTAAACATCCTACAATGCAGACAGTTCCCACAATGAACAACCGTCTTGCCCAATGTACCGATGGTGCCAAGGTTGAGAAACTAATTTCAAGAATGGAATGAGGCCAGCGTGAAAAAAGTGGGCA
This sequence comes from Plecotus auritus, assembly GCF_963455305.1. NCBI lineage: Eukaryota > Metazoa > Chordata > Mammalia > Chiroptera > Vespertilionidae > Plecotus > Plecotus auritus. The sequence continues at coordinate 29,719,539 of NC_137777.1, read as the reverse complement.
AGGAGAGTTTGGCAGACATCCAATTGCATAGGCTGTCACTTGACTCTTACTTTTATAAGATGAGATGAAAGCCATTGAGAAATTTTTTAAAACAGGGAAATGACAAGGTTTGATTTATGTTTTAAAAAAGATTGTTTAGGCTGCTCTGTGGAGAATGGATTGCACAGGGGTAAGTGTAAAAGCAAGAAGACTGTTTTAGTAAGTTGTCATTGTGGTCTAGACTAGAGATGGTTAGTAGCTTGGACCACCGCTATACTAGTAAAAGTTAGGAAGTAGATGGACTTAAGATAGATTTCAGAGCTAGCACTGGCAACATTTGATGGGCTGAAAATATTTTTACTTTGTTCATAACCTCAATGCAAAAAGAATGGGATCAGTAGAGGGCACTCAAAGTAGTTTTTATCTGTTCAGCAGGAGGAAAATCCTTCCAAGTCTGTCAGTAAAATATGGAATAATCCACTGGGTTTCCCCACTTTTTTTTCACTTCAACCCGAGCCACATTTTCCTTTTCTATTTTATTTTTTCCATCACCATTTATCCCTTCTATGTCCTCTTCTACCTCCACACGCCCTGCCCTGCCCTGCAATCCCCACACTGTTGTCCATGTCCATGAGTTCTCTCTCTTTTTTTTCTTTTTTGCTCAATCCCTCCACTCTGCCTTCGAGTCCCCTCTGTCCTTCCCCTCCCAGCCCCCGCAGCGTATGCCTGCTCTCTATCTATGAGTCTGTCTCTATTTCCTTGGTAGTTGGGTTTGCTCATTAAATTTCACAAATGAATGAGATCATATGGTACTTGTCTTTCTCTGACTGGCTTATTTTACTTAGCATAATGTTTTCCAGTTACAGTTGGTTGAGTGTTGTTTCTTGCACCAAAGCACATTTTTCAACATAAATGAATTATTTAGTAATTTTATCTCTCTTGGTTTATGTCTCCATCATGAAATTAGTTTAAAGAATGTTGGCATTCAAGACTGTTGCAGCCAATGAGTTTATATTTGCCAGGTGTTTTTCTAAAGTTTCTGTGAAAAACAGTTTTGTTTTCCCTTTTTGTTGAAATTATGGTTGCTGAAATATAATTCTTGTTTTAATTTCTCTTGGAGCATTTATTGTTGGGTTTAGCTTTTTAAAAAATGTATATTTCTTATATGAAAGAAAAGATAGGTATAAAATAGGATGTTGACCTTTTCCCTTTGCTAGTAGAGAAACATTTTTGATTGAGAATTTGTTTTTTATATGATCATATATCGAAGGTGAAACATTTAAAATTTGATTATTTCCCCCCCTGAATTTAGGAACTTGATTTAGTCTTATAGTATATTTTTTGATGTACGTGTACAAAATGAAAAGTAAATATCTTTATAGCCAGAAACTGGTTTATTCACTCTTCATCATTAACTAGCTAATAAGAGAATATCCTTACCTGCTAATTATGTGCCAAGCTATTTTAACTTAATGTTTTAGTTATAAAAGACCCCCTTTAATCGACAGGCTTAGTGTCAGTGTTTTCTTATACTTTCTTTATAAAGGAATTTTCACATAAAGAAAGATTAGAATTCACATGTGACCTGTAGATTTTGTTGTGACATATATAATTTTTTGGCTCTTTGTGCCAGAGAATGAAAATTGCTCAAGTAACAGCAATTTATTTAACCTTCGATCAATAAGAGACCAAATAGAATGCCACTTGGAAGGTAAATCTTCTGCAACGTGATCTACAAATGTGAAAGGATTTTGAATAAAAATCTTTATGCAGGTAACCAAGTTGTCCTTATTAAGTCATGCTGGTAAAGCCTGCCTTTCTACTTACCTAACATAAAGGCTTTTATTATCTAAAATATGGTTCTAAGATGTTTCACATCAAATAAAAACATGAAAACACAGTTGATTTTCTATCCTCTTAACATCTGTTTGGATTTAATTAAAATTAATTTTTATGGGTGATAAAATTTTAGTTGAAAATTGTTAAAATATAATCATGGATAAAAGCAAAATAAAAGTCTGCCTGAATGACAACAGCAGCAGCTTTCCATGGCAGTTTTGCTCGTTATCTGTAGTCATTGTTTTGCTCCTAAGCTGTGCTGAAAAGATTTCTAGCACATTCTTTTGATTTTCTTTTACTTTTCTATCATAAATGATTTTTAGATATTTGATATTGTATTATTACTAAAGTATCTATTTATGTATTAGAATACATTATAATTTTAGATATAAAGTAAACATTTTTTACTGCAGGGAATATTTTTTGTTTTAAGTTTAGAATTACATTTTAAGTATAAATTGGATAATTTTAAAGTAGAGCTAGGCTGTCTTTGGATATTGATTTTGATTCTTTTTTAAGGAGTTAAATATTACGTTTCTTGATAATATAGAGATGGGTTTATTTCTAGTTTACATAACATGGAATATAATTATATATGACTAGAGGCCTGGTGCATGAAATTCGTGCATGGGGGGGAGGTTTGTGTCCCTCAGCCCAGCCTGCACCCTCTCCAATCTGGGACATCCCTCTCACAATCCAGGACTGCTGGCTCCCAACTGCTCGCCTGCCTGCCTTCCTGATTGCCCCTAACTGCTTCTGTCTGCCAGCCTGATCACCCCCTAACCACTCCCCTGCCAGCCTGATTGATGCCTAACTGCTCCCCTACCAGCCTGTTTGCCCCTAACTGCCCTCCCCTGCCAGCCTGGTCACCCCTAACTGCCCTCTCCTGCAGGCCTGGTCACCCTTAACTGCCCTCCCCTGCAGGCCTGGTACCCTCCAACTGCTCTCCCCTGAAGGCCTGGGTTCCCCCCAACTGCCCTTCCCTGCAGGCCCAGTCACCCCCAACTTCCCTCCTCTGCTGACCTGGTCACCCCTAACTGCCCTCCCCAGCAGGCTTGATCACCCCCAACTGCCCTCCTTTGCAGGCCTGGTCCCTCCCAACTGCCCTCCCCTGCTGGCCTGATTGCCCACAGCTGCCCTCCCTTGCAGGCCTGGTCCCTCCCAACTACCCTCTTCTGCTGGCCATCTTGTGGCAGTCATCTTGGTTGCACATGGGGACAGCCATCTTTGACCACATGGGGGCAGCCATCTTGTGTGTTGGAGTGATGGTCAATTTGCATATTACTCTTAGGATGTAGACATATTTTTTTATGAGTTTATGATTAATTTCAAAATTATTTCCATAAATTACAAGTCTTCATAGAGTACCAGTTTCTCCCCTTCTCCTTTACATCTGCATTTGCATGGAATAATGGATTACAAATAACCCTAACTGATTTGGTGGGGGAATAATGGGGGTGAGCAGAATAGAGTTTCTAGGGGATGGTTGGCACACACTGGCTCCTCCTCCGTCCAGGAGGCCTGGAGCAGGTCATTCCTCCTCACAGCCCGCCTAAACGACATGTGCAGCTCTCTGATCTTCCTGTACCCATTGTGCATTCCTGGCATGCCCCTTGTTCTTTAGCAATGCTGGATTTTTATATTCATAACTTTGGCAGAATATATAAACAATGACAACTTATTCTAGATAACTTTTATATATACCCTCATTTTATACTTTCTAATTTAACATCATAAAATGTTACCATTTTTCTCCTACAGAATGATTTTATATGTAATCAGCTTGTAATTCAGAAGCAGCAATATGTGCATATGGACAGCTCAAGACTTCAGGAAAGAAACAATGAATTTTGTAGGTAGAGGATCTCATGTAGAATTTGCTATTTGTTTCTGGATTCTTTTTCACCATTATTTCAAGCAGAATAATAAGTGCTAAAGAGTATTACCCTCTTTAGATATTTTATGTGTAGGTAAATAATGTAACAGAAGAACTCACCAAGCCAAGGGTATGCGTGATACTGCTTTGCTCTGTGAGGTTATATCTGCTTAGGATATTTGAGTTACTCTGTTAGTACACAGTCATAAATACAGTGATTAAAATAGTTACTTAGGAACTGAATTGTAGAAAAAAAAAAAAAGCCTAATGTAAGTTTTAACCTTTTAGTGCTAAAATAATCCATGTGATTTTAAATAAACATATATATCATTTCCAGATTTAACATTTTCCAGAATTAATTTAGAAAATTGAGTTATCTCTGAGTGCCTGGACTTTCCCACATTATTCTTATGACATTTTTAGTGGTGGAACCTTTGAAATGTCTTTAAGGGCATATATTATTTTTTAAAAAAATATATTTTTATTGATTTCAGAGAGGAAGGGAGAGATACAGATAGAAGCATCAATGATGAGAGAATCATTGATCTGTTGCCTCCTGCACACCCCCTACTGGGGACTGAGCCCACAACCCAGGCATGTGCCCTTGACCTGAATCCAACCCAGGACTCTTCAGTCCATAGCCCAATGCTCTGTCCACTGAGCCAAACCAGCAAGGGTGAAAGTACTTCCTTTTTTTTTTTTTTTTTAATCCTCACCCGAGGATATTTTCCCATTGATTTTTAGAGAGAGTGGAAGAGAGGGAAAGACAGAGAGAAACATCGATGTGAGAGAAACACATCAATTGGTTGCCTCCTGCATAAGCACCGACCTGCGGGCTGGGGAGGAGCATGCAGCGAGGAATGTGCCCTTGACTGGAATAGGACCTGGGACCCTTTGGTCTGCAGGCTGTCACTCTATCCATTGAGCAAAACCAGTTAGGGCTTGATTATTTAATTAAAAAATAAATAAAATACAATATAATAAATTAAAAAGCTATTAAATGGTTACAAAAAAAACAATCACCACCAACAACCCCCCCCCACCACAAATATAACATGATTTTAAAAAATATATTAAAACCAATTCCAAGTAAAAAGGAATTCTTAAAGCTGTTGTCTGTCTCACTATTAGTCAAGTAACTCCAGGTCTCCCAGTCTAAAGTTGCTTCTACTTTGCTAGTTAGAGATGTTTTGAGGTTGTACTAACTTCTTATTTTTCTGGACACTGTGTATCACTTAGTTACAATTGATTTGGAAATGCTAGCGTAACATAAACCTTAGATTATTGTAGAGTACCAGCCTAAATAAACGTTGGAGGAGGTGGATAATGAGCATTTCTATAGTAAAGAAAATAAAACCACTGATGGATAATAGAATCTATGTAATTTATCTATACTAATAGAAGGGTAATATGCTATTTAGACCGGATAGAATGGACATCTTCTGGCAAAGCCGGGACCCGGACGCCTGCCCAGGCAAAGCTGCCCGGAGGAGGGAAGCCTGGGTCCTGGGTGTGGGGCCGAGGCAGAGGCAGTTAGGGGCAGTCAGGCAGGCAGGCGAGCAGTTAGGAGCTAGCAGTCCCGGATTGCGAGAGGGTGCAGTCCAGGCTGAGAGACACCCCCACCCCTGTGCATGAATTTCATACACCGGGCCTCTAGTAATTAAATAAAATATCAAATTCAGATTTCAGACATTGGTGCATGTGACTAAGGTGTAAGTATTTGTGGATCAAGTTCATGTGGTTTTGTTTGATTAGGATCAGCTTCTTAGATGTACAGATACCTGAATTTGGTTTTGCCTAGTTGAAAATAGTTAAAATATGGTCATGGATAAAAATAAAATAAAAGTCTTTCTGAATGGCAACAGCAGCAGCAGCTTTCCATGGCAGTTTTGCTCCTTATCTGTAGCCATTGTTTTGCTTCTAAGCAAATTTGGTATTCCTCTACCATGTTGTTCCCTAAGGCATACTTAGAGGCCTAATGGTGTACACTTGCTTGTACTCCCTCCCCATGTACGGTCAAAGTTCTTTATAAGATACTTGTAGGGCTTAGCTTTGGTATTCAGATGGCATTGCTGTGCAGCTACCCCATCTCTGTCTCGTCTCTGTTTTCATTGTCAGTGTTTATTGTTTACTGATTATTCTTTTTCTTCTTCACCCCAAGTTCTTGCCATTTCTATCTAATTTCAGCTACCACATCTGTATTTGGCTGAATTGCTTAATTTAAAAAAAATGTCTTCTGCCCTTTTGTTCCTACCACACCCTGGCTTTTGTGCAGAAAAGCAGGCTATATGTAGCTCTTGCCCAGCAATCAGACGCTCCTTTCCTGCACTGGGAACTAATGGATCGGCCCCAGTAGGTTGATTGCCTGGCTGGCCCTTCTTTTTGCTTCATTTAATCACGGCCTACTGCTCCTGGATCTTTGTCGATGGAAAGAGGTGCCTTTCCACCTCCATTTCTTGACCTTAGTTAGAGTGATGATTCTGTTGCCACTGACAGGGAAAGTGACATTTCCTTGGTGTTAAGAAAATGACTTCTAAGGAAAACTTTGCCTGACTCCTAAGATTTAAGCATCTTCCCCATTTTTTTTAAGGAATAGACAGAATATGAGTTATAAGTATTTTGATAAGGTAACTATAGCTTTCTTCATAGCCTTTAAATTTTACAGACTAAATTAATACTATTTGCTTATTTTATTTTGGGTATTTTGGCTTTTTAAGTGATGTGGGTGATTTCTCTCTATCAGTTAATCACTTTGCTTGTTATGTCCATTTAATGGTGAAGTCATGAAAATGATTTGTATAACATATTATAGTAGTTTAAAACATTTAAAAATCTGTATTAAATATCTATTTAAAAGTGTGTGTTTTTTTTTAAGTATTGATATATTACCTGGCAATTTTAAGATCTTTTTTCCTTTCCCAAGTACCTTTATTTGGAATTATCTGTTTTATTACTTATCACACCTTTTTATCATTCATAGTCTCTGTGAAGTAATGTTTCTCATACCTTTCTTGTTTTTTTTTTTTTTTTTTAATGCTTTAGAATTTCTAGTATACAGAAGTTATTTGTTGGGTGATAGCAGAATATGTTATTTGTTTGGGCCTCTCTGTTCTTTAAATAATATACTGAAGTTCCTCTTGGTAGTATGGTAAAATAGTATCTACTCAGAATTTGGTAGCATGGTTTACTTTAACCTTGTTGATTTATTTTCTCTATAGAAAAAAAAATTAAATACCTTGGATTTAAATGATTAAATATATACATTTTTAAAGTTGGAGCTATCAGAATAGTCTTTTAAAAAAAAATGATTTCAGAGAGGAAGGGAGAGAAACATCAATGATGAGAGAGAATCATTGAGTGGCTGCCTCCTGCAGGCCCCCTTGTGGGGATCAAGCCTGCAACCAGGCATGTGCCCTTGACCGGAGTTGAACCCGGGACCCTTCAGTCCTCAGGCCAACGCTCTATCCACTGAGCCAAACTGGCTAGGGCTAAGAATAATCTTTTTATGTTTGACAAATACGGACCATTTAGTTTCCTGAAACTTTAGAACAGGAAATTGAGCCTCCAATTTGGAAAAAATTTGTAGTAGAAATTATTTTGTCTTAAAATCATGTTAAATTAGAGCAAATAGAAATTATAGGTAAATAAACAGATTGATTATTATATATAAAAGAAAATGTAAAGGTTTGTCTACAGAACAAAATATTAACGGTTAGTGAAAGTGTTCTCATTTGTGGAAAAATAAGTAACTTTTTTGTTGCTTTTTTTTTTTAACTTGAATTATCTTTGGCATAGTTTTTGAGACTAAGTTGTGGTCTAAAATGTTAAAACAGTTTTGTTTTAATCTATGTTTTGCTAATTAAAAGTTTTATCTTGTTTTCCCTCCACTGACAAATGATTTCTTGTCAGCGATGAGTGCTCTTTAGACCAAGTTGTTCATATATTTTACTTTTAGATACATCATCAACATTTAATTTGAAACATAGATCTCTTTCCAAAGGACAATATAAAAGCAAATCATCTCATTCTACCTGTTTATTTGTGTGTGTTTTTTTATATTTTATTGATTTTTTACAGAGAGAAAGGGAGAGGGATAGAGAGTTAGATCAGCTGCCTCCTGCACACTCCCTACTGGGTATGTGCCTGCACCAAGGTACATGCCCTTGACGGGAATCGAACCTGGGACCCTTGAGTCCCCAGACCGACGCTCTAGCCACTGAGCCAAACCAGTTAGAGCTATTTGTTTTGTTTTTTACTCTCCTGTTTATTTGCTTAAACTAGTCTTGGATGATTAGCCTCTCAGTGGGATAGATTTTATTATCATATGTTCATAATTTACTTTGACCTTGCTGGCTATTTTCTTGCTGCTCAAGATTTTCTATGTTGTTTGTCGTTAAACTTTATTTTGTTAGTTTTGGACTGATATCACAGCCTTTCTACTCATCTGCATGGATAAGAATTAGAAAAAAACAGACCACAAATAATAGATGAGCTGTCAGGTGGAAATTATGTTAGGACTGCTGGATACTAAGGAACTTTCAGAATTGCGATATTGTAAAAAAAAAAAAAATCGGAGTTCTACTGTCATCTGTTTGGATTTATTTAAGTTTGTAGTAAGCTGTTACCTAGCATATTTTAAATGCCACATGATTGACTGAGACACATATACTAGCATTAAAACCAGTGTATATCTAGTATAGTATAGATAATATGTTTATTCAAGAGAAGAAATGATTGGTAGAATAGTTCCAGCTAACAATATACAGCTTTAACTGCTGGTACCGTTGTCTCTCCTGGTGTTTCAGTACATTTCCCTATAGGAGAAAAATGTATCCTTTCTCAGGTTCTAACTTCCCTGTAGGACTCTTTAACTACTTTTCATTTGACAGTTATCAAGCTCCTAGAACATGCCAGGCACTGAGCTAAAAACTGGAGAAAGATAAATCAGACACCCTCTCCTCCCTCACTTAAGAGTCTTATATTCTAAGTATAATTCTAGAAAAAGGAGCCAATCATAAGCCTTAAATATGGGCTTTGCTTATATACAATCTTTGCAACTAATCCTATAATAAAAGCCTAATATGCTAAGTGTCTGGTTGTCCATTCAACCAATCAAAGCGTAATATGCTAATGATATGCTAAGTCTGCTCAACCGCTCACTATGATGTGCACTGACCACCAGGGGCAGACAGTTTAACAGTTGCTTTGATGTGCACTGACCACCAGGGGGCAGATGCTCTGACCAGTAGGTTAGCTTGCTGCTGGGGTCCGGCTGAGTGAGATGGGCTGGACATGCCCTGGAGCCCTCCTGCAGTCGCTCCCTGGCTGGCGAACCTCCCACATCCCTCCCTGGTCCTGATTGTGCACCGGTGGGGTCCCTTGGCCTGGCCTGCACCCTCTTGTAATCCAAGACCCCTTGGGGGATGTCGGAGAGCTGGTTTTGGCCCGATCCCACAGACCAGGCTGAGGGACCCCACTGGTGCACAAATTCATGCACCAGGCCTTTAGTGTAAAATAAACTCTATTCTTGAAAGTCCTTATAACAACACAGACATTTCTCCCATACTGCACTTATGTAATTAGATTTGTATCTAATGCGGTCATTTAGGGGTCATACTCTGCCTTGTAGATTGCTTTGGGTTGTAACTACTTGCTGATCAGGAACCAGCATTTAAAAGAAAAGGAGGGACTTCTGGTTTCCAGTTCTGCATGTAAGGAGCTTGGAAGTCACAACTCCATTGTAACAAGTAAAAAGCTGGACAGACTGAAAAATCAACAACTCTTCTTGGATCCATAAGAGAGGGAAGACACAAAGTAAACCACTGTCCTATGATATTAGAGAGTCAGACAGGTGAATACAGGGAGTCAAGGCTTACTGGAGCAGAGATTCACAAGCAGAAACTAATGTGGAACTAGTGCCTGGATAGGAAAACCTGAACTGTAATTGACAAAATTCAGGAGGCTCAGTGTGGACAAATTTGAGACTTAAAAACTCCAAGGGGACCAAATTATAGGGGGTCTCCATTATAAAGTGAGATTAGTTCCAGAAGCTAGACCAGGTCCTCACAGTAAATATTGGAGAAAAATCTCTTCGGCTTCTGGCAGGGGGTAGGAAAAAGGAATCATTTTGAAATAAACCAGGGCACTCTGTTGTTCTTAACCAGATGCTTATATTTAGTGAAATAAATGACAACAATGTCACTTTCAGACCACAATGAAATTAAACTAGAAATAAATACAGAAAGATAACTGGAAAATCCCAATTATGACGTGCCGGAAGCCAATTCCAGCATGTCATAATTACAAGAGTTTCATCAAAAGGTTGATGAAACTTGGGGGCTCAATAAGGACTGAGTCACATATGTAATCACCTGTTGGAATGGCTGAAAGACACTTCCCCCAAACCTGAAGAGGATACTTGTTTGCTGCCAGACAGCTCAGGGCATCTCAATCTACATGTTATTGCCTCTTGTTGGCCAAACACCTGAACAGCTGTAGCCTATTCCCCAATCTGACAATGCTTCTGTACCCTACACTTTGAAGTATATTATCTCAACCTTGCCTTAGGACAAATTCTGTTAATAAATAGCAAGGGTCCTGAGACAAGGAAAGAACTTTAGCTCCTTTAGCTGAAGCTCCTCTGACCCCCAATGCCTTTCAAAATTCTCTTTTGTCTTTGGACTCTTATTTAACCTACACACAGCCTTTCACCTTGCCTTAGGACAAATTGTGTTAATAAATAGCAAGGGTCCTGAGACAAGGAAAGAACTTTAGCTCCTTTAGCTGAAGCTCCTCTGACCCCCAATGCCTTTCAAAATTCTTTTTTGTCTTTGGACTCTTATTTAACCTACACACAGCCTTTCTCCAGATTGCTGAACCCTTTGTAATGCTGGAACAAGAACCCCGGCACGTGGGGATTAAAGAACACACTTTTAAGTAGCACATGGGTCAAAGAAGAAATTTCAAGAAAAATATTTTGAATTAAATGAAAATGAAAGCACAACTTTTCATTTTTGTGGGATAGGGTGAAAGCAGTGCTTAGAGGGAAATTTATAGCATTGAATGCATATATAAGTAAAGAAGAAAGCCTGAAAATCAATAATCTAAATTTTCAGTGTCGGAAGTGAGAAAAAGAAGAGCAAATTACATTCAAGTAAGCAAAAGAAAATAAATAAGAAATCAAAGAAAGTGAAAATGGGAAATCAACATCAATGAAACCAAAAGTTGGTTCTTTGAAAAAGTCAATAATATAAGCCTCAAGCCAGGCTAACTAAGGGAAAAAAGAAGACACAAATTCCTAACATCAGACATGAAAGAGGGGACATCACTACCAATCCCATGGAAATGGAAAGGATAGAAAAGAAATACTATGTCTAAATATGCCTATGAATATGATATCATAGATGAAATGGACTGGTTCCTTGAAAGAAAATATCTGCCTGTTCAGATTGTCTATATCTTGCTGTGTGAGTTTCGGCAGATTGTGGATATGACAAATTGATCCTAAGCTTTATATGGAGAGGTAAAAGTCATAGCATAGTCAACTCAACATTAAAAGAGAAGAACAAAGTTGGAGGGCTGACATTACCTTACTTGAAGACGAACTACAAAGCTACAGTAATAAAGATAGTGTGGTACTGGTGAAAGAATAGACAAATAGATTAGTGGAACAGAATAGAAAGCCCAGACATAGAACCCCATAAACAAAGTCAACTGATCTTTGACAAAGGCAATTTTATTGCAAAGGCAATACAATGGAGCAAAGATAGTTTCCTCAATAAATGTTGCTAGAACAACTGGACATCCACATGCAAAAAAATGAATCAGACACAGACTTCACATTATTCACAAAAAATAACTCCAAATGGACCGTAGACCTAAATGTAAAATGCAAAACTATAAAACTCCTAGTAGATAATATAGGAAAAAACCTGGATGGCCTTGGATATGGTATATCTTCTTAGATAGATACACCAAAGGTTTGATTTATGAAAGAAATAATTGTGAAGTTTAAAAATGTCTGTTCTGTGAAGACTGTTTGGTGGTTTCTTACAAAACTAAGCATACCCTTACCATATGACCCAGCATTTGTGTGCCTTGGTATATACCCACAGGAGTTGAAAATCTACATCCACACAAAACCTGCACAAAGCTATTTATACCAGCTTTATTCATATTGCCAAATTTGGAAACTGCCAAGATACCCTTCAGTAATTGAATGGATAAACAAACTGTGGTACATCCAGACAATAGAATATTATTCCTTGCTACAAAGAAATGAACTATCAAGACATGAAAAGGCATGGAGGAACCATAAATGTATACTACTAAGTGAAAGAAGCCAATCTCGAAAGGCTACCTGCTGTATGATTCCAACTGTCTGACATCTGGAAAAGGCAAAACTATGGAGACAATAAAAAAAACAAAACTCAATTGGGAAGGGCTGTTGGGAGAGGGATGAACAGGTGGAGAACAGAGGATTTTTAGGCCGGTGAAAATACTCTGTATATTATAATGATGGATGGATGTCATTTTACATTTGTCCAGTTCCATAGACTGAACAACACCAAGTGTGAACCCTAATGTGACCAATGGGTTTGGATGATTATGATGTGTCAATGTAGGTTCATCTTTGATAACCAATGTACCACTGTAGTGGGGCATGTTGATAAATAGAGAAAGCTATGCATGTGTGGGGGCTGCATACACACACACACACACACACACATATATATACACCCTCCTCAATTTTGTGAACCTAAAACTGCTCTAAAAAATAAAGTCTTCAAATATAAAAGACAAATAAAAGGAAAGGGGCATTTGCTGCCTACCCTGATGCTTTGAGTGGCTCACCACTTCACATATCATAACCATATGTTAGAAAAATGATAACGTGTGTAAGACACTGCTGATCTAATGATTAAGCTGGTAGTGACACGTCCGGGACTGTTTTTGAACATAGCAAGAGATAAACTCTAGATTTGGCTATTTGATATTTAGATTTTGTAGCTAGTTTAAGAAGATATGATTATTGGAATTCCTATAGGAGAAATAACTTTGTTATTACAAATTTTGCCTAAATTGCTTTTATAGACATCTCAGTAGACTCTGATGCAATTGCTTTTAAAATGTACATTTTCCCTCCCCCTCTGCTTTAGGACCAAAACTCACATAAATAGACTATATTTTTAGAATCACTGACTTCTTTGTTTTTGATTTTTTTGTTGTTTCCATCATCACTCTTAAGGGGCACTGCTAATCTTTTCATCTTTGAATTTAGCTACTGTTGGAAAATGAAGGGCAATCCTGCAGCTGTTAAAGACAGATTTTCCAAATGAATACACTTAGGGTTTCAGGATATTTATTCTCTGCGTTTTCAGCCCTAAGGCATAGATAGGATAATGCCTTACTTTGCTTTTCGTGGTGGGGGGAAAGGATTGCTAGCTAAGCGGCTCTTCGGAGAAGAAGAAAAGGTAAAGATAAAAATTATGAACAACAAATACATATCTATCAACAAGTGAATCTAAAAATCAAGTGAATAAAAAATCTGATGAACAGAATAAACTGGTGAATATAATAGAATCAGGGGTATAGAAAGGGACTGGACTGACAATTCTCGGGGGGGGGGGAAAGAGGTGAGGGGGGTGCAGGAAGAGACTGGACAAAAATCATACACCTATGGATGAGGACATTGTGGGGGTAAAGGGCAGAGGGTGGGGTGGGAACCGGGTGGAGGGGAGCTATGGGGGAAAAAAGAGGAACAATTGTAATAATCTGAACAATAAAGATTTATTTAAATACACATCTAAAAAAAAACAAAAACAAACAAAAGGTACCGCCATGGGAAAGGGTCTCCCTGTGGGGATGTCCAGGTCTTCAGCTCTTACAGGGTCTCTCTACAGTGACAGAAAGGAGGTGCCATTTAAATGTACACTTGAGATCCTATGAAAGCTCTGTCAGCATGCGTTAGAGTGAGTGATATTGGAAAGAGTGATGTTGCAAGGAGAAAAAACCCTGGGGTGCAGAAAATCGAAGAGGTTTGTTTATTTAAATCATAGGCTATTAATGAAGGTGTCCATTTTTTTTTTTAAAAAAGAAATCAAGTGGCTAGTAATTATGAAAATATTTTTGAGAAAATAAATTAAGGACTCACATTATGATGTTGTTGAGCTCTTTTCTCATATCTGGACAACAATATATCTTCAGCCAGTGAGAGGTAGAATGTACAATGAAGGAGGATTATATATAGTTATTAAAACTCTGAGTTTTAGAATTAGACAGATTTGAGTACAAATATCCTCCCTGCCACTAATGAGGTGTCCTAACATTGCAATATGTCATTTATCACTAATAAACTCCAGTTCCTTATCTCTAAAATGGGGCTCCTCTGTGCCTTTTATGCATATTCTTGTGAAGAGCAATTGAGAACATGTGTATCAAGCAGTTAGTGCTGCAACGCTTACTCAATAGCAGGCACTAAGAAATAGTGCATGTTGTGCCGTTGATCACTGCTTTCCCAGGCTGAGATTTTAAAGTATTGAGGAGACGATTTGACTACATGTACTTACTTTTGGAATTTAAATGTTTCTGTAAATTAGATGCAGATGAGAGAGCACTGTGATTTTTACATGGTTCAGTCATTACATAGGAAAATCAGTTCATAAAACAAAATTTGATTTCTTTGTATATAATATTCAAAATCATGGTATCAGTTGGAAGGATAACTCAATCTATAACTACAGTGAGTTCGCATTAAAGAAAATAGTACTGTATAAAATACTTGTTTTATTTTTGCTCTTTACCAAATAGAAATCTGTATTGTAAACAACAGTAAAGTCCATGTTTTCTAAGATGAATTATTTTTATATATCCAGAGGAATATTTCATTAATGATTAATATTACACCCACTTGTTTTCCAAAACAAGATAAGTAAAGGTTAAGAGAACGATAATTATGACTCAGTTGTACTTTTAATAATTATGATAAACTCAGAAAGACATGGGATATAGAATTCTAGGTTCATTATAATTTTAGTTATGAAAATTTACACACACTGAAAGACTAGAGAAAATAATACAAAACTGATAGTAACAGATTTTCTACTAAGCTTCTTGGCAGCCATGGCAAAAAGGAAAAAAGGGGAACCGTACTTTCATAGATTAATATGTTGGTCAGGAGAAAATTCACTTTTTTCTTGCCACTGAATTATGTAGGTGAAGTAACCATGTGGTTTCTGGCACTAAATTATATAGCTGAAGTTACCATGTGTTTCAATTATATAGGTGAAATTTGTATGTTGAATGGGTAACATAGTATCTTCAACCACAGTTTTTTTAAAAAAATATATTTTGTTGATATTTTAAAGAGAGTGAGAGGGATAGAGAGCTTGAAACATCGATGAGAGAGAAACATTGATCAGCTGCCTCCTGCACACCTCCCACTGAGCCAAACCGGTTTTGGCTTCAACCACAGTTTTAAAGAAAGAATAATCATTTTGGACCTTATAAACAACCATAAATATAGTGAAGTTTGGCAATTAGTTATAATGTGTTGAAGGCCTTTCTGTTGTTGTAGGTGTTAATATAGGCCAGGTGTAAATGCTTCCTGGGGTCCTTGCTTCTAACAGGATAGAACAGCCGTGGGCAAACTACGGCCCACGGGCTGGATCCGGCTGTTCTATCTGGTTCTCTTGCTCTCCCCTCCGCTCCTTTACTTTGAATTTATATTAGTTCACACAAACACTCCATCCATGCTTTTGTTCCGGCCCTCTGGTCCAGTTTAAGAAGCCATTGTGGCCCTCGAGTCAAAAAGTTTGCCCACCCCTGGGATAGAACCTAGGCAGCTAATGTCATCTTCAGACCACCTCTGTCAAATCTTAGCTTTTTCAGTGGTGCCTGGTAGGAACTGGAAAGCAGTTTGTCAGTATTTCAATAGAAGTGGAAGTATAGAATTTTATGGCCATTGGCAAGAGAATAAAATAGGTATTTCTTAGTCACATGTAAACTCTTTTTTAGCATACAACATAATCTCCTTTGTAAGCTGTTCTGTAGTTGGATTTTTCAGACTGCTTCTTTTTTTGTTTTTTAGTTTCAGAGATAGTGGAATCCCAAGTGATTTAAATTATGAATGAAGTCAAAGAAGGGAAAATATTATACTTCTCAAATTTGCTTTGTAGGTAGTAGGAGCAAAGATTTAATGTCAAGCTTCTGTAAATTGCTGGAGTAAATTGGGCACTTTATGAGTGAATAAGTTGAATTTTTATTGTTGTATTGATCTTCCTGTATAAAGAGGAATACTGAGTAAATAGATTGATTCATTTAAAATAGCTCTTCTTGAGTTCTTTGTTATAGATGCATTATAATCCTTTGAAATAAAATTTATAATAGTTTTTCCTTTTGCCTGACTAATGTAACTTTAACCTGAAGAAATTATTCATATCTGCTTATTATTTTCTATCCTTCAAAACAGGAAGTGTCTGTTTTCTGCACCTTCGAGGCTCCTGTTGGAGGCTAGGCAGCCTCACAGCAGCAGAGAGTAAGACCTGAGCCAGGCCATTTGCTCACTTTGCACCTGAGCAAGTTAGTGAAGTTTTCCCAGGCTCCATTCTCTCCCTGTAAATGGCAGTAACACCCACCTCACAGGGATGCTGTCCAGATAGAGGGTAAAACATGGATATACCGGTATCAGGTTGTCATGATGGCGTGTAAAGTGTGGAATGCAGCAACCGTTCTGTGTTCCCAGCTCCAGGCACTTGGTGTCAGGACTTCCCACAGAGAATTCAGAGGCAGCCTTGAATCTTGGGAATGTTTTCATTGAATACATGTTGCCATTTGACATCAGAAGTGCAGACTGACAACATTTTACCAGCCAAGTTCAAAGAAGTAGATTTTCCCCAAAGCTTTGTATAGGCTAGGTCTCCTGTAATAAATACCTTTTGCAGTTGAGCTCTCTCTGATATTTTAACAACCCACATTGTGGGGCGCACTACAGTGTTTTGGACGGGGTCGAGCCTTGGACTGATGAGAGGGCACAGTCCTCTCGTGGCCACGTGCAAGTCCCAACTTGGAGGGCGGAGCCCTCCCAGCACAATTATAGCCAACAGCTGTAGTTGTAAGCGTGAACCTGTGGTCTGAACACGTGGCCCCACGTGCCTAAGTGATATAGGCTGCAAGTAAACAAAGCTTGATCAGGTGCATGTAATTGAGTAGGATCAAAACCCATGAGAATGTTGTAAACATCTTGACCACGCCCTTACTTTGCCTCGTGGCATCTGCTATAAAATAAAGACACGGTTTGTAGTCCGTGGTGCTGTCTCTCAGGGAGCGTCATCCCTCCGAGACCCAGCCTTCATTCTCTTGTCTGTCTTTTCTAAGCCTTTCAGCCGCCCCACTCAGGTTCACCCTTGGCCGTGCCGGCGCGGCACACCACATGCATAGCAAACATACTAATTTCAAGAAACCCTGAGGAGGAGATTTGATTCTTTTTTCCAGGAGTCCTGTCTGGGCTCTTCTCTTGTTAGATTCTGGCATTTTGTGACCTGCAATACCTCACCTTAGACTCACAAAGTTCTATCTGGGGCCTTTGATGTGCAAGTTCTCAGTTGAACAATTTTCATCTATATGTATCCTTTGCCTTAACCCTAAATTGCATAATCCCGAGCAGACAGGAAAGGAGGCCCTGGTTTCTACACACCAGGCACCAGGTCACAAAGAAGTGAATGCCTCACGGCTGCCTTGTATGTAGCAAAGAAATGAGTGTGTAGTAGAGCATATTATCCATAATAATTACCTTGACCAGGAAGACAAAGGAGCAGGAGATGGGTGGGGAAGAAGCGATGGTTGGGCATGTTTTTCTCTTCTCGGCCAGGACAACTCACCTTCGCTCTGTTTTAATGTCCTTCTACTTTGACCCTATGTCTCTTTTGTGAAGAAGTCAGTCATCTTCCTTACCTCCAAGTGTCCATGGTTGTCCATGAAATATTAGTTAAATATGGTATGGCAAATGAACCACCCTTCACGTCTCTGAAAGAGATGGAGCAGATGCGACCCTTGGGTGGCATGGTGCCTTTGAGTACACCTTTCAAATGTTTCCTAAGATCACTCTGACATGGGAGAAAAATTATTTTTCCTCTACGCCTCTGAGTTCTGAGCTGAGGCAACTGTAATAAAAGATCAACAAGAGAAAAATAGTTTATTAACATGTATACCTCTTGTACACATGGGAAATAGCAAGGAACTAAATGAGTAACTCAAAAAGATAGATTTAGAATTTAGGCTTAAATTACATCTTAATAGGAGAAAGAAGGGGGCAGAATAAATAATTTTTAGGAAACATGGGTGATCGGTGGGAGGCAGTTTGTGACGAAGTTTTTATGGATGTGGTGTGGACTTCTAGTCTCTTTTCTTGCGATGAGTCGGTCCTCTCTGGTTGAAGAAACTCCTGAGGCAGGGTTAGGACAATTGAGTCCTTTGTGGAGCACCTGTCTCTTGGCAGATAAGGGGAGTTAAGAGAAAGCCTACGCCTGCATTTGCTGCTTTTCAGGTGCCTTTGGCTTAAAATGATGAATACACCAAGTGGGGTGGCATGTTCTGCTGCCCTTTGCTCTAATTAGTCCAACATTCAAAATTGGCATATATATAGGTCCTCCTGAAATGAAGCATTTCTAATTTCAGCTCAATTCCTTAGGTATATGCAGAAAAATGTATAAGATCTGGAAGTTTTATAATAAATATTATATTCTACTTCTCCTTCCCCTAAACAAAACAGATCTCTGTAGTCACCGGCATTCCCTAGTTGCAGGTTTCTCCACAGGGCAGCATTGATAGTAACCATAGACTCCTGCTTTTTCCTGTCTAGTGAAATTTAGAGGATGGCTTTCCTTTAGGACTTTGCGTAAATTAGAACTATTTACATGCTCTTGGTTGAAAATAAGATCCCCCATTGTCTAAATCAGCGGTTGGCAAACCGCGGCTCGTGAGCCGCTGTTTGCCGCTCTGTTGACTAATGAGTTTGCCGACCACTGGTCTAAATTATGTCAGGGTAGCTCCTAGCTAACATAAGAATATATTATATGCTTTAACATGATATCCAAATTAAGTCAGTGATAAGAACTTTCCTGCAAGGCTTTTTAAAAGATCATTATCCATTTCCATGTCACATGAAGTTCCAGTTAGTTGCACAGTATTTTAAATCATAGTTCACTTTTGTACATTTTGGGGGGATGGTTCCCTGATGCCTCACCCACTCTAGTTCGTTTTCTATTCTAATCTTGCTTCACCTTTTTGATAACTTTTGGCTAAGGCTGTGATATCTGAGGGGAAGGTAGGGCAGTAAAACAACTTAGATCATCCCTCTCCCCTTACTCTGTAGCTGTGGACAAAGGCAGGATCACATTTACTAGTAGATGCCGGTAGCACCCAAAGGTTGTTTCCTGGAGGTCCTCAGACCAGGAGAGGTTGAAAGACCAGTGGAGGAGAGGAGGGGTGACATGGGCCCCGTGTGCCCACTGCTCGTCCCTGGGCCAGCTGCCTTCACACTCAGTGCCCCGTTAGCCTTCGTGTTAACATGAAGAGGCTTCATCCCACAACTGCTGGAGCCAATGAAGTGGTGGCGCTGGAATGCAAACCCCTATCTCGATGCTAAAACTCATGCTCTGTTCTTATTGGAAGGGGAACATGTCGATAATCTCGTCCTTATCAGGTAGTTCAAAAACCAGAGTTTGGGCAAGTCACTTGCAGAAAATAGGGTAAAGATCGTTTTCTGTCCTGGAATTAACGGTGATATTTGTATGTAATGGAGAGTGAAGCATGTGCACGTTGTGGGTGTATGTGCTGTGTATTTCCTGGAGGAGAGCATTGTGCCCTATCTGTACAATGAGAATAGTATGTCTCTGCTCTGTGATTGTTCTGTGGGTTCCGAACAGCCATCTGGGCAGGTTTGCGGCTGAGCCAGGGCAGAGTGCGTGCTCCATAACAAGCAGCTCTACCAGGTGTGGTGACTCTTGTTATTTTCGGGGGGTTGTTTTCATGTGCTCTTGTGTCACCCGCAGATACGGATACCTGTATTCTCTGACATCAGGGAGTGTGTTTTTCATGTATCAGTCCATGGGCATGGAATCATACTCACGTTGATGTTTCAACTTCTTAGATTGCAGAAGAGGCAGCACCAGTAAACAAGGCTTTCCCCAAACAGTATAGTAGACGTCCCCCATAACTAATTACATTGCTTTGTAATTGAATGCAGAATTACTTGTTCGTGGGTGTAATGACTTGCTTGTGCATTTTAAATAGAGCGTTTGAAATTCATACAGTATAGGCACTTTTGAAATTGGGAAAAGTTTTGTTTTCTAGGACTAGTTTATTAATTTTTAGATATGACAGTATATATTTTACTTCGATTTTGAAAGAGATTCTTTGTCGTTTAAATGCTCATTTACCTTGTTACTTTATTTTTAGGGAATATCTTGGTAAACAGCTCCAATCTGAGCAACCTCAGACTACTGCTGCCCGAAGCTGAACCAACCTCCCATGTCACCTATGATGGCAGCACACCTGGAGTGTGAATTTCAGTAGTTAAATAATTTTTCATTTTATGTGTAATTTTCTTCTGTTGTGTAGCTCTTTCCACTGCTGATTCTAGTAAAAGTGTTTGCCTATCAATCTGTATAAAAGTAAATGCTTTCTGTACCTAAGGAAAAGATTACTGTTACATATATTGCTTGTATTTCTATATTTATTATTCTCTGGAAATGAATATAGTTATTAAAGGATTCTCACTCCAAATAGGTTTTCTCTTTACTCTTTCTTACTTGGACTTTAATAAGCTGTGGATCACTGATAGCTCCAAACAGGTTGCCCAGAGCCAGTCACAGACAGCATCTGACATTGGCCTGCACCAGAATCCTTGTGAAGAGCCCAGAACCAATACAACCAGTGGCCAGTTCCGACAGACAGAGAGCAGGATTCAGTAAGCTTCTCAAGCAGCTTATCCACAGGGAGATGTTAGACAGCCTTGGGCAAACTATGGCCCGCGGGCCGGATCCGGCTGTTCTATCCGGTTCTCTTGCTCTCCCCTCTGCTCCTTTACTTTGAATTTATATTAGTTCACACAAACACTCCATCCATGCTTTTGTTCCGACCCTCCGGTCCAGTTTAAGAAGCCATTGTGGCCCTCGAGTCAAAAAGTTTGCCCACCCCAATAGCAGGTACCAAAACCTGCTGAGGCAAATTCAGCTTCCTGTGATCAGCACTGGCATAACAGCTTGCACGCCTGTTGGGTGTTGAGCCTCACTGGTAGCCAGCCTGAGGGTTGATCCCATGCACAAAAGAGCCAATAGCAATCAAGACTCAATTACAACAGGAGGGCCCACAAAACATGCACAAGGGGCATTCTTAGAGTACCCAGCTCAGTGATCGGGGAGACTGCACCACTGGGTCCCATGGGTCACCTACTACATAAGGCCACTCCCACCAAGACAGAATCATAGCAGATCTTCCTGATACATAGACAAACACAAAGAGGCAACCAGAATGGGGAGACAAATAAAAGCCCTGGAATGGATGGCTTTACAGGTGAATTTTTACCAAACATGCAAACAAGAACTAATACCTATCCTTGAACTATTCCCAAAAACTCCAGAGGAGGGAAGACTTCCAAGCTCATTTTCTAGGCCAGCATTATCCTAATTCCAAAAACAGATAAAGAGAAAATTATAGGCCAAGATCTCTGTTGAACATAGATGCAAATCCTCAACAAAATATTAGCAAGCTGAACCCAGCAATACATTAAAAAGATTATACACCATCATCAAGTGGTATTTTTTTCTGGGGATGCAAGGTTGTTAAAATATCTGCAATTCAAAAAATGTGACACACCATATAAACAAAATGAAAGATAAAAAATCACATGATCATATCAATAGAT
This sequence comes from Plecotus auritus, assembly GCF_963455305.1. NCBI lineage: Eukaryota > Metazoa > Chordata > Mammalia > Chiroptera > Vespertilionidae > Plecotus > Plecotus auritus. The sequence continues at coordinate 29,697,922 of NC_137777.1, read as the reverse complement.
GCAGAAAAGGCATTTGATAAAATCTAGTACCTATTTATGATAACTGAGCAAAGTGGGAATAGAGAGAATGTACCTACCATAATAAAGGTCATATATGACAAATCCACAGCCAACATCTTCCTCAATGGACAAAAACTACAAGTGTTCCTCTTAAGATCAGGGATAAATCAAGCATGTCCCTTTTACCACTCTTACTCAACATAGTACTGGAAGTCTAGTCACAACAATCAGACAAGAAGGAGAAATAAAAGGCATCCAAATTGGAAAGGAAGAAAAACTAATTATTTGCAGATATGATACTGTATATAGAAAACTAAAGATTCCATAAAAATATTACTAGAACTGATAAATGAATTCAGTAAAGTAACAGGATACAAAATAAATATCTAGAAATCAGTTGCATTTTTATATACCAATAATGAACTATCAGAAGGGCAAAAAGACAAAAACCCCCAATCCCATTCACAATTGCTTCAAAAGAATAAAATACCTCGGAATAAATTTAACCAAAGATGTAAAAGGCCTGTACTCAAAAAAATTATAAGACAAAGAAATTGAATAAGATACAAATAACGAAGCATATACTGTTCATGGATATGATGAATTAACATAATTAAAATGTCCATACTACCCAAAGCAATCTATAGATTCAGTGTAATTCCTATTGAGAAACCAATGGCATATTTCATAGAACTAGAACAAATATTCCAAAACAGACATATAGATCAACGGAATAGAATGGAGAGCCCAGAAATAAACCCATGCATTTGTAATCAATTAATATTTGACAAAGGAGGCAAAAACATACAGTGGGGTAAGTCTATTCAACAGATGGTGTTGGGAAAATTGGACAGATACATGCAAAAAAAATGACACTAGACCTACCTTCTTACACCCAATAAAAGAATAAACTCAAAATGGATAAAAAACTTAAGTGTTCGACTAGAAAATAAAAATCATAGAGGAAAACATAGACAGTTAAATCTTGGACATTTCTGGTAGCAATATTTTTTCTGATGTATCTCCTCAGGCAAGGGAAACAAAAGAAAAAAAATGGTACTACATCAAAATAAAATGGTTTTGCATAACAAAGGAAACCATCAACAAAATGAAGAGACAGCCCACTGAATGGGAGAACATATTCGCTGATACAGCTGTTAAGGGGTTAATATCCAAAATTTAGAAAAACTTATGAAACTCAACACCAAAACCCCCAAACAATCCAATTAATAAATGGGCCAAGGACCTGAAAGACACTTCTCCAAAGAGGACACACCGATGGCCAGTAGACATTTTTAAAGATGCTAAGCGTCATTAATCATCAGAGAAATGCAAATTAAAACCACAATGACATATCATCTCACATCGATCAGAATGTCTATTATCAATAAATCAACAGACAACAAGTGTTGGCGGGGATGTGCAGAAAAAGGAACCCTAGTACACTGCTGGTGGGAATGCAGATGGAAGTCACTGTGGAAAACAGTATGGAGTTACCCCAAAAACTTAAAAATGGAACTGCCCTATGACCCAGCAATTCCACTTCTTGGAATTTATTCAAAGAAACCTAAAACACTATTTTGAAAGAATATGTACACCTCTATGTTCATTACAGCATTATTTACAATAGCCAAGATTTGGAAGCAGCCCAAGTGTCCATCAATAGATGAATGAATAGAACAGCCATAGTACATTTACACGATGGAATACTACTCCACTAGAAAAGAAAAAATAAAATTAAGAATAGAGTTGCCATATGACCCAGCAATCTCTCTCCTGGTTATCTACCCGAATCACTCAAAAACATGTGTTCGCAAAGATATATGCACCCCTGTGAACATTGCAGCACTATTCACAGTGGCCAAGACCCGCCCTTTCCAAGTGCTGGCCGGCTTGTGCGGAGACTGTCTCCCTTCTGGTCAACCTGAGCATCCCTTTGAAGGAGCTGGACCCACTCCGGAAGATGTGCACACACGGTGTCTTTTGTGTGGATTAATGCACCTTAGGTCGATGAGAAGATGCTGTGCTCAGGTTTGACTGGTGAAACATGGAATAAACTTGGCTGGGGTAAACCAGATTTTTGTCACTTGCAAATGCAAGGTTCAGGATGGTTTGGAAAGAGAATGAATTTTGCAGGGACACAGTAGAAAGAGTTCAAAACCCTTGCCACCAAGGGATCTTTATTCCCTGGTCAATCCATCTTTCTGTTTATACATCCGTCTGTGTATCCCCAACTGAGTCATTGAATTGAGGTTTTTAAATCGTTACTGAGACCTAAATGCTTCCGAGGCTTTGCAGTGGTTGTGGAGAGGACTGGCTGGCCCCCAGTCTCCTCAGGTTTAAGAGAAGGTGGAGATTTTTATTTAACTCCTGAGTACAGAGCTTTATCCTTTCCCTCATCGGATACACCGTGGCAATACTTCCAGCTCCCTCTCCTCAGGCGCCCTCCCCATTTCCATGCAATGGAGGAGCCCTGGCCCCTAAGTGGGTACTTCACATGCCCATCATGCTGTCCCAAGTGACCAATTCCTATGGTAACTGTTCTCAGGGATCGTGGAGTTGTGTTTCATTCAGACACATGAATTAGTCTCTGCAGTGCAATAGACTCAGGTGTTGATTGATTCTGATACAATATTAGTCTTTATTTTGATACGGAAAAGTAGCACAAATGGCACCAAGGGCTCTTTTATGTCTCTATTCAAGTTCACGCTGGCTTGATTATGGATACTTGAAAATCCACTGTAATATTTGCTACTGGTAGGTGAGTCTGACTCTCCCCCCCTCAAAAAAAAATGCTTTTTTTGGCTATTTTTTTGCCAGTTTATTTTTCTAGGTGAGGTTTGAATTATTTCTTTAGGTTTCAATCAAGATTGTGATGTGATTTATTTTAATCTATACATTAATGTGAGAAGGCTCTTATAGTACTAATTTTTTTATCTGAAAAATAGAGTCTCTCTCCATTTAGTCAACATGTCTGAAGTTATTGTAGCTGCCACAAATTTTGTTAAAGTTTTTTTTTTTTCTACCAGTTCTTTTACTTTAGTTGTTGTGAACAGGATTTTCTCCCATTATACTTTCTAACCATGATTGCTAGTATATAGGGACATTATTTCTAAATATATATAACTAATTGTCCTGTGTCTAGTCACTTTATCATGTAGTTATTAACAACTTTCAGTCTCATATATTTCTGGGTATATAATCACATATCATACAAGTAATGACATTATTTCCTTCTTTCCAATAGCTGTGCAGATCCTTTCTGTTCCATGTTAGTAATGGAGAGAGCTAGGTTAAATGTAAGCTCTGACTCATACTCTCAGTCAGATATTATGAAATGTTCTTAGGCTTCAGCTTGTTTATCTGTAAAATAGAAATGATAGTACCTGCTTCATGGAGTTGTCAGAGTTAAAGGAGAAGGTGCTTGAGTCTCTATGTAATAAGCTCCTTTTTACTTATATTGTACTGGTCTGAACTCCCAGGACAGAGCTGCTTCATAGAGTATACTTTGTGGGTCTTAATCTTAAAGGTGATACCTCCAGTGTAATGATCTCATGCAAGATTCAGCTGTTGGTCCGAGATGATCACTGTGTTAAGGAGAAACACTTCTGTTCCTGGCTTACTCCAAATTTTCCCCTGGTCAATGGTAGATGTTGAATTTTGCCAATGCCCTTGTGTGGCATCTATTGGGATATTCCATTGAAGTTCATATTTGACGCATGGATGTGATCTTCTAAGGTCACCCTCAAATTAATCTATGGATTTCCCAAGGTTAAGATATCCTTGTAGTTCTGGAATAAATAAATCTCACTTATTCATGGCATATTATTCTTTTAATATGCAAGTAAGTTCCATTCATATTTTTCAAATCCTTAATCTGTTATTTAGTTTAGTAGCAATTCTTCTCAGTTTGACCACCTGACACTAAAACTTTATGTCCTCATCCAAAGGTTGATTAAAGTGTTGACCAGACCATGACCAGGGTTAGAACCTGGAAATGGAATGAAGAACCCCCAAATTCAATGAGAACCTCAGTTTTCGTAGTTGACTCTTCCATTATTGTACAGGTCACTAACTGAAAGCCCAAGGTGAACAGGATTGGAACTTTTGAGCTGTTTGAACAATGTTGGCTGCAAGGTATTTATTGTTGGGTAATGAGGTCCAATCTTACATAGACCTTGCCTATATGGGTCCTTTAAGATGCTTTTGGCTCAAGCAATAGAAAAGTTGACTCTAACTTAAAATCAACGACCCAGTTCCATGTGAGAAGTCGAGGGAGAACCTGTCCCCGGGGGGCGCTATCAGCTCTACCCTGTGCTGTGCATCTGCTCACCATGGACCTGCGTCCCCAGGCATCACAAAGAACTCCTCCGTGTGTTGCCTTTTCTAGTAGACATCCTCTCACTTCTCATGGCCAAAAGCAGTGCACAGCCAATGGCGGGGTAACTGGGGTGACCTTGCTTACTTTATAACCACCATCTTGCCCTGAACAAGAGGAGAAGTGAGGAGGCAGATGGGACACTGGGCTAGCACCCGTGTCTGCTGTGCCATGATCGGATAAAGCAGGACTCCAGCTTGCAGGATGTCAGGAAGCATGACCTACACAGAGCCCTTGGAAGATAGGAAGGAAGGCCTGGAATCGTAATTTACACTATTACAGCATAAGGAACAAGTCACCAGAACAACCACTTCTTAACGTGAATGCTAATGCATTCACCTGTCCTTCTCAAGTAGGCCATGCTGTCAGCAATTCAGACAAAATCATTATTTTATAGTCATATCTATAATCATCACTTTGTCCTATATTTATTCAGTATGCTCTGTACTTATCTTGGGTGAACAGGCCCACAGGATTTCAAGTCTGAGGCTAGGAGCTGTCAGCCTGATCCTTTGGGCTTTCCGAAAGGGACTCTCCGTCACGAATTTCTCTCTCAGGAAGGGTTGTCTGGGAACCAGTGGTTAGGAAAGTGAAGTGCTGGGCATGTAAGAAGAATGACCCTAAAATGGAAGTTGATCTAGCCATGCCTAAAGCTTATCCTAAAAATGACTGCGGCCCTCCCCTGCCTGGCAGCCCTGGAGGCGATGCTGCTGGCCATGGCCTCCTGCCAACGTGCCCTGAGCAATAAGAGCCCCAAGAACATAATGGGGACCGAGAGCACAAGAGAGCCAGTTTCTTTGTTCTGAAAACAGGCAGCTCCAGAGAAGGACTCCATGGATACAGATTCCTGCAGAGCAGCTGGGTATCCCTGAGGCTGAGGCTCAGCATTCGGCAACCCTACTCTGAACTTCTGGTCTTTTACACGGTGCAGTTGTACTGAGGGAGATCTATTCCTGGGCCTTTTGGGAAGGAACTCAGACATACATTTCAAGTTAGGTGAATATAACCCACAAACATCAAGATGTTTTACTGGATTAGGCTCTTAACATAAGCCCCTCCTTACTGCCTTGAATACTGTTCTCAGATGTTTGTCTTGTGCCACTGTGACAGCATGCCCAGGGGCATAGAGGTGGGGCAGGGGGTTTAAATAAAAAACAGTCCTTCAGAAAACATTCTCATAGAATGTAAATGTTGGAGCCATATTTACATTTAAAGATCTCCTTTTACTAAATGTCATTTTAATAAAAATTGTTTGGAGAGGAAGATGTCTGAGTGAATCTACATATTCAAATTATGCAGTTACTATGCAGTTTTTATTGGTGCATTGAAATTTTGAAAGTAAGAAGTGTTTCCTAAACTCTGGCTTATCTTGTTTTCTTTCCTGCCAAGTTGCTGCTAAATATAAATGACTATCAAGGAACGAATATTTATCATATGCTAAGCACCATGCTGAGCTCGAACAGAAAACAATCCAACAAGAGGCTAGAACTTACTGCCTAATACCCATGAACCTAAAATATGTTGTGTTTATCTCACAAAATACCAGGCACATACATAGTTTTTTCCTAAACAAAATTTACTTCATTTCCCAAAATAAGATGTGGGAAGGAGGCCTTTCGTGAGCATCAGGTGAGAAGTGGCTGGGTATCTTGCTTAGAGTTGAAGGGAGGTGTGAAAACTGGCACTTGGAGAGCAGCTGGGGGTGCCCAGCCCACACGGTCTGGGTGAGCCTGGGATTGCCCTGCTCTGGCCAGCAACCGTGAATAAAGTGGGCATGGAGTTTGTCAACAGCTGATGTATGGGGCCATTTCTCTGCCCTGTTCTCTGATATTTGAGGCCGGGTCCAGCATCAGCAGTGGCTTCCTGAGATGGGACTCTAGCTTCAAAAACCTCCCACCTCACAGTGCCAAAGACCAAGGGCATCTAAAGAAAGTGAGAAGGCACAATAGTTTCTTGTAAGAAAACCACACCCCCCTTTGGAGGCTAGTAGCTGAAATGATATGTGGAAAGATAAGCATCTCCAAAAAGGCAATGGTAAGTGTAGAATAAAGAAAGGCATAGACCAAACAGCTCTTCACAGTTGGGGGCACCCTTTTGATATCGGATGAAGCGGGGTGTCTTTTCCCACTGGGTGCCGGGGGTAGAATCCTTATGATATCTTGAGAGAAAGAATTTCTGAGACTTGCATGGTGGGATGAGTGATTGCATCCCTGGGTTTCCAAAGTCCCATTCCAGTCAGAGAAGAAGTGTAGATGGGGCTACAAGAGCCAGAAACAAAGCCAGTGTCCAGAGTTTTCTTTTCATGTTGGAACTGGGTCCAGTTCAGTGTGAGGCTAGTTACAGTCCAATAATCTATTGTGTGTGTGTGTGGTGGTGGTGGTGGGGGGGGGGGGGGTCCACATGGCCATGGCCACGTGGGCGAATGCCGGAGAGCGAGCAATAAAGAGTCCCAAGAACATAAGGGGGACCAAGAGCATAAGGGGAACCAAGAGAGCGTAAGAGCACAAGAGAGCGAGTTTCTTTGTTCAGGGAATTAAGTACCCCAAATCTTCCCGCCTTTGCAGTGGCCATGCCCATTCTGGTCAATGACCTCTGTTCCGAGGTGTGATTGGCAGCAAGCACCTTCGCTAGTCCCCCCAACTTCACTGAGTTTTGCAGGATTGAAGTGTTTGTATGCCAAATTGTAAGCTTCTGAGACTTTTGTTTGTACAAGTCACACTAGTGCCCTGGCGGGTCATTGCTCCTTCTTGTTGGACATCGTAGGTCCTGCCGGTGCAGAAGAGTCTGTCAATGCTGCCCAGAGCCCAGGACATTCTGCGTGGGCATTGTGGGGAGCAGTGGCCCACAGATTAATGACAGTCACTTTGGAGGCTGGGGGAATGAAACAAGGAAGAATAAAAGGGCAAAAGAAATGAAATTGCAAACCAAGATTTGATTCAGAGACTGTCAAAATCAGTGGCAGAGAAACTGAAGGAGTCAGATGTTTGCAATGTTCTGGACTTGGCTGAATTTACCTGCAAGAATAGTTCTATAGCTGATGGGAGTGCTAGCATATGCTCAACACATGGCACGAGTTCAGGTTTTCATAGGTTGGCAAAAATCTACATTGTCACATATAAAATGTGTATATGTGATACAATTTTAATTGTTTCCCTACCTCCCTTTCTTGAAAACTTATATCTTACCACCCAAGATTTTGACAGGCAGAATCTTTCAGGAACTTAGCTCAGATCTCGACAGGGGTTTTGATGGTGTGTGTGTGTGTGTGTGTGTGTGTGTGTGTGTGTGTGTGTGTGTTCTGACTGCACCCAAACTCCTCCTGGCAGGACTGTCTTAACTCATTCTAGAACCCACCTCTCCTGGTAACTGCCCTATGGAAGGTTCTGCCCTCTTTTGTTGACTAAATCTATTGGCCTTTCTGATGAGTTGGTATTTCTCTAGTTAACCTTTTTATGACACTCTGTTGGGAGAGGACTCAGAGCAGGAGAAACAGGAATTGATGCACATGTAAAGCAGGAGGTGGCTAATAGGATTGGAAAGTAGAGTCAGCTGTGACAAGAAGTAGAGCAGGGACCTGGTTTGGAGACTGTGAGAGCCGTGGTGTGAAGGTGAGGACATGCAGAGGAGTAAAGCCCCCCCTCCCTTTCTTCCTTTTGGTTCTTTATAAGATTGAGTGTAATTTCTGTTTGGATGATTTCTCACTGTCGTATGTTAGATCATCTAGGAGGACTCACTGAGACAGTTTGGGGTGAAATAAATTTACCACGGATCAACAGCTATGAAAGAAAGCAGAAGGAGGCAGTTCGGGTAGAGAAAGAAAGTGAGCAATGGTGCAGCCCCACATAGCCCTGCCTACCCACCGGGGAGTCTGAAGCAAACATTGCCCCAAATGCCTTGCCTGGTCTGTCTGTGACGCTGTGTTTCTCTGCAGCTGAGCCAGGCCCTAACATAGTGAGCTGGACGCTGTCTGCTCACCACACTCCCTGATGCTGGACTGCGTGCTGTCCCTGAAGGAGAACCAGGCATTTCATTGTGGGTCTGACACAGGCCACTCATATTCATTTTCTCATGTATGTATAGGGAGCAAAATCCTCCTGGATCTCTCTTGCTGAGGGGAAACTGAAAGAGGTATGTGAGTGGGACAGGTGACGCCCCTGCTGCTGCAGCTGGTCTTGGAGCACACTTGATATTCATCGCCTCCCTCCTCCATTCCCCATCCTAGGTGCTCTTTACGCCCAGAGGCCACCTCTGCAGGCCTCAGTCACGCATAGTTATATGACCCAGACCCTCGTCCCTGGGTGGCCCCTGCAGCACAGTTGGGAGTGCTTCTCTGTCCATTTGCAGTCACAACCAGGCAAGAGACAGTGGAACATCTCTGTGAGAGAGCTGGACTCCCTCCAGGCTCACGATCAGCTACTGTTCCCAGGAAACAGCATATATTCCCCAAAGCTGACAAAGTTCCCCTTTTCTGCCAGAGGATAATGTGCGGTGAGGCTGGAATATCTGAAACATTCAAGGACAAGTCAAGGCCCCTGGACCAGTCGGCGGCAGAAACCTCTGTTCCTGAACAGTTCCGCTTTGAGAACTACAGCAGACATGGGGAGGGGGTAATCCTTGGAAGGACCTGGCTTCTCCCCAGTCAGGGTTAGTTTGGGATTTACCTGATGCTCATGGGGTGGCGATGACATGTGCTGATAAAATCTCCTGCAGTTGCAGCAAGCAGTCTCTGTCTCAGTTTACGTCACTCCATGCCCCCAGTGGGCTACAGAGTTGGAGGAATGTTTGGGCTACATGGTGAGTGCTTTCAGTAGCCTTGGAAACCAACTTCCATTCCTGCCTCAGGACATGCCATAGTTTATTCCACAAGAAGTAGAGATAGTTGGTGTCACCTCAGGAAAGAAGCCGGTGCAGGGATGAAAAAAATGTAGCCAGACTTTACCATGTTTGAGTGTAGCTGTCAGTGGGGGCCGCAGAAAGAGCTGACCAGGGTGGACCATCCAGTCCGGATGCTGTTGGCATAGAAAGTAACCGATAACACTGGGGACTAAATCGGCCTCTTTTTTAAATAGTCACGGCATAGGGAATAAGTTGCTTTCTTCCTTCTACAAGCAGGAGGCCCGGCAGACATGAGATGGGTTAGTGAGATGCATCCAAAAAAGGACGATAATTTACATTGTGCTTCCTGGAGCAGAGCACCTTCTGGAGCTAAAAATTTCCATCAATAAAACGGTGTTCAGAATGTCTAACTGATAGCATTGTTATGAAGAGGAAATTAGATGATGAATTTGAGGAAAGGGCATATTACGGGTCTTCATACATAGTTGGAGCTCAATTACTTACTTCGATAACCAGGAACAAGTTTTGGGATCATCTCCCTATAAGAGAGAGGCTTGCCAAGATTGGATGGCCCTCCACGACTCTCATGCACAATTCAGTTTAGAATCAGATTTCAGAGCTATTACCTTGAAGCACTCACTGGTTTGTAATTAATCAATCCTATACTTCATGACCCAAATTTTCAAGCTGTGTGGTTGTTTTCCTAGTTACCTGCCAATATCTGCTTTTCAAATACCACTCAGCCATTACCGTTGCTACGTTAATTTAGGTGAATCAAATACACCTAAATTCTTTAAAAAATTTCTTTAAAAAATTTTCATGCATGCAAACGGGTTTCCGGAGTTGAATAACATGGCCTTGTTTCAGTCACTGATTGTGGGAGGATGTCGTGAAATGTCATTTCCACTAGCTGGTTTGTTTTTTTCTAGAACCTGGACAATAAGTGAAGCCTCTGCTCTTCCTTTCGGGAAGAAGACAATGGAAATGACACTGTCCGCTTGCTCGCTTGCCTTTATGTGCACATCTGGACAAACTGAAAGCAGACTGGAAAGCTACCCTTTCTTGCACTTTTCAAAGGTGCGCTGAAGGTAAACATCATCTTAGTTTCAAGCCAATTTCATGAGGGAGGAAGGAAACTAGCAGCCCAGAAGGAGAACTGGGGGCAAGCGGACAGAAACGCATGGTGTGGCTGAGTCGTGCCCCTGCTCCCTCCGGATTTGCACATGAAAGACAGAGAGGACAGAGGTCGGGTAGTGACAGCAGGCTCTTGGCTGAATCCTTTGATTCTGGCTTGAGATTCTGAATGCTCGTACAGCCCTTTGTTCACCAGTTTCACAAATAAGTAAATAACGCATAAAGACACATTATTTATGCCAGTAAATAACAGATAATTTCAGGCCAACCAGTAGGCACATTCTATTTTAGTAGTATTTCTAACATAAGCATCAAATAGAGCCCATCCCACCCCTGCTTGGCAGTGTGGAGTGTTTATGGAGCACCTCTAGCAGCTTCACAGTAGTTTCTTCTGCTCTCTTATATGCACTTGGATGCCCAGGCCAGCAGGGGACGGTTGGAGGTATGGGGTGGGGTGGGGGCATCCAACCCAGTTCTGCAGGCACAGTTGTAATTAAGAGATTAGGTAAAGTTGGGGGTGTGGAGGAGAGGGCTGGGGGAGACAGATCACAAAAGTGAGGGGATGTAGTCTAAATGGATCTTTAAAATAAAGGCCAAGGAGACATTTGGAGAATTCAGCTTTTGAAGACAAGAGACCAAGATCAGGAAGGAGAGACAGAACGCCTGTGGGGTTCACTATGGGCTCCCAGCAGGGAGGTGGGTGAGTGGGATAGCTATGCTCAAAAGGCCAGGATGGGAGCCAGGGGTCCCTCTCCAGTCACAGCAGCTGGAAGGCAAAAAATTATACATGCTTATGACCAGGGTGTTTTTGTCCAGCCAAGTGGGGCTCACCAGAAATGCTCTACTTGCTTTATGTGGTGGTCTCCTTACCCAGGGATCACTCAGGAGCATTTTTGAGCATCAGTGAGGCATTGTAATATCCAGTGACTGGTGGCCCTGCAGGTGGCTAGCATTTGCATTTGTACCGACACCACTGTATCAACCCCAATGATGCTGCAAGATTAAACTGTTCCCCACCCTCACCCCCATGGTGCACCGTCACACATTTTATTCTTTGCCAAAGAGGTGTGTTAAAAGCCTGGGCAGTACAGGCAGTGGGTCTGGGTATAGGTCCTGGCTCTGCCACTTACTAGCTCTGTGACCTTGGGCAAGTGACTCAACCTCTCCGTGCTGCTACTTTAGCTTCTGTAAAATGGTGATAGTGAGAGTACCAAACTCAGGGTATTTATAAGGAATACATACAATAATATTTATAGGAACTTAGAATGGAGCTGTGTAAGTGTTAAATAAACCCCACCCATCAATGGCTGATGGTCCTGCCAGTTTTTGGATTCTTTGAAGTATACATCATCAATAACAGCTGACACCTCCAGCATGCGTGACCAGTCAGAGTCCCAGGTTGAAGATCGGAGTTCAGCCAGGAGATAAAGCTGTGTTCTTTTTCATACAGTCCCAAATCCAGGGCTGCATTCCCACCAGCCATTTTATTCTGTCCCTGCTTTCAAGCCCGGCTGCCTCTAACCCATTTCGAAGCGGTAATTTGTCTCCACAATCTTGGGGAATGATCCTCCGCTTCCTCCCGCTATAATTTATTCTAATCACATTGGCTTGTTTGGGTTCTCTGCTGCTAAGCAACACTTACTGAACTCCTTCTCTTTGTTCTTTTTTCTATCCAGCGCAGTACAAGAAGCTCCTTTTGAACCAAGCATGGCACAGTTCACAAAAGCAGGCAACAAAGGAGAACGAGAGAATGGAGGGGAGTGAGAGGGTCCCAACCCCACACTTTGGGAAACCCTAAACATAATATAATAAATGTGCCAGAGACACTTCCTCAAACCCCACCTAGCAGGATGTACTAAATACACAGTAGGGTTTAATACCATGAGGTCTTCATTTGGCTGCCCATTGGGAACAGCTATCCAGGCGGCACGCAGCTGAGAGAGGAGGGGCAGGAAGGCAGTTCTGTGAGAGGGGTCTCGGCAGGGGCTCAGACATGCAAGCTCAGCCCATGACCAGCTGCACCTTCACGGTGGCGATGCTGAGCACAGCCTCAGCCTCGCACCCCATCTTCTCTGCGCATCTCCTCTCCTGTCCCTGGCCTTGCGTGAGCAGGAGGGATGGGACAGGGCAGGCACCTGGCCCTGGAATTTGTGTGGCAGAATGTGATGTAAAGGTTATTTCATGAGTTTGTAGAAAAGCTTTGAGACCAGGCACTGTTATAGCCTCAACTCCAACGCTGCAAGGCAGTCATTTTACTTCTGGTTCTGTCCCAACTCTGAGGCAGCCCCTGGAGGAGGCTATACTCACTGCACAGCTCTCAACCAGCAGGTGAGCCGAGTGCTGCCCCTCCTTCCAGAGCGCCAATGGGGCTGCGTTCCTGGAGGAAAGACACTGCTGTGAGGTCATACTTGTTCTAATATTTTTTCTCTCTAAAGCACTTAGAAAGTCAGTGCCAGGAGCCACCTAAGGGCTCACGCACAATGTTTTTGCTAACTGGTCCGATGGGTTTGCATCTTCCCCGGGACTAACCTTGTTTTCAGAGCATCACCTGACCTATCGCACTTGTCTGTAAAACAGAAGACAGAAGAGTTCCAGGCCTGGGCAGCCAGGCAGAAGGCACTAGCGTTTTCTGCCTTCCTGATGATGTAGCAAACAGTGCTAGGAACCAACACAGCACCTTCACCTGCAGGGGGTCTGGGATCTCTCTGTCTTTTTTTTTTTTTTTTTTTAAATAAATCTTTATTCAGATTATTACAATTGTTTCTCCTTTTTCCCCCCATAGCTCCCCTCCACCCGGTTCCCACCTCACCTTCTGCCCTTACCTCCCCCCACTGTCCTCATCCATATGTGTATGATTTTTGTCCAGTCTCTTCCTGAACCCCCCATACCCCTTCCCCCTGAGAATTATCACTCCACTCCCTTTCTATGCCCCTGATTCTATTATATTCACCAGATTATTCTGTTCCTCAGGTTTTTAATTCACTTGATTTTTAGGTTCACTTGTTGATAGATATGTATTTGTTATTCATAATTTTTATCTTTACTTTTTTTCTTCTTCCTCTTCTTAAAGAATACCTTTCAGCATTTCATATAATACTGGTTTGGTGGTGATGAACTCCTTTAGCTTTTTCTTATCTGTGAAGCTCTTTACCTGCTCTTCCATTCTGAATGATAGCTTTGCTGGGTAGAGTAATCTTGGTTGTAGGTTCTTGCTATTCATCACATTGAAAATTTCTTGCCACTCCCGTCTGGCCTGCATAGTTTCTGTTGAGAAATCAGCTGACAGTCATATGGGTGCTCCCTTGTAGGTAATTAACTGTTTTTCTCTTGCTGCTTTTAGTAGTCTCTCTTTGTCTTTTGCTCTTGGCATTTTAATTATGATGTGTCTTGGTGTGGTCCTCTTTGGGTTCCTTTTGTTTGGGGTTCTGTGGGCTTCCTGGACTTGTAAGTCTATTTCTTTCACCAGGTGGGGGAAGTTTTCGGTCATTATTTCTTCAAATAGGTTTTCAGTATCTTGCTCTCTCTCTTCTTCTGGCACCCCCATAATTGGGATGTTGGTACGCTTGAAGTTGTCCCAGAGTCTTCTTACACTATCTTCAACTTTTGGATTTTTTTTTTCCTTTTTGCTTTTTCGGTTGAGTGTTTTTTGCTTCTTTGTATTTCAATTCTTTGACTTGATTCTTGTGTTCCTCTAGTCTGTTTTTGGGTCTCTGTATAATATTTTTTATTTCAGTCAGTGTATGTTTAATTTCTAGTTGGTCCTTTTTCATATCTTCAAGGGTCTCGTTATATTTATCGGCCTTTTCTAGGATATTCTTGAAAAGTCTTATAACCGTGGTTTTGAATTCTATATCCAGTTGTTTGTTTTCCTCCATTTCTTTCGTTTGTGATCTGTTTCTTTGATGCCGCATTTTCACTGCTTCCCTGGGTTGGTAGGGTAGATTTGTGTGCTAGGTTTCCTATATGGCCCACTGGGTCGGCCTCCCCAGTTAACCTGAGGTGGACACTCTTGGTGCACCCCTTTGTGGACTGTGTGTACAGCCTTGTTGTAATTAAGTCTTGATTGTTGTTGGTATCACTGGGAGGAATTGACCTCCAGGCCAGTTGGCTGTAAGGATCAGCTGGGAGAAGTTCGGTGCTGGAGACAGCCTTATAGGATTAGACTTGTCAAATTGCAATAGACTCTGTGCTCAGCTTGGATGGGGTGGAGTCTCAGGGCGGAGCAGACAGTCTTGGCTTCCCGTCAGCCTTGCCCTTGCGCGCATGCGTGCGCCTTCAGACCTCTGCCTTCCCCGGCTCCCGAGTCTCCGCCCGAGAGTCCAGATTCCCCCCACAAGAGCGTGGGTCCCCAGGGGCTCGCCTGGAACTGGGGTTCAGTGCAGTCAGAACTGGGGCTCAGTGTAGTCAGGAGCTTCTGACTCCCTTCCACTAGGGAAAGCCTGTGGCAACCTCCGCAGCCTTTGTGCGCACTGGCACGCACGCGCCTTCAGACCTCTGCCTTCCCCGGCTCCCGAGTCTCTGCCCGAGAGTCCAGATTCCCCCCACAAGAGCGTGGGTCCCCAGGGGCTTGCCTGGAACTTGGGTTCAGTGCAATCAGAACTGGGGTTCAGTGCGGTCGGGGGCTTCCTTCCCCCTTCCGCTAGAGAAAGTCAGCCAGGCTCTCAGCCGCCCTTCCTCTCTGCGCGCACAAAGACCCTTTGCTGTACCTCCAATTCTCTGTGAGCTTTTCTCTTTCCTTCTAGTTGTAGAATTTTCACTCAGCCAGCTTTCCTGTGTTTCTGGATGGTGTCTGTTCTGTCTTTTAGTTGTAGTTTTGAAATTGTTGTGTGAGGCAGCAGTTTAGGTGCTTACCTATGCCACCATCTTGGTTTCTCTCCTCTGTCTTTGTTTTTTAATTGTAAACATTTTTATTTATATCCATCAGTATTTACCATATCAAAAATTTAACAGTGAATGCTTTAACTCATTGAAAAATAACTAGAACACACCTATATACATGGTACCATGAATAAAATTTTAATGAAAATAACTGTATTTTCCAAAGTAAAAACAATAGTGAGAAGAGTGTCACTGTTTTACATTTTTACAAATCTCTTGAATGCTTTTCTGAATAGAAGGCAGCTGGATTCTCATATCAACTTCTGCATTTAGTCAGTTGCAATTTATTGTTTCAGTTGAAATATGTGAAGAAAATCCAGCTTCACACAGATATGGAGTTGGGATAGGCAGAAACATCTTAATAAACTTTTTTTTTTATTATATATTTTATTGATTTTTTACAGAGAGGAAAGGGAGAGGATAGATAGCTAGAAACATCGATGAGAGAGATACATCGATCAGCTGCCTCCTGCACACCCCCCACTGGGGATGTGCCCGCAAGCAAGGTACATGCCCTTGACCGGAATCGAACCCGGGACCCTTCAGTCCGCAGGCCGACGCTCTATCCACTGAGCCAAACCAGTTCTGGCTTAATGAACTTTTTTAAGAATTGTGGATATTTTTCGATACTATACCAAAATTAGATAAGAGGTCATTTCTCAAAGATTAGTTACAATGTTGAATCCGAAATACTTCAATGACAGATACCTCTCCCAAGAAGACATACAAACAGCCAACAGATATATATAAAAAATGTTCAACCTCACTAGCAATTAGGGAAATGCAAATCAAACCTACAATGAGATATCACCTTACACCTGTAAGAATGGCTATTATTAATAAGACAAGTAAACAAGTGTTGGAGAGGTGGTGGTGAAAAGGGAATCCTCATTCACTGTTGGTGAGAATGTGGACTGGTACAGCCACTACGGAAAACAGTCTGGAGATTCCTCAAAAATTAAGAATAGAGCTACCATATGACTCAGCAATTCCTCTCCTGGGTATGTACCTGAAAAACTGAAAAACATGTATTCACAAAGATATATGCACCCCTATGTTCATTGCAGAACTATTCACAGTCGCCAAGACATGGCAACACCAAAGTGTCCTTTGATAGAGGATTGGATAAATAAGATGTGGTACACATTCACAATGGAATACTACTCAGCCATAAGAAAAGATGAAGTACTGCGATTTGTGACAACATGATGGACCTTGAGACTATTAGGTTACGTGAATAAGTCAGGCAGGAAAACTAAGAACAGATAGGGGTCTGTCATATGATGTTGCTCATGTGTGGGATATAAAACTGAAACTTGTGGACACAAACAGCAGTATGATGGTTTCTAGAGGGAAGGGGTTGGGGCTTATAGAGGGCCTAATATATGGTGATGGAAGATGGTTTACTTTAGGTGGGAGCACACAGTGCAATATACAGATCTTGTAACATAGAAATCTACACCTAAAACCTACATGATCCTATCAATCAATGTCATTAATCAATGACAAGAAATTTAATAAAATAAACACACAAAAAACCTTTAAAAAAATAGAGGAATTGTAGGTTTAGAAACCTCAAAATACACTCACAAAATTAACCTGAAACATGATATCCAGCTCTAAGGTTTTTTCAGTGTCTAAGAGTTAAAGGAATCATATCAAAGTTAACCCTCTTATACAAGAAACCTGTGTAGAGTGAAGACCTCTTTCACCACTGGTAGCTTACAGCTGATACTGACAGTCCTAGTGCGAACTCTCAGCAAGTGAGTAGGAGCCAAAGTTTAATCATTATCTGTGCTGTGCCTGATCAATGCATAGGTCTGAGCAGGTCAGGAGGTGGCTAATGGAAGTCACCTAGATGCTCCTGAGACACCATGTGGTCTGGGAGTCCCTCTTCCTCTGTCTCAACTCTTGACTGCCACATTGAGCAAGAAGGATATTGATTTGGAGGAATAGGACTCGGTGATCTGAGGGAGCTCAATTTGGAGGATTTTATTTTATTTTATCTTCAGAAGCAGTAGTAAATATTTTTTTTAATGGAGTTGTCTATCAGGGTTACTGAAAATTATCAGATGAAACTTTTAAAAACATAGGTCAGACTAACCCTTTGCATCAATATTTATACTCTCCCCCTCAGTCCGCTGTCCTCTTATCCTAAGCAAGAACTTGGACCAAGGGGTCCTGTCCATATTTGCCTTAAACAGGTCAGACATGGAGCCAGAGACTAGGACAGTAGACTCAGAGACAATGTGGAAAAATGGTGGTAGTCTTTTTACATTTCAATCTGAGATCACTCATCCTCCAATACCTTGTCATGTCCTCACTTCAAAGACCTTTCCAAATGAGGCTTTATCACTTTTCTAAAAGCCATACGGAGTGTTTCAAGGGATTGCACAATAACAATGCAATGAATATTTGCTTAGGTGTTCATATTGCCCTGAAAATGCAGTTTTTGTTTTTAATTTTTCTCCTTTGTTTTTTTATGATTATTCTTGGTGCTTTCACACTCACAGCCTCTCAGTTTTGAAGAATATTGGGTGAACTGCCCATTACTTAAATTATCCTCTCCAAGGCAAAGCCCTGTGTCTGAGTTATTCTGGGTTGAGGTGGGGAGATAAAATAATTCAATTTCTTTTTTTTTCATACAGTTCCTTGACATGTTAATAAAACAATCCTGAATCACTAATAACAATCTTTTCAAGTTATAATGTATATATGTCATAGCTGTAGTCATTAGTGCCAAGTGAAAATGAGGGCTAAATGGAGACTTTAGCCACAATTCCATTGTTGAGTTCCTCAGGGGTATACATTATACTTTAATAAAGCAATAACTTGGGAGAATTTCATGATTTCAATATATTTTGGTGTAGTATTATTGCTTTAGAGAAAATTTAATTCTAAGAATCTTATTTCCCATTCACACATCTGAAAATATGTTTAGACTTACTACTTTTATTCTCAAATTTGGTTATCAACTTTTAATTATTAACCCTTATTAGCCTTATTCCTAAAACCATGTGCTTTATACTAGTACATACCTCGGTGCCTCTGTCGTTGAATTCTCCTGCCCTTAGGAATCAACTTCCCCTTCACTATCTAAGCAAAATAATCGATCCCTGATCTTACATGACTACAGCATGTCTGGTCCCTTCCCAAAGAGTGTCTTTGAATGTCCCGGGTTGTGGTTAGGGTTTTTCCTGGTTGTTACTTGTTCTTTCTTCAAGTGACTTCCAGTTGTTTGCCTTCCAGTTCTGGCCACGCATGATGTCTCTATATCTGTGCATCTCTTCATTTAATCTCTGTCCCAAATACTGAACCAGTCCCATTCCCTTAGTCCACAAAACAGAGCGAGTGAGCACAGGCTGGTGTGGATACTGGGAGGTACCCAGAATTGTAACCCAGAACTGGAGACAGTTTACACCTCTCTAGCCTCATGATTACTGCGTGCACCTTTAGAATCCTCCCCTTCTGATGCTTTCCCCCCCTCGAATGCCTCCTCAGGGGTAGTAAGGATGGACGGTGTGCCTTCTACTCATGTTTTTCCTCCCCACAAAACACCAGAACCCCAAACTCCCTGTTAATGGGTCTGTCAGTGGAAACCCTAAATCCCTTACCTCATTATCATCCTTATAGTTAGACAGTCTATGGTAACTTAAAAAAAAATTTTAACCCTAATAAAATGAACATTGTCAGAAGTGTCTGCAGTTAGATTACTTTACCAAAGTTCAAGACCAACTTATATCTGTAAGAGCAAAATTGCTCATAAAAATGGCTCCTCCCAGGACAAAATGAAGTCTTTCCCCCCCCCCACCCCCCGGATAAATTTCAGCTTCTAGCCTGGATGCAAAAATAACTGGAGTTTTACAAATAGCCCATGCTGGAAGTTATCAATCTGTTAATTGATAGATCAATCTACCAACCTACTTACTTACCTACCTACCTGCCTACCTCCCTATCTATCCATCTAATGGAGGCATATCTATATACATATGTAGTAAGGATATACCTATAGTGGTAGAAATCTTTGATTGCAGTGGTCAATATCCACTACTGGAGTTGTGGAGTGTACCTTTCGCACATACCAAAGAGTGTTGCATAAACTATAGATGACTTGGGATAAAAACTTACATAGTTAACCGTGAAGTAAACTTGGATAATAATGATATATTTTGAATAAATAAAAGGTTTTATTTGTCTCACATAATGTTCAGAGGTGGGCAGTTTAAAGCAGTGAGAGAACTCAACATCCCCCCTACCCCCTGTTTTCATCATCCTTAGTGTGTTGCCACGTGGCAAGATTACTGGAAATCCCTAGCCCATACTCAAGGAGGGGGAACCAAAACTGGAAAAGGAGGAAGGAAGGAGGTGGTACCAGTGGAGTTCTTATCCTTGAGCCAGTTTTAATAGTTTTGATTTTATTTCTATATCAGTTACCTATTGCTCTGTGACAAATCACCCGAAAACAAAGTGGTTGTAAACAACCACATACCATTGCTAATGGGTCTTTGGGTCAGCTTAGAAATTCTGCTTATCTGAGCCAGACTTGGCTGATCTCATCTGGGCTTACTCACGTGTCTACGTCAGCTGGTAAGTAGGTAGGGATGATGACCAATCTCAAATGGTCCAGTGGATGGTCATGGGATGATCTGGGATGACCCCACTTCATGTCTGGCCTTGGCAGTCTGTCACCTGGGTCAATGTGTCCCATCATCTAGCAGGCTAGTCCAGGCTCGTTCACAGGGTGGCTGGGCCGGGTTCCAAGAGAGAGAGTGAAAACATGTGAGGGTTCTTGAGGGGTAGGCTCAGAACTGGCACAGTGTCACTCCTATTGCCCCAAAGTTATGAGGTCAGCTCAGATTCAAGGTGGAGAAATATAGTCCATCATTTTTGTTGTTTTGATTTTTTTATTGAGGTATCATTGACATATGACATTATATTAGTTTTAGATATAAGATAATAATGATTTAATAATTACATTTAATGAAACAAACCAACAGGATATGAACCAGAAAGCTAACTATTGATATTTACTAGATACACATGAAGTTGTGTTAAAAGAGGTAGTATAGTGTGGTGATGAGACTATAAACTGTATTTTAATCTAGGCTTCATCATTGATTAGCTTTGCAAGCTTGGAAAATAGACTCAGTTTCTCTGAGCTTCCGATCCTTCATTAGAAATGATGTTGATGATGGTAATATCTGCCCCATATTTGTTGGGAAGCTTATATGAGATAAAACCCACAGCACAGTGCCTGGTATATAATTCATATCATAATACATCTGGACACATGTTAATCCCAAATTTTAGAACATTGATCCTTGACTTGCTTCAGGAATACTTTTCAGTTGATAGTCATGAGCTTCCTTATATCACGAATTGAAGACCTTTTCAAGTTTCACTAAAGTTTTCATCTTTCATGTACTAGGCAGGTTTTCCTTGGCTTGAGAACTTCTTGAGCCAGTTTCAATAATTCTGTTCTATTGTCTTTATAAAGCATGTGGTGACTTTAGGGGAGAAATGTAAGCCATGGATCAATGTCAATTTTATTTTATTTGTTTACCCACAACCTCCACTTTCTGGCTCTTTAATATGAATCATCTTATTAATAAACCTCATCTTTTCCATCAACAACCCAAAAGTTTGGAGGCTATTTTAGAAGGAAACTAAATCTCCCTTGACAAGAATTGCTAAATCCGGTGATTTGCAAAGAACAATGAGTCAATATTGAGGTGTACTTATCAACCAGGTACATGCACCCCACCAGCTGAGTGAATCCTGCAACCCCCTGGCAATTTAAAACCATGCTTTAAGAAAGATGAAATTCTCCGTTTTTGGATACTCAAGAAACTTTGTTAATATTATAGTGGCAAACCTTGCAAAGTAAAATACTTAGTTTTTTTGCATATAAAATGTATATAAGAATAAAAGTAGTATGATTTGCTATTTTTTCTGGATGCTTAGCACATTCTCAGGATCTTTAGGAAGAATACATACATATGTATACATGTACAGAGAGAGAGAAAGAGAGACTTGAGAGAGAGACACACACACAGAGGTTGAAAAGAGTATTATTATTTTAAGGACTTAGTTCACATGATTGTGGGGATTGGCAAGTTCAAAATCCACAGGCTAGCTAGAGATTCAGGTAAGAGCTGATCTTACAGTCTTGAGTCCAAAGGCTATAAACTTTGGCAAAATTTCTATATGCAGTCTCAAGACAGATATTCATCTTTCTCTTCCTTGGAGACCTTATTCTTTTCTCGTAAGACCTTCAATGATTGCATGAGGTGAACCTACATTATGGAGGTTAAATGCTTTTCTCATAAAATACCTTCAGAGCAACAACTATATTGGTGTTTGACCAAACAAATGGGCAGTGTAGCCTAGCCAAATTAACATATAAAGTTAACCATCACCATGACCTAGACTTTTTCTATCACAAGCACTTGGGCTAGTCTTTGGCTTAGGATATGGTGTCCAAAAGAATCAGGGGTCACAGGGATTTCTTCCTAGTAAGGGCAGCAGCATGGGAAGTGTCCACATCCAAGGATAGTAGTGTGTGTGTTGGCGGGGGGTTTCCGGTAGAGAGGGTCAGGGGTGTGGTGTTGGGATGGCAGCTGGGAAGGCAGTGGCAGTGGGGAGGTATTCACAGGGACAGTTTGTGGCATAATTCTGGTCTATTTCCTTGGGCGTGTAAACTTACACACCCACTGGTTCTCCAGCCCCTGAGAGATACTTTGAGCAACTCAATATCATTTACTAAATTTCTCTGAATTAGTCAAATTTTATTTCTATAATTTCCAACTGATTCAGGAGGTCCTAAGAAATTGAGCCTAAAAATTGTTTGTGATATTTTGAATTTGCTTCTACGGATGTCTGGTGAATTGGATAAGAGAGTCATTTTAGGGAGGGCCGGGGGGAAGAACTCAGATATAGAAATGTGAGCTGATGGAAATGCAACTGAGGGAGCCATGTAGAGGGGATGGATGAGGTCATAGGGAGACAGCCCAGGCCACTGGGAGTGATTTATTATAGAAATGTAATGGCAGAAGTCTGGTCTTCTATTAGTCTAACACATGAGGATTATACATCCTCTTTTTTTTAAAACATATATTTATTGTTGAAAGTATTATAGATGACCCCCTTTTTTCCCATTGACCCCCCCATCCCCTGATCCCTCCCAGCCTTCACCACACTTTTTCTGTGTCCATGGGCTATCCATATATGCATATAAGTTCCCCAGTTAATCTCTCCCCACCTACCCCCGGTACACCTTCCTTCTGAGACTCGTCAGTCTGTTCCGTGCTTCTATGTATTTGGATCTATAGATCCAGAAGCATGGAACAGACTCTTGCCTTCCTCTTGATTTCGGACAGACTACCTTCTACATTAGCGTAAACTTTGCACCCATTTCAACAGAAAGAGTGAAAGGATATTCCAGCATATAGAAGTTCATATGGTACTGGCTTCTACACAAAGCAGATGTGATTTCTGGCTGAAAAATCTAGAGAAAGAGGACTCCCTTAAAATAGATTAGCCATATTTTCAATGCCCCTGAAGCATACAATATAATTATTTCTTCCTGCAGAAAGATATATATATATATATATATATATATATATATATATATATATATATATATATTATTGCTCTGGGTACAATAGTCCTTTAACTACTTACCTTCAAATACTAATGTGACTCTGATACAAAAACTATTAGTTTTTCCATCTTTTGTGAGTTTATCAGCATTCTCAGGATTAATTACTTGTCCAGATACAACAGAGAGGACAATGCGAGGCAACAGCAGCAGAATGAACTGTCATCCTTTGAATGACTCAGTCCTTTGTATTTTAATGTAACTTTGCAACACGTTTTACCTGCTCTTCCTCCCAATTTCTGTAGTGAACTTTTTTTTTTCACACATGGAATCAACCAGAGAAAGTGCTAGAAGATGCTCAAGCCTACATGGGTAGCATAATAATGTGTTAAAATAACAAGTTGTCGTCTCTGAGCTTGGCAGGTGTTCTTCATCTCTCACATAGAATAGATAATTGACCCAGGAAGAATTTAGCTTCTGTTAGACATAATAAATCTCCAGAAACAATAAACAGTGATAACCAGATAAATCAAAACTGTTAAAAATGAGAAAAATGGGAGGTAAAAACAGTCTATCAACAAGGAATCTTTGCAGATGGATAACCGAGCCAGAGGAAAGTGTTTCAGCCAGTTACTAGAAAAACAGGGGAAACATAGCAGCCTTATCAGGCAGTGTTTAGGTGAGGCGAAGGGGCGTCACTGTGGTGGCTTTGTCTCCACAGGTGAGGAAGGTGGCGCTGTGCTTTTATTAAGTAGTGGTCTGGAAAGGACAGGGAAGGAAGGGGAGGGAGGAGTTATAGCAGAAAGGTTGAAGTATGGACAGAGCTGGACAAAGGAGGTAAAGCTGGGAGGGGATTCATAGACTGGGTTAAGTCAGAAGGGTCAGAAGCCTGGACATTGTAATGAGGTAATAAAGTAGGTATAGTGGAAATAATAGAGGGATGACACTGCAGGTAAAGTCAACACACTCAGAGGGACACAAGATTCCAGTTATGGTCCTAAAGTGGAGCAGTTCTAAGTGGTGACAATTCTCAGGTGTCTTCATGGTGTGAAGATGAATGAGGAGGAAGAGCAAAGGGCACATGAAGTTGGAGATTAGAGAACGGAGAAGCCAGCTTGTTGGCTGGCTGGCCTCATGCACATACAGAACACCCAGGATGATAGATGGGGATGGAGAGAAGGTTCTGAGCCATGTGTCTTTGGGGTGGAAGCAGAAGGTGTTACTAATTGCCTGCTGGTAAAGCTATTTCAACTCCTGTGTCATCTTGAATTGGTTAGTAAAGGCTGCCTGGAGTGCTGTATTAAATGGGCTTTTGAGATTGGGTCTACCCATTTAACCATACAAACTTAATTGAGCACCTAAAATGTGCAGGTAGTACATTAGATATTGAGGATAAGATGATACCATCCCAGTGTCTGCCCTCAGAGAATTGAGAATCTAGTAAGGAAAACAATTAACCTAGTTATTCCAATAGAGGTGGCAATGCCATAGCAGTACAGGTCTGAAGCATCCCACCTGGAATAGGTTGGTGGTGTCTTGGATAGCTCCTTGAAGAAAGCAATGGTTGAAGATGTGTGGGGATGAAGAAATGGACAGGTGATGTTTGCACTGGGCAGGGGAGGAGCAGTGATATATTGTGTTCCATATATTTTTTTAACTCATCCAGAAGTAGACTTCTAACCAGTTTTCAAGATATTTAACATGGTGTGGAGGTGTTTTGTAACTGCCTCTATCAGTCAGTCAAAATGGGAGTCTGGGGTAATAAAAAATCAATGGCAAGACAAACTGGTGGGAATGTAAAATGGTACAGCCACCCTGGCAAACAATTTGGTAGCTTCTAACAAACTAAACATACATCCACCATCTGACCCAGCAATTGCACTCCTGGGCTTGTATTCTAGAGAAATAAAAACCTATTTTTATAGTTGAAGGGGTCTTTCAGCCTTGTAAGCAGGCCTTTCAAAAATTAGCAGCCAGGCCTGCTATCTTAACTCTTTTCTGCACAAAGACCAATAAAACTCTAGATATAGAGATAGATGTAGAGATGTATCATATTTATACATACTATCTATATTATTCAGAGCTAGCATGCCCTTAAAGGCCTCTTACAAAAAGGCCAATGGCAGACAGTGGTCTATGCAGAGGGCTGGGTGGTGGAACAGGATGCTGAGGTTCTCCTGTCTGACGAGGAGCTGTGGGAGACGCTCTGCTTCGAGGCACAGGCAGTGGAGGGGGTTAGACTATTAGGAATGAAATCCTAACTCCACCACTCTAGCAGTGGAACCTCAGGCAAATTATGTACCAATACTGAGCCTTAATTTCTTCATCTCTAAATGCAGATAATTACTCCCTTAGGTTATCATCGTACAAATTAAATAAAAGAAGGTGTGTAATGTGCCTGGAACATTGCAGGCTCTCAATCAATGCTTGTTCTACCAACCCTCAGAATGAACTATGGTTTCCCAGGGAAAGATTTAAGTAAAATCCTGAAATGTTGATTAGCAGACCACATTCTTATACAAAAGTTAAATTGTATGCTACATAATATGTTTGTGTAATCTGACATTTTTGTGAAAATAGTTTTCATTGTAGCATATTAGTCATGATGTAGAGTTAGACCATTAGGCTATTTTTTTAGTTATAATGAGTACATCTCACCAATGTATACATATATATTTTTTACTCCTCAGCTGATAATATGTTTTTTCATTGATTCTAGAGAGAGAGGAAGGGAGAGGGAAAAACATCAGTGTGAGAGAGAAACATTGATTGGTTTTCTCCTATACATGCCCCAACTGGTGATCCAGTCCGTAACCTGGGTATGTACCCTGACCAGGAATTGAACGCGCTATTCTTTAGTGCATGGGACAACAGCTCTAACCACTTAGCACACTGGCCAGGGCCCACTATTTTTTTTAAAAATTACATATATTGACATTCATTGAAATCTTGAATATTTATGTGAAAAATATTTTAACCAAGTATAAATCACTAGAATAATAAAAAATGTCCTGAAGATTCCTGATATATTAAACTTATAGAAATCAATTGTTTTTCTCTTTATCAGATTGAAGTGTTAGAAAAATAAAAAAGGGTTCTATTTATTAAAGTGTCAAAGAGGATAAAGAATCTAGGAATAGAAACAACAAAAGATGGGTGTCTATGTAGCAAACTAGACAACTTTATTTAAATCAATGGAGAGATTACTATACTCTTGAGTTAGAAGACTCAATGTTGATATATAGACTCTGTATAATTCTAATAAAAACTATCAGAACATTAAAAAACTTTTGACAGACTGATTCTAAGATATATATGGAAATACAAAAGACTAAGAACAGCCAAGACAGACTTGTAGAAGGAGAGGAGGTAGAATAACTGGACCTCTGAGGTACTAGGAAACAGGTATAATTAGTAATAAGGGAGCTGCTGGTACAGAGATAAACTTGAACTAAAAATTCAGAATAGAGGGTCCAGAAAGATGCCAAGCCATCCACTGTCACTTGATGTGTGAGAGAGCTCAGGTCCTTTTATCTCCTTATGAGGGCACCATCCTCCTAACCTAATCACATCCCAAAGGCCCCACCTTCAAATACCACTACATTGGAGATAAGGGTTCTTACTAATAATTCCATGTTTTACTCATATTTACAAAACATTATTTACTTGAGAATATTCAATATACTTATCCAGTAGTTTTTTCACCAAGGAACGGTGTGCACCCCTGAGGCACCATCATCATGGAACCGGAGAACCCCAAAGTTTTAAAAATCAGGGTAATAGTTTCAAAACCACTGTATTCCTATTTTTTTCTCTCAGTAGAGTGAGAAATAGCTTCCCATTACCATCCATAGAACATCTTGGAGACAGTTATTGGAGTCTCCTTAGCACCCACATTTTCATAAAGCATAGAGCACCCCTTATTCCTGGATTGTTCTCAGTGGGCCCATTTCCTTCCAGCCGTGTTTGGCCCTCTCCTCGGGCTACATCACATCTCCCAGTTTTGCTCACTTCTGGATTCTAGGGTCAGGGCTCTGCCCAACACACCAGGGTGTCTCAGTGTCACCAACACCATTGCCTCCTTCCCCCACACCTGTGTGCTAAGAGTTCAATGAAAGATGCTTGATCCAGTTGACAGCCTCACCTACTCCACTGTGGAGAATCAGGAAGGATAGAGGTAAAAGACAGCACATTTCAGGGAAATATTAGGTCAAACAGTGGGCGTCTGAAAAAATGAAAAAGTAGGTGCAATCAATCTTCTGGGTCTGTTCATTTGTGGCTTTCTGAGAATTTGGCTGCCTCAGGCAGGCAGGGGTGTGAGCAGAATCTCTGCCAGTTGCTCTTGCTCCCATCTGCCAGGTTCTCTCTGCTTCTCCCAGGTGCTACCAAGTGCTGCTAGAAACTCTAGCTGAGCTGAAGCTTGACTGACATTAATTTCATTTGGCAAATTTAGATGCCTGGGTGGTTCCTCCAACTCCTCTGCTAAAGATGAAAATACTGTATGATGAGTTATTTGTTCATGGTCTCTTCTAATTAATTCTCTGACTTTGGACAAGTCCCTTTACCCCTCTGGGCCTCAGTTTCCCTACTAGTAAAACAAAGGATTGGATTGGGCGATCTTTAAATTCCCACCTCACTTTAAAGTGCTTGATTTTATGAAGCTGCTGCCATGCGCTTTCTGCAGCAGCACCCTGAAGAGTCCATGGGTATGGAAGCAGCAAGCCTGTGTGACAACTTGAGTTGGGCGTCAGTTTAATAAACAATGGGCTTGAAGGAGTCGACTAGTAACAATCCTTTCCTGCACATCTGCTCCTTGACCCTATTGCTCTTCTTCCCTTGATGACTCTGAGTGCAAAACTATCTATAATCCAAAACTTTGAAAATTATTTCTAACTCACTGTTTGCTGACATTCTTCCCTTTTAAAGCAATTAAAAAATAGAATTTTCCTATAATAGAGCTTAGCTGTTGAAAACTGCTTTCTGGATAGAAGGGATGATGACCAAACGCAGGGTTGGCCCAGATCACAAAGCCCCCAGGTGGCAAAGAGAGCTATCTGGATGCATCCCTGAAGTCACCACCCCTGCTCGCAAGCTGAGAAAGGGTTTTCTGAACAAGTAGATGGCCCAGAGGCGGAGGCCATGAACCTAGGCCCATTTGCATCAGAAGACATGTTCTTGGGTGCATAGCCATCTGCCATTCAAAAATGTGAACTTCCATATGCTACCTGTGTATTAATAGAGTTTGACGGGGAGGGAAAGTAGCAGATTCCACCTCTATTAGTGGAGATGAGGGCAATCAGCCATGTTGCTCCCTAATTTTTCCAACCGAGATAAATAATCTCTCACTATCCTTTCTTTTCCTCCTGCTTTAAAGGGCTCTTGGTTTTGTGTTATAATAGTGAGTGTAGGGCTTGTGCTCAACTCAGAGGCAATGAGTGGCATTTGAGAATGGATTAAAATCTAGCCTCATCCCGTCAACCAGAAGAAAATCTCATTGTATGTCTTCAACTTGATTTCAGACAAACCTCGGTCAGCTCCCCCAGGCGTGGCATTTCCACTTGGGAACACGAGAGGTCCTGCCCACCGGCTCTCTTGAAGGACTTGTCTGTGTTTCCTTCGTGTCTGTGCAGGGTTGGCCAACTTGGTAGAAAGAAGACTTTTACTTGGTGGCCTGTGGTGAGTAACAGCTTCACATTTCACCCATTGTGGGGGTGGAAAGGGAGAGGGAGGAATGGCCATGTATTTTGGTGTGGCATCTTGGGAATTTGTGTCATCTGCTTGGTGATTCTTTTGTTCCGTCTTTTACCATCTAAGGGTGAAAGCACATTGAAATCAGAAGTCTGAAACTGATGGTTCCAGCAGAGGGAAATGGGTGTGAGGACAAATAAAACCCACGGGGATAGAGAATCACAGCTTGTCATAATTTGGAGAACTGAAGTAAAAACTTTGCAATCCTCCTTCAACCTCCTGAAAGCTTCCAGCAATGCACCTAAACTGAAAGCAATGTTTAATGGCTTGCAGACATGCCATTTCTCACTGCCATTTTGGTGAAAGCTACTCCCTTGATTTATATTTATTGCCAGGAGTATAGAGCTTTGATAAAAAAGCACAGTGAGGACAAAGATATAAGCAGTGAGTATTGGAGTACTTAACTTTCCTACCGTCTTTTGATGTTCTCATGAGAAAGTCTTGGCTGAGAAGGAGAATATTCTTGGCTTCCTGAAAATGCAAACATCCTAGCACCAGACCTAGAGTCCTAGGCATCGGTGGTGAGTGCTGGCCTGGGCACTTCCAGCTCTGTGCTTGTAGCCAAACAGCAGTCACTCTGTCTCTGAAGGTGACAGCACTAGGTCTACCTCTAGCTCAGTATTGTTGTGTAGGCTGTGATGTCCTATGCCAGGGGTCCTCAAACTTTTTAAACAGGGGGCCAGTTCACTGTCCCTCAGACCGTTGGAGGGCCGGACTATAGTTTAAAAAAAAAACAAAACTATGAACAAATTCCTATGCACACTGCGGGCCCGGGACGAGTCGGCTGCTAAGCAGGACAGGCAGCGGCACCCGGGGCGGGCCGGATAAATGTCCTCGGTGGGCCGCATGTGGCCCGCGGGCTGTAGTTTGAGGACGCCTGTAGCAAAGTACATTAGTATTAATTTCCTAAGTTACAAAGAATTTACTTTTCCTATGCTTATCGATTTTTTTCTTTTTGCTAAAATTCTGAAAATGGGGCCAACAGTATTGGCTAATAGCTATTGGGTTGTTAATGGTCAGTCTCTCTACAGTCTGCAACTGTCAGCTCTCCATGATAATTTTTCTTCCTTTTTTATTGTTTAAAGTATTACATATAGTACATATATCTCCTTTTTTTACCCCAGTGACCTTCCCCCAGCCTCCCTACCCCCTGTTGCATGCCCTCATCCCACTCCCGCAGTGTCTTGTGTCCATTGGTGTGCTTATATGCATGCACACAAGTCCTTTGGTTAATCTATTTCCCTCCCTCCCCAATGCTCCCCAGCCTTCCCGCTGTAATTTGACAGTCTGTTCGGTGCTTTACTGCTTCTGTATCTATCGTTTTATTCATCAGGTTATAATGTTCTTTATTTTCCATAAATGAGTGAGATCATGTGGTATTTTTCTTTCATTGCCTGGCTTATTTCACTTAACATAATGCTCTCCAGATCCATCCATGCTGCTGCAAGTGGTAAGAGTTCCTTCTTTTTTATAGCAGCGTAGTATTCCATTGTGTAGATATACCACAGTTTTCTAATCCACTGGTCTGCTGATGGGCATTTAGGCTGTTTCCAAATCTTAGCTATGGTGAATTGTGCTGCTATGAATACAGGGGTGCATATATCTTTTCTGATTGGTGTTTCTAGTTTCTTGGGATATATTCCTAGAAGTGGGATTACTGGGTTAAATGGGAGTTCCATTTTAACTTTTTGAGGAAACTCCATACTGTTCTCCACAATGGCTGCACCAGTCTGCATTCCCACCAGCAGTGCACGAGGGTTCCTTTTTCTCCACATCCTCGCCAGCACTTGTTTGTTGATTTGTTGATGATAGCCATTCTGACAGGTGTGAGATGGTACCGCACTGTCGTTTTGATTTGCATCTCTCGGATAATTAGTGACTTGGAGCATGTTTTCATATGTCTCTTGGCCTTCCTTCTGTCTTCTTTTGAAAAGATTCTATTTAGGTCCATTGCCCATTTTTTTATTGGATCATTTATCTTCCTTTTATTAAGTTGTATAAGTTCCCTATAGATGTTGGAGATTAAACCTTTATCAGTGATAACATTTGCAAATATGTTCTCCCACACAGTGGGCTTCCATGATCATTTTTCAATAATACAATGAAAAACTTTTCAATGTGGTTTCCTTCAAAGTTGAGAAAATTTTATTTCCTTCTCCGTTTATTTATTCATGCTGTCCTACTAACTAGCCAGTAGGCACTGGGGGATTTAAAGTGCAATTTAAATTGTGGTACCATATTTCATGTGTTACGTGCAGTGACTTAAAATAATTAACCCCAATGAAATACAAAGGTACATAAATTTAAAGAAATATATGCTATTTTGGATTTTCCAAGTCTCTACCTACAGCCCATTACTTGGGTTATTGATGATTAATTTGAAGTCATTTCTCTACACCTGAAAACGATGTGTTTTTTTAAATCTTTCTTCTATAAAATTAGGATAAAGGATGACATCATGTAAATGAATAGACATCACAATGATGATTACTAATATTACATTGCATATCAGAAATTAATTTTATTCCTCTCTAAGAAACATTGATTTGGAATTTTGGGATTTATAAACTTGAAATGACTTAGTGACTCTAGGCATTTTTTTTTTCTTTTACCTTAAAATTTGGAGGGAGAATTACATTGATGTGATATAAAATATAGTTGAAATTATGACTAGTTCACATCCCGTCTACACATAAGAAGACTGTATGTGAACTTGAGAGAGGAAGACAGACACACAACTGCTCACCTGGGTAGTTTTGCGCAATCAGTTGCTACCTATGGTTGATTGTCTACTATGAATGATTATCAGGTCTTATTAAATAGTACCTTATTTCTAAACCTATCTTAAATTTTTGCAAACTCCCTTCTGTCGTTCTTCTGGAATGATCTTCCCAGTCACTCAGTAGGGGAATATGTTTAATAGATGCCTTTGAATAACTTTTGGAGGCTAGTAAATGTTAAGTGGGGCTTAGAACAAGAAACCAGGTGAGGCTGTACGTCTCTCCAAATTCTAGGAGTTTTCATTTAGCAAAAGAGAAATAACGCCCAGGGCCAACATGTGATTTCTAAGTTGGCTTTATCACAAGAGCTATTTTTCTGCCTTAAATACTTTGACCTTTCCATACCCCCTCTCTGGGGAGCTCAATAGCTACACATCTTTTCTGGGGCACATCTTTCAGAACCACCATTCAGAGAACAGGCGAAGGGTGAGGGCTCATCCATTTAGATTAGGCTTTTCAAGTGGTTGCTGTCAGCCTCTTCTCAGAGGAAGATTACTCACCATCCCCTGGGGACCCTGCTGCTTCTGCTGCCGCCCGCTGTGCAACATTTACTTTCTGTCATGATGGCTGAGCCGGCAGTGTGGGCTCTGATCTATGGGTGCCTCCGGGTTTCCAGCAGAAAATTCCATGTGTGGTTATCTATAAAACCCACGCAATCTGTGGAGAACAACAGACTTCAAGAAATCTCTATTTTCATGTGTTTAGAGTTAATTTTTAATCAGCATTTTCTATTATTTAGCATTCCTGGATTTTCTGCTCAGAATTTATTCCTATTTTCCCACATTTGTTAAGCTGGGAGAAAGGGAAAAAAACAACAACTAAGCTTTTAATGTCTAGAAATGTTCAAACTTTTTTGGTCAAGCTCACAGATAAAACTTCCAGGGACAGAAAGCCTTTGTGGCATTGCACACTTGGAAACAGACCGGGGAAATCCTTGATTATCCCTGTACTTAAGGTGACAGAAGTCAGGGAAGGCAACAAGGACTATTGGAAATGTTTGTTTGGTGTTAGGGGCTCATTAATCCTGTCTCGCAGTTGAGACCAGTGGAGTGCACACAGCATTAGGAAACTGTTTAAAATGCAGAGTCCTGTGCTCACCCTAGAAATCTGAATCCTGAGATCTGGGTGCAACCTGGGACTCTGTACATTTAACAGACACTCCAGATGTTTCTGCAGCAAGCCTTCTGAAGGCCACCCTCTAGAAAACATTGGTCTAGAGAACCATGTACCAAATATCTAGACATGGAGCAGTGGCTCATATTTTAGGGGTTTTCAGATTTTCTAGAACAGCTTTATATATATACTAGAGGCCCTGTACATGAAATTTATGCATGGGGGCGGGGGGTATGTCCCTCAGCCCAGCCTGCACCCTCTCCAATCTGGGACCCCTCGAGGGATGTTTAGGCAGTCGGACATCCCTCTCACAATCCAGGACTGCTGGCTCCAAACTACTCACCTGCCTACCTTCCTGATTGCCCCTAACTGCTTCTGCCTGCATGCCTGATCACCCCCTAACCACTCCCCTGCCAGCCTGATTGGTGCCTAACTGCTCCCCTGCCAGCCCGATTGCCCCTAACTGCCCTCCCCTGCCAGCCTGGTCAACCCTAACTGCCCTCCCCTGCCAGCCTGGTCACCCCTAACTGCCCTCCCCTGCAGGCCTGGTCACCCCTAACTGCCCTCCCCTGCAGGCTTGGTCCCCCCTAACTGCCCTTCCCTGCAGGCTTGGTCCCCCCTAACTGCCCTTCCCTGCAGGCTTGATCTCCCCCAACTGCCCTCCCTTGCAGGCCTGGTCCCTCCCAACTGTCCTCTCCTGCTGGCCATCTTGTGGCAGCCACCTTGTGTACACATGGGGGCAGCCATCTTGTGCGTTGGAGTGACAGTCAATTTGCATATTACTCTTTTATTAGATAGGATAGAGGCCTGGTGCACAGGTGGGGGCTAGCTGGTTTGCCCTGAAGGGTGTCCTGGATCAGGTTGGGGGTTCCCTTGGGGTGTGGGGCGGCCAGGGTCTGTGGTGGTTTGCAGGCCGGACATGCCCCCTGGCAACCCAAGCATAGGCTGGAAGCAGGTATCTGGGATTTATTTATCTTCTATAATTGAAACTTTGTAGCCTTGAGAGGAGGCCAGGGTGGGGGAAGCTTGGCTTCCTCCATCACTGGGGGCAACCCAAGCCTCCTGCTTGCTTCAGCTCTTGCTTGCGCCATCTTGGTTGGGTTAATTTGCATACTCGCTCCTGATTGGCTAGTGGGTGTGGCTTGGGTCAATTTGCATATTTCTCTTTTCTTAGATAGGATTGAGTTATACTGAAATGAGTTTAGTCAAATTTAAGTTCAGCTGCTGGTTTTCCACTCTGTGGCACTCCTGCCCCCTTCCCTCCCTGTCCTCAGCTCCCTGAGCCCAGTCTCCAAGGACTTCCTTCTGCTTCACCCATTTCTCTGCAAAACCCCTATTTTCAAACATTCACTACTTATCACTCTATTTTGTTTCATTCCTGCTGTGTGACAACCATTGGCCTGGCATTGCGATAGGTGCTTTACCACCCTCCAAACCTCTCCTCATAGGTACTAAATGGCTTACATTGTTATCTTCAACTTATTGAGCAAGAATTTAAGTCCGGGGAGCTCAAAATAATAAAGTGCTAAGCAGAAGAGCAGAATTCTCAGGAACTCCAAACCCCATGGCCTTTCTCTCTTGCAAGAAAGGTCAATTAATACTCAGGGAGATAATCACTGGATTCCAGTGTTGCAAAACCTCTGAGACAATCAAATCCAAGCCTATTAATCCAAATAGGAGAAACTGAGGCACATGTTGGTGAAGTTACTTTCTAGCTCACATGAATTTTAAACATTAGACTCAAAGTCCACATTTTTTACACACTATTGCTTCATTGCCTCTTCAATACTTTAATTTTTATCAATTAGGAACAGTACAGTTGAGGATGAGTAACACCTTGTGTTTACTTCATTTCGGTAATGCTGTATATAGGACCAGGGAGACAAGATAATTTTGTTCCTATTTTCAAGATTGTACAAGCATGTCAACAGCTTTAACAAGAAAGAGAAATTGGAGGTATTTCTATAATGGAGAGGGCTATATTAGATGGGGAGCTGTTTATTTCCAACAATTGTAAGGAGAAAATATATCACTTTTCTGTCAGGAACTCAGTTTTCTCCCTACTTAGGGAGAAAATATAATTTTATATTTCTGGTTGCAAACCTCATTTTTTTTTTATGGGCCTGTGATTTCTATAGACCTCGTATGTCTGAAACCCAGTAAATTTACCTTTGGGGTTATGCACTGCTTTTGTGGGCATCTTCACATATGTGCACACACATGCAGTTTACTGGAGACTGCCTTTATCTTCCATGGGCATGAAGCTCAAATACCGGCAACTCTGATCTAAAAGCAGGAGGCTTTTCGGGGTCCTCTGTTAAAAACAAAACAAAATAAACATCCCTGGCCGGTGTGGCTCAGTTGGTTGGAGTGTCATCCAGTACACCAAGAGGTCACGGGTTCAATCCCTGGTCAGTGTGGGTATTGGAGGCAACTGGTCTGTTTCTCTCTCACATGGATGCTTCTCTCTGTTCATCTCTCTCTAAAATCAATTTTTAAAAACCACAAGTAAAATGAAAAAAAAACAAAAAACAAAAACACGGGTGGAAATCTTATTGCTTCTACAAGGTTCATTAGTGCACTTATAAGTGGTTCAAGTAAAGATTGATGGGGAGTAAACTGCCTGGTTCTAGCTGGCTGATCCTAGTGATACTAAGGTTTGTGGTGCACTTTGTCCCAGACTGAGTTTAATTGGCCTCCAAACTCAAACCTTTAATGGTCTCCTGAAGCTGAGTTAAATTTCAGCCATGAGTCAAGGCGTGCATGCATGTGTGCACATGTGTGTGTCTGTGTGTGCATATGTGTTTGTATATGTGTGTTGTGTGTGAATGCATGTGTACCACTAAAGATAGTTGAAACTGCCTAAAGTGCCATTTCAAAAGCCAGGAACACTCTTCAAAATGTGGCATCTCCTGGGTGATATTGCTGATTGCCTTTCAGTGTACAAGGAAACTTAAATTTTCTGGGTAGGCTGTGTTGGCTGGTGTTTGTAGACTTGGCTCTGGAGCTGGACTGCCTGGAATCAAATACCTGCTCCATAACTTACGACATAACCTTGGGAAATGGCTTAATCAATCACTTTCTCATTTTCCACAGCTGCAAAATGGGTATATTATGTTCCCTATCCAATAGGATTATTATGAGGACTAGTTGAATGAGTGAATAATTATAAATACTTGGAACAGTGTGTGGACACGTAGTAAGTGCTCAAAATCTAAGTATTATTTTTGCTGAGAAATATCAAAGTTGATGTGGACAGCCAGCCACTAAGAGATAAAAGTTAAACTAGACCAACATAACACCTAAGGGAAATGTTATGTATTCTGTTAGGCAGGCATCTGAGAGGTAATAGAAAATGCCCATGCTGATGGAACTTCTTCAAGGGCAAAGGAAGAAGAAATGATGACTGGTGACTTCACATTTTTAGCCTCAGTCACAGGCACTCTTCATTGGCCAAGGGAGTGGGAGTCATGTGATATCAATATGTCAGCAAGGGCCCTGGCCGGTTTGGCTCAGTGGATAGAGCGTCAGCCTGTGGACTGAAAGGTCCTGGGTTCGATTCCTATCAAAGGCACCTGCCCAGGTTGTGGGCTCGATCCCCAGTAGAGGGCATGCAGGAGGCAGCCAATCAATGGTTCTCTGTCATCATTGTTGTTTCTATCTCTCTTTCCCTCTTTCTTCCTCCCTGAAATCAATAAAAAAATATTTTTTAAAAGTTTAAAATTGATTTAAAAAAATATGTCAGCAAGGCACCAACCTCAAGTCTTAGAGGAGCTCCACTGGGCAGAAAGGGCCTTTACACTACACTCCTCCAAGTGCATTGTTGACATGGTCCACAGTGGCCTCCTGAATGGGAATACTCACTTCTTTATTTGAAGTCAGTATGTATCTAAATCAATATCCCACAACAATTTAACCATATTAAATATCTCACTTGCACTTTTTGAAGTAATGCCATTTAATTAAGCAGTTCTGTTCTCTGGAAGATCAACTTCATTATCTTGACAGCATGTCTTTCCTTCACTTCCCTAGAAGATTTTTGAGTAGCAGATGTATTTTTCAGCTGTGGGAGTTATCTAGTCTCTAAGACTGTATTCCTGTGGGTGCGTCCATCCTGCGTGTGTCTTGAGGTGAAGCAAATTGAGGCACCCAATTCTTGTCCAGGTGCTTTGCTTTATCTTAGGCTTTGCCACTTTTTCTTCATCCCATCTGATATAATAATTTTCTCAGGTTAGTGTCACTTAGGGACTTCAGTTTTCAAGTGAATGCCATTTGTGGGTAAAAGAGCTCCATAATTCCTGATTACTATTGCAACAGTGGGACTCTTTTTTTCTGGGTGATTGCTGCTTCTATAACTCACAAGATTATGTATGGACTTCCACATTTTTGGAATATGTATTGAAAGGAAAAGGTAAGAAACTTTAAAAAATACATTTCATCACCCCCCCCCCCCTTTCAGATGGGGATCCCGTGATACAGCCAGGTGGTGTACTTCAGGAAATTATGATAACATCTGCATTTCTTTTCCACATCTAGCACTTCTCTTATTAAATGTGTCAAGAATATATGGGTTGTAATTATAAAGTTTTAGTGCTCAGATTGAGCATTTTATTTTTCTTCTAATATTATACAAGAAAAATTTAACAACATTTAAAAGTCACCAATAGATCCTTTAAGGACTTAGAATTTTGCCTGTTCAATGAGAGAAATCAGCAGCAAAATGATGGTTTGACTAACTTTCACGCTCAACATCTTTTTTTTTTTTTTTTTAAGGATAGTTTATTGATATTTAGAGAGAGGAAGGGAGAAGAGAGAAACATCAATATGAATGGCTGCCTTCTGCATACTTCCTAAGCGGGCTGGAGCCCACAACCTGGGTATGTGTCCTGACTGGGAATCCAACTGGCAACCTTTGGTACACAGGACTACACCCAACCAACTGAGCCACACTGGCCAGGGCCACACTCCCATCTTTTTTATACACCTTTGTGTTACCTTGACTATCACACTGATGGCTAGCGCAGCAGTGTTTTAATGTATTTATTGGTTAATTGATATTAACCAGCTTCAGTTAATACCCACGTATTTCCTTTAAATTCCCACCCTCTAGCTCCACCTCATTGGTTATCATCAGAGGATTCGCCCAGAGAGAAAAGAAGAGACAAGGTCTGAGGTTGCTGCAGCACAAGTAGGAAGGTCCTGATCCAGTTGGGTCACCTGTGTGCCTTTCTCTGGGTTTCCATTTCTGTGCTTTGAGGATTTAGTAATAGATGCTGCCCCCAAGGGTCTTTCCAGACCTCGCTTTCAGTAGTCTGTTCTAATATTTCTGCTGGTAGTGAAGCCAGCACGTATGAGATATGATTGCACTCATGATTATTTATTCCTTGGGCCTATTTTAGCTTCTTTTTTTGCCTCTATTTTATGTCTGGAATGTTGTTTTCCCTCTTTTTTTTTTTAATGCCTCCCGTTTTGATTTATGTTATGTGGTTAGATTTTATATGTCCTTTTAGGCTATCTTAAATCCTTTCTGGGACAAGGCAGGGAATAATTAAAAAATATATTTATATATAATCACAGTGTCTTGAATGATTACTTAATTTCTCTGTACTTGAACATCCTCTATTTCCTCTGTTTCTGAAGCTAATTTTATTTGTATAGATACACACTGTCACTGCTATGGATATTTATGCCCCTGAAAGAGGGATTTATGGTTTAAGAATGCTCTTTCTAAGTCACTTGGAGGAAAAAGAGATATTTCGTTTAAGAAGCTTGCTGCTTTAAGATTATTTCTTTTTTGAAGTATACAGTATTTTAAAACACCTTGCTTTAAGCATTTAATTTCTTTAGTTTCATCTCTTTGGCAGGAGCTGTTGTCCATTCTCTTTTCTTGTTTGTTTTCTGTTTGTAAGAAGTTTTTATTTGCAAAGCAGTTGCCAGAGTAATTAGAATGCAGTGACCTCTTGGACTTGGACCATATTAAATGTCACTTGGACTTGTACACATTTGATGGGCTAACTGCTTTTTGAATGACCCCCCCTGAGCCTTTTAAAATGTAAACTTTAAGTAACACTGACCTTGAGTGTCAGCCAGTGTAGCTGATGGGCTCTAACATTTTTACTTCTGTAAATAGGCAGTTAGCTTCCTTGAGGAGAAATCATTTTCTGGATAAAGAAGCTAATTGGGGAGTTAGCAGTTTATTAGGAGTGAAAATAAATTGTCTTTCATAGCTAACTGGTTTTGGCTCTGAGCTCCTTCCTGGCCTCCATATCCATAAGCCAGAAAAGGATGAACACGGCCCTCCACCCTGGAGACAGAGCAGCCATCCAGGGAGGGGGTGGAGCATGGGCAGAGCCTGTGTCCTCAGGGCACAGATAATTCCTCCAGAACCTGGGCAGCCTGGCTCCAGGCAGACACCTAATCATGTAAACCCCAAATTAGCAAACACTTTCTCAGGAGGAGTAATTTTGTAAGTTACTGTCACAGATTTGAGAAAAATGCAATCCTATACTGCTTCTTTGGAAGGAAAGAAAATCTCCTGGAAAAAGAAATAGCAACTCTCAGAAGTTTACCTGAGTTCAGGCTCTCTGACCAGAGCCTCGGTGAGCCTGGGAGAGAGCCACCCACTCCCAAGCCAGATGGCCTCCTCGGTGGCTTGCAGGGCCAGGACTAGGGCGAGGCACGTGCCTGGCGAGTGAAACGTAAGGAGGCTGCCAAAAGTGCTATCATCAAGATAAATCCTATTTTATTTCAATATTTTTAAAAAATGAAAATTAATGCAAAGAAACAAGACAATGAGCACTCCAGTGTTGACTTATATGGACAGACGAATCATTAGGGCCCCTGCAATGGGCTGATACCTCATGGCCCCTGGGAACCCTGACTCGAGCATGCAGGAGGATGGCAGGAAACTGCCCACATGACTGAGGTTCATTTCTTTTGCCTATTTGAAGGGGATGGGGACTCAAAATAGTAATTAAGTGCATTTCTTAAAAAATAACCCTGTATAATGCTTCTCACATGCTTTCGTGTGTGAACTAAGGTTCAAATGCATTAGACTGTACAATCGTATTTTGCCAATATGGAGTTTAACATAATTGTCACCTAAATACACTGGGTAGGAGAGCAGGACTGTGTAGGTCCCATGCACTGCTGTTCTGCCTGATCAATGATGTGAATAAGTGAAGGACTCTATCCAAGATGGTGGTTTGGACTCTTCTACATAGTAGAAGAGACAGCAAGCTTCCAGTTCACATTTTTAGGAATTAAATAATGTTTAATATTAATATATTTCTTTATGTGTGCACATACCATAATAATAGTAATAAATAGTGTTGTAGGCAGTTAGACAGACATGTGCAGAGCAAGGATGATGGGCCTGGTACAGAAGGTCACCGGGATGAAAAGCCCACAGGTGCCTAGCAATGGACAATCAGTTGGAGGGTGGGACCTTGCCCCAGGCTGACGTTTCCTCCCCTAGCATATGGCTGGTCAAGCAGTTTGGACCCCCTGGCCTTCCCTCCCTAGAGATAACATCTAGGCCTCAGTTGTATTCCAGCTCCAGGCCCAGAAAAGCAGCAAAATCGGCCACTGTTGACAACAGGACCAGCTGCGTGAAATAATGACCCCCTGCTCTGGTGCCTGCCAATTAATCAGTGCAGACCACAACCCTGAACGGAGACACCTGGAAAGCCAATGAATATTCTATTAAGATCTTTCCCTGGAACCGCCCCTAAACTCTCTGCCCTTAAAACCCTTAGGATGGAGGACACAGTGCGCTCTCCCTCTTAGGAGCATGCCGGTGCCTTTCCCTCCCCCCTCTCCACCCCTCCTCCCCCCAGGCTTGTTACCATTAGCTTCCTCACTTCCAAGCTCCAAGGGCCCTTCCTTTACCTCCATAATTCATTTCCTAAACCCACTTCTAGGAATGACTTTTTATACCTCTGTAATTTACCCAATAAATGTTCTCTTACAGCAAGCATGTCAAACTCGCAGCCTGTGGGCCGCATGCAGCCCACAACGAATATTTTTGCGGCCCAGTCAATATAACGGTATGTAAGAAATGTTTTAATAAAAATTTCGAAACTTAATTTTTACAGTATCCTGTTATACATAATTATTAATAACGAGCTACAACATTTGCTAATGACTGATTACTATAATCGTGTTGCATTATTTCCCACACGTGCCTTAGGTGCCTTACGTAGGCGCAGACGCTCCATGTCTCCCCACTAACACTAGCAGCGAGTATTTTAGCAGCCGATTGCCACATCATTTGCCTTGGACTTGTTCGGTGTGCGCAACAGGAAATATTTCGCTTTCGAAAATATTATGCTTATTAATTTGTGCAGTTATTCAGTCTGGTAAGTTAATGTTCAAGCAAAAATATTAATTTTTATTAAAATGTTTTATTATGTTATGTTAACGATTACTCATTTGTTTCAGCCCTTTGTATTCAGCATGTCTCTATCGAAATAAGCCTGCGTTTCTATGAAAATTGAAGCTTTTGTTTTTTTGCGGCCCACATAAGCTTCAACCTTGTTTATTTGGCCCGTGTTAGCCTCTGAGTTTGACATGCTTGTCTTACAGTTTGGGTCTGGACTTTGAATTGTTTCCTAGCCAGAACCGAAATACCCAGGTTGCTGAGCCCAGGTTTGGTCTGACCCCCACCAGTCAGACACATGGTGCTGTTCCTGCAATGAAACAATTTGCTATAGACTGAATATTTGTGTTACCCCAAATTCAGATGTTGAAGCCCCAATGTGATGCTGTTTGGAAGTGGGGATTTTGGGAGGTAATTAGGTTATGAGAGTAGAAGCCCCCCGACCCTCCATTATGGGATTAGCATTCTTAGAAGGAAAAACACTAGCCCTTTCTGGTGCCTTGAGCATGGACTTCCCAGTTCCCAGAGCTGTGAGAAATAAACTAAATGTCTATTGTTTAAGCTATCCAGTCTATGGTCTTCCATTATAGCAGCCTGAATTCACACAAGAACTTTGAAAATTATGAAGTGCTCTACATGCGTAAGGCACCAGTAGCATATTAATATTACCAAAATGTATCTTCCAATGAGTTCCAAGGTGTATCAACATTGAGACCTGTGGTAAATTAGCCTGCATCTGGAGGAAATTTGAGTCCAGGAGAAGTGGATGCATGTTTGGAAACACTGTGACAATTGTGCAAAGGAGGTAGTCATTTCAGTGTGCTTGAAATACAGGTGATGGAATTGGACAAGTAGTTGAGCTGGGAAGTAATGAATGGGATTAGGAATACTTTGTTAGCTCTGTCCAATCAGGTTGAGCTGAACACCCTGTGACATGAATTCCGGAAGATGTCAGCAGTTGCAAAAGCAAGGTATGCTGCTAACATTTGCTATATATTTATTTTCCTATTTTGGCATAGTGACCCTCCTGACTACATTTCCCAAGCCTCAGTTTGGGGCTGAGACTTCTAGTGTTCTCTCATCGGTCACCAAATTCCATGGTCTGTGGGTTTAGAAGGAGTTTTGGAGCACATAGTGCCTGGCTGCTTTATAAAGCAATGACTCAGAGGAACCTTGAATTTTACATGCCACTGTGGGAGGAGATGAAATGGCTTACCTGCCTGGTGGGAATGTGGGGAGCATTAATGAGATGAGCTCTTTGAAAGGAAGATTGCTATATAAATACAAATCAGGGCTTGGATAATTGCCTTAGTAGTTAAACAGTGACAAGTATATTGGTGTGACATTATAACTGTCTATAGCAGTTTCCCAAGCCTGTTATGTTTAGCCCACCTTCATGATTTTTGTTATAACTGGATACCATGTGTACTATGATGACTAAATAGTTTTAAAATGGACCCAACTAATTTTTAATTTTTCACCTAGAAAATTTTAAAAATCATATAACAGTAGGAAAAAGAGTATAATGGAGCCTATTTACCCAGAACCAAACTTCAACAACCAGTAACTCATGGTCAACTCCATTTCTTCCATATTTTTGTCCACTTCTACCTTCATATCCCTCCTTCCTCTGTATTCTTTTGAAGTAAATTTCAGACATCATATTATTTGATCCATAAGTAACTAAGGTTATATCTCTAAAAGAAGTGGTATCTTTAAAAATTTATAATCATAATAGCATCATCAAATCATCAAACAAAAATTAACAGTAATTTCATAATATTCAATAATATTAAGTTTTCTATCAGTGTTCAAATATTCATAAATAGTTTCTGCAGTCTTTTAAAATATAAATCCAGAAAAGTCTATATGTTGCAATTGGTCGATAAGTCTCATAAATTTCTTTATTCTTTTTTTAAAAATATATTTTTATTGATTTCAGAGAGAAAGGGAGAGGGAGAGAGATAGAAACATCAATGTTGAGAGAGAATCATTGATTGGCTGCCTCCTGCACGCCCCCTACTGGGGATCAAGTCCGCAACCCTGGCATGTGCCCTTAACTGGAATCGAACCCGGGGACCTTCAGTTCACAGGCCGACACGCTATCCACTGAGCTAAACCAGCCAGGGCAAATTTCTTTATTCTATAGGTTCCCTCTTCCCTTCTTTTTCCCTCACAATTTATTTGTTGCTAATACTTCATCATTTGTGCTATAGAGATTCCTTTCGCCTGAATTTTGCTGTTTGCATGCCCAAGTAAAGATACTTTTCTGTCTTCTGTACTTATAATTACTCAGCTATCCCTTCCACCCCCCAAAATGAATCCTTCCTAGTTGGTATGTGCTTTCATCAGGTGGAACAATGATTTTTTATTAGTATCATTATTAATTCATGGATTTAACATTTTTGGCATGTTTCAATCCATTTTAATCACCATCATCATCGTCATCATCACCATCAAGGCTCAAGTTGGCCTTTTTGGAGCCGTTTTTGAGTCCTTCTGACGTGACCCCGATGGTCCTACAGAGCTTCCTTGCCTTCTGGTGGGAAGATATTACCATGGGATTTGGGTTCTAGAGGTGATCGTAGCTGCTGACTTGCTCACAGTTTCTATGCCTTTTTGTACTGAACATAATGACAAAGATAAAACTTTTCTTGAGTTTATATTGATATTTTCAACGAAAGATTTTAGAACTAAATTTAGAACTAAAGATTTTAATTCGACCTCATCGATGTGAAATGCCTATTTCTCTGTTCCCATGCCAAGAATATAAATTTCCAATGACTCGAATGCAATAACACATTTGTGTGTCCCCACAATACACATAAAACTGTCTCAGAAAAATAACAACTTTATCACCAATCATATGATTATTGGAAACAGCTGCAGATTTTGTTTGGCTGATCTTTTATCTTTAGGATATATTCCTCTAAGTATACACAGTCAAATTACTAGTTGTAAAGTCTTTTGAAATAATATCTCTATGTGTGATTATGCCACTTAGTTGCTGTACATTTAGGTTCATTTTA
Source organism: Plecotus auritus (assembly GCF_963455305.1). Lineage (NCBI taxonomy): Eukaryota > Metazoa > Chordata > Mammalia > Chiroptera > Vespertilionidae > Plecotus > Plecotus auritus. The sequence continues at coordinate 29,654,046 of NC_137777.1, read as the reverse complement.
CTTAATTTGGCTCTAAGATTTTAGGAATTATCTTTTCCCTTTAATTAAAAAACTTTATATTTTGAAATAAGTATAAATTCACAGGAATTTACAAATATAGTATAGAGAGTTTGCATGTATCTGTCACCCAGTTTCTTCAGATGGTTTCACGTTATATAATCATAGTACAATATTAAAATCAGAAATATGACATTGATAAAATGTATGTATATAATGATATTTTATCACATGGGCAGATTTGTGTAACCACCACCATAATCCAGATAGTCCATCCACAAAGATCTCCCCCATACTATTTTTGTTTTGTTTTGTTTTATTGTTTAAAGCAGTGGTCGGCAAACTCATTAGTCAACAGAGCCAAATAGCAACAGTACAATGATTGAAATTTCTTTTGAGAGCCAGATTTTTAAAACTTCTTCTAATGCCACTTCTTCAAAATAGACACGCCCAGTCCATGGTATTTTGTGGAAGAGCAACATTCAAGGGGCCAAAGAGCCGCATGTGGCTCGCGAGCCGCAGTTTGCCGACCACGGGTTTAAAGTATTACATATATTAGTACATATATCTGCTTTTCCCCCCCCATTGACCTTACCCCAGCCTCCCCTAACCCCTGTCACATGCCCTCATCCCACTCCCGCAGTGTCTTGTGTCCATTGGTGTGCTTATATGCATGCATACAAGTCCTTTGATCTTTTTCCCTCCCTCCCCAACACTCCCCAGCCTTCCTGCTGTAATTTGACAGTCTGTTCGGTGCTTTACTGCCTCTGTATCTATCATTTTATTCATCAGGTTATAATGTTCTTTATTTTCCATAAATGAGTGAGATCATGTGGTATTTTTCTTTCATTGCCTGGCTTATTTCACTTAGCATAATGCTCTCCAGATCCATCCATGCTGCTGCAAGTGGTAAGAGTTCCTTCTTTTTTATAGCAGCGTAGCATTCCATTGTGTAGATGAACCACAGTTTTCTAATCCACTGGTCTGCTGATGGGCATTTAGGCTGTTTCCAAATCTTAGCTATGGTGAATTGTGCTGCTATGAACATAGGGGTGCATATATCCTTTCTGATTGGTGTTTCTAGTTTCTTGGGATATATTCCTAGAAGTGGGATTACTGGGTCAAATGGGAGTTCCATTTTTAGTTTTTTGAGGAAACTCCATACTGTTCTCCACAGTGGCTGCATCAGTCTGCATTCCCACCAGCAGTGCACGAGGGTTCCTTTTTCTCCGCATCCTCACCAGCACTTGTCATTTGTTGATGATAGCCATTCTGACAGGTGTGAGATGGTATCGCATTGTCGTTTTGATTTGCATCTCTTGGATAATTAGTGACTTTGAGCATGTTTTCATATGTCTCTTGGCCTTCCTTCTGTCTTTTTTCGAAAAGATTCTATTTAGGTCCATTGCCCATTTTTTTATTGGATCATTTATCTTCCTTTTATTAAGTTGTATAAGTTCCCTGTAGATGTTGGAGATTAAACCTTTATCAGTGATAACATTTGCAAATATGTTCTCCCATACAGTGGGCTTTCTGGTTGTTTTGTTGATGGTTTCTTTTGCTGTGGAAAAGCTTTTTATTTTGATGTAGTCCCATTTGTTTATTTTCTCTTTAGCTTCCATTGCCCTAGGAGTGGTATCGGTGAAGAAATTGCTTTGGCATATGTCTGAGATTTTTGTGCCTGTGGATTCCTCTAGTATATTTATGGTTTCCCATCTTATGTTTAAGTCCTTGATCCATTTTGAGTTTATTTTTATATATGGTGTAAGTTGATGATCTAGTTTCATTTTTTTGCATGTATCTGTCCCATTTTCCCAACACCATTTATTAAAGAGACTGTCTTGACTCCATTGTATGTTCATGCCTCCTTTGTCAAATATTAATAGAGCATAATGGTTTCGGTCTATTTCTGGGTTCTCTGTTCTATTACATTGGTCTATATGTCTGTTCTTGTGCCAGTACCAGGCTGTTTTGAGAACAGTGGCTTTGTAGTACAGCTTGAAATCTGGTATTGAGATCCCACCTACTTTGTTCTTCTTTCTTGGGATTGCTGTGGCTATTCGGGGTCTTTTTTTATTCCAGATGAATTTTTGGAGAGTTCTTTCTAGGTCTGTGAAATATGCCGTTGGTATTTTAATGGGGAGTGCATTGAATCTATAGATTGCTTTGGGTAGTATGGACATTTTAATGATGTTGATTCTACCAACCCATGAACATGGTATGTTCTTCCATCTGTTTATATCTTCCTCTATCTCTTTTTTCAGTGTCCTGTAGTTTTCCGCGTATAGGTCTTTTACCTCCTTAGTTAAGTTTATTCCTAGGTATCTTAATTTTTTTGGTGCAATGGTAAATGGGATTGCTTTTTTAGTCTCTCTTTCTGTAAGTTCACTATTGGTGTATAGAAATGCCATAGATTTCTTGGCGTTAATTTTGTATCCTGCTACATTGCTGAATTCGTTTATTAAGACTATTAGTTTTTTGATGAAGTCATTCAGGTTTTTTATGTACAATATCATGTCACCTGCAAATAAGGACAGCTTTACTTCTTCTTTTCCAATTTGGATGCCTTTTATTTCTTCTTCTTGTCCAATTGCAATGGCTAATACTTCCAGTACTATGTTGAACAGGAGTGGTGAGAGTGGGCATCCCTATCTTGATCCTGTTCTTAGGGGAAATAGTTTTAGTTTTTGCCCATTGAGTATGATGTTTGCTGTGGGTTTATCATATATGGCTTTTATGATGTTGAGGTATGATCCTTCTATTCCCACCTTGTTGAGAGTTTTTATCAAGAAAGGGTGTTGGATTTTGTCAAATGCTTTTTCTGCATCAATTGATATGACTATGTGATTTTTATCTCTCAATTTGTTTATGTGATGTATCACGTTTATTGATTTGCAGATATTGTACCATCCTTGCATTCCTGGGATAAATCCTACTTGGTCATGGTGTATGATCTTTCTGATGTACTGCTGGATCTGATTTGCTAGAATTTTATTGAGGATTTTGGCATCTATGTTCATGAGGGATATTGGCTTGTAATTCTCTTTCATTATGTTGTCTTTATCTGGTTTTGGTATTAGGGTGATGCTGGCTTCATAGAAGGAGCTTGGAAGTGTTTCTTCCTCTTGAATTTTTTGGAATAGTCTGAGGAGGACAGGTTTTAGTTCTTCCTTGAATGTTTGGTAAAACTCCCCTGTGAAGCCGTCTGGCAACGGGCTTTTGTTTGCTGGAAGCTTTTTGATGACTGCTTCAATTTCTTCCATAGTTATTGGCCTATTGAGATGTTTAGATTCTTCCTGATTGAGTTTTGGAAGGTTATATTTTTCTAGGAATATGTCCATTTCCTCTAGGTTGTCCAGTTTGTTGGAATAGAGTTGTTCATAGTATTTTTTAACAATCCTTTGTATTTCTGTGGGGTCTGTTGTTATTTCACCTCTTTCATTTCTGATTTTGTTTATTTGGGTCCTCTCTCTTTGCTTCTTGGTGAGCCTGGCTAGAGGTTCATCAATCTTGTTTATCCTTTCAAAGAACCAGCTCTTGGTTTTGTTGATCTTTTGTATTTTTTTTTTTTTTTTGGTCTCAATGTTGTTTATCTCTGCTCTGATCTTTATTATTTCCTTCCTTCTGCTTACACTGGGCTTTTCTTGTTGCTCTCTTTCTAACTCATTGAGTTGTAGGGTTAGGTAATTTATTACCATTGTTTTTTGTGTTTTGCAGTAGGCTTGTAGAGCTATGAACTTCCCTCTCAAGACTGCTTTCGCTGTGTCCCATAGATTTTGGATTGTTGTGTTTTCATTGTCATTTGTTGCCATGATGTTTTTTATTTCTTCTTTGATCTCTCTGGTAACCCAGTCATTGTTTAATAGCATGCTGTTTAGTCTCCATGTGTTTGATTTTTTTGGATTGTTTTTATTGTAGTTGATTTCCAGTTTTATGCCACTGTAATCTGAGAAGGTGCTTGATATGATTTCTATCTTCTTGAATTTGAAGAGACTTTGCCTATGACCCAACATATGGTCTATCTTTGAAAATGACCCATGTGCACTTGAGAAGAATGTATATTCTGTGGCTTTGGGGTGAAATATTCTGAAGATGTCAATTAATTCCATCTGGTCTAGTGAGTCATTTAGGATTGATGTTTCTTTGCTGATTTTTTGTTTAGAGGATTTGTCCAATGGTGATAATGGGGTATTAAAGTCTCCTACTATGATTGTATTGCTGTCAATCTTTCCCTTGATATCCTCCAGGAGTTTTTTTATGTATTTGGGTGCTCCTATATTGGGTGCGTATATGTTTACCAGAGTTATTTCTTCTTGTTGGATTGCTCCCTTTAGTATTATGAAGTGGCCTTCTTTATCTGTTGTTATGTCCTTCAGTTTGAGATCTAATTTGTCAGATATAAGTATTGCTACCCCAGCTTTTTTTTTCATTTCCATTTGCCTGGAAGACCTTTTTCCATCCCTTCACCCTCAGTCTGTGTGCGTCTTTTTTTCTGAGGTGGGTTTCTTGTAGACAGCAGATATATGGGTCTTGTTTTCTTATCCAATCCGTTACCCTATGTCTTTTGATTGGGGCATTTAATTCATTTACATTTAAAGTTATTATTGATAGGTACTTATTTGTCACCATTTTTATTCTTTACCCCTGTGTTCCTTCTTCGCTTCCTATTTCTTTTTTTACAGCAGACCCTTTAGCATTTCTTGCATTGCTGGTTTGGTGGTAATAAATTCCCTTAGTCCTTTTTTGTCTGTGAAGCTCCTGATTTCACCTTCAATTTTTTTAAAAAAATATATTTTATTAATTTTTTACAGAGAGGAAGAGAGAGGAGAGGGATAGAGAGCTAGAAACATCGATGAGAGAGAAACATCGATCAGCTGCCTCCTGCACACCTCCCACTGGGGATGTGCCTGCAACCAAGGTACGTGCCCTTGACCGGAATCGAACCTGGGACCCCTCAGTTCGCAGGCCGATGCTCTATCCACTGAGCCAAACTGGTTTCGGCATCACCTTCAATTTTTATTGATAGCCTTGCTGGGTACAGTATTCTTGGATTCAGACCCTTCCTTTGCATGACTTTGTATATTTCATTCCATTCCCTTCTGGCCTGATGAGTTTCTGTTGATAAATCAGTCGCTAGTCTGATGGGGGTTCCTTTGTAGGTAACTTTCTGTCTCTCTCTGGCCGCTTTTAAGATCTTGCTTTGTCATTGGTGTTTGCCAATTTAATTATAATGTGCCTTGGCGTCGGTCTTTTGGGTTTCATTTTGCTTGGGACTCTGTGAGCTTCTTGGGTTTGTGTGGGTTTTTTCTTCCCTATATCAGGGAAGTTTTCTGTCATTATTTCTTCAAACAGGTTTTCTATTCCTTGCTCAGTTTCCTCTCCTTCTGGCCCCTTTATTATGCGGATGTTGTTTTGTTTCGTGTTGTCCCAAAGTTCCCTTGGGCTCTCCTCTTGCTTTTTAATTTTTTTTTTTTTTTAGAAGCTGCTCTACTTGGGTATTTTTTCCTACCTTGTCTTCTAGCTCACTGATGTGGTCCTTTCCTTCTTCTAGCCTATTCTTGATGCTTTCTATTGAGTTCTTTATAGCAGCGATGTCATTTTTCATTTCTTCTTGGTTCTTCATTTTCTCTTGGTTCTTAAACATATTGTTGAATTTGTCTTCCATTCTTTTCAGCCACCTTATTACCATTTCTCTGAATTCTTTCTCTGACAGGTTGCTTGCCCTCCATTTCATTTACTTCCTTTTCTGGTGATGCCTGCTTTTCTTTCATATGAGGGCTGTTTCTTTGTCTCCCCATGGTCTCTCTTCTCTGGGTGTCTGGTTATACAGTTCTCTCTCTCCTGCATTGATTTAAAGACACAAAATACAACACAACCAGGTACAATGTATAAGGCACTGAACAGAAATGTATTCACGAAATTAATAACCCCAAATAAAGGTGACCACCAGAGAAAGGCAAATTAGAGGATAGGAGAGAAAGAAGAGAATAAAAAAAGAAAGGAGTGCAAAAATGAAATTGGGAAAAGGAAAAAAAGTAAGAGAGAAAAGAAAGAGAATAAGAAAGAAGAGGGGAACAAACTATATATATGGGGAGAAAACTCCAATAGAACAGCCACTAATCCCAACAAATGCCAGCAACAAGTACCTCGAGATGAATACAAACTACAAACAACAACTAATATCAAGTGAGGCGAGGGAAAACAGAAGCAAAAAAAAAAAACAAAACAAAAAGAATAAACAAAACAATCTCACAAACAAGCATAAAAAATCGATATAATCAACAATTAAGCAAACAACAAAAGGACAGAGAGAAAAACAATTTTTTGCATAGTGAAGACAGAAAAAAGAGAGGTGTGTATGGACTTGGAGCAGGGGATGGAAATTAGATATATAAGTAGGGTGAAATTTTAACAGGAGGTAAAAAGAAAGAATAGGGAAAATCTAAAGCAGGAAAAGGGTAAGAAAAACAGGACAACAAAAGGGGAAAAGTTAGGAAGAGAGTGATGGCATAAAGGTAAAGTTGAGATAGAGTAACATGATGCTAAAGGAAAGATGAAGATAGAATGTAGAACACTAATCCCAAAGTAAAATAAAGAGAAAATAAAATGACACTTTTTTTAAAAAAAAAAAAAAGGTAAAATAGTAGTAGTAATAATACTGATTGAAAATAAAAATGTAATAATTAAAAAGGTAAAATCAGTGAGGAAAAAAGAAAAAAATAGTTTCTTAAGTAAAAGATTAAAAAAAAATGTGCAGTAGTGAAGGTCATTCACTTCCTCTACTGTTCTGTTTGGCACGCCTGTTTCCTAGTCAGGACAGTATTGCAATTCCCTGCGTTCTACTGCTTCTCAGTGTTGTAAGCCAGTCCTGATTTTTAAGCGGGCAGTGTGTCTTAATTTCTTGTATTCCTTTATTTGTGTTTACACAAGAGTCAATTTGTGATTCAACCCATGGGTGGCAGTGTTTCTGGATTGACCTCTGGGTCTATAGGTCCTTTCTAGCCATTGCTTAGATCCTGCTGTCCCTGTGGCACTCAATACCGGTTTTTGGGAGTGGGTTGCCCCAGAGCTGGTTCTCTGATGGTTATTCCCCACTCTGATTCCCAGGTTCCAGAAAAACAACTTTCCCCTGCAGTCTCTTAGGGTGTCCCCAATTGGGTGATCCTATATATTGGGCTTAGTAATCAGAAGCAAGGATTTAAAGAGGAAAAAGGGGAAAAAAAAGAGCCAGCGTAAGTGTGCGAACTCCGGGGCTGCATGCAAGTCTGTGCAATCTTTCTTTCCCCCTTGGGTCTAAGCAGCCGGCACACTTTTAAAATTTTTAGGCTGTCCTTTTGCATAAGATCAAAATGGGTTGCTTTTTGGAGTTCCCTTCTCTTAGCAGCTCTGAGGACCCCCTTTCACATTCACAGATCACGCTAGCACCAACAGCCATGGATTTTTCTAGGCGCAGATTTCCCCCGGTTCTCCAGCTCCAGAGACCTTACCTTATCCCAGGTGAAATCTGACCTTTCTGTGATGGAGTGTAGAGCTCCTCTGAATCCACGTGTTTGTGCCAATTGGGGACTGGTGTTCTGGGGTTCACAGCTGTTCGGTGGGTGCTGTAGTTGTATATTTTAAGGTTTCCAATAGCATCCACTTTCCCCTTCAAGATGGCATGGTCTCCGTGTCTGAGCTGGAGAACCCAGCAGCAGTGGGGGCTGCCCGGTCAGGGGAGCCCCGTCCAGCAGTCCCCCACCTTCTCCTGGAGTATAGCTGTCCCTCAACTCACCAGCAAACACTCCCTGTGCGACTCTCAGCTGTTCTTTCTATCTGCTCTGAGATAAGGCTCGGGACACGTCTGTCTATTCTGCCGCCATTTTTTCGATCACCCCATACTATTTCTTTACAATAATACCTCCTCTTCCAACCATGCTAATCCCTGACAATCAGTAATCTGTTTTCAATCTCTATAAATTTTTCATTTTGAAATATGTTGTATAAATGGAATTATACCTTATCTGAGCTTTTGTATTGGCTTTTAAAAAAACAGCTTAATGTTCTTGAAATACATCCAAGTTCTGTGTATCAATAGTTAGTTTCTGTTTACTGCTGAGTGCTGTTCCGTGGTATGGATATTCCTCAGTTTGTTTAACCATTCATCTACTGAGGAACATTATGGTTGTTTTCAGTTTTTGGTCAGTTTGAATAAAGCTGCTATAAACAATTATGTATAGGTGTTTGTGACATAAGTTTTCATTTCTCTGGGATAAATACCCAGGAGTGCAATTGCTAGGTTGTATGGCAAGCATTAAATTTAGTTTTTAAAGAAATTGCAAAACTATTTTACACAGTGGCTGTATCATTTTACATTTTCACCAGCAATATATGAGAGACCCAGTTACTCTGCATCCTCACCAGCATTTGGTACTGTCACTTTCTCTTTAACTGTCCTAAGAAGTGTGTAGTGACATTTCACTGTGGCGTTAAATTTTATTTCTGTAGTGGCTAGTGATGTTGCACATCTTTTTATGTGCTTATTTGCCATTTGTGTACCATTTTTTGTAAGACATTTTTACATCCTTTGCCCATTTTCTAATTGAGCTGTGGTTTAACTGTTGAGGTTTGAAGGGAAAGATATGAGTCCCTTGTTTCCAAATATTTTCTCTCTGTATCTAGCTTGTCTTTCCAGCTCATAATGTAACCAGATAATCAATGGGTCTGGGCTGCCTGTCACTCATTGAGCCAATTCAGCAGATATGACCGTTTATTCCAATAATGCCGGCAGTCTGGGAAAGCAGCTGGTCATCCACAAAAATCTGCTGTCCACCCACCATATACCGGCTGCTTATAGTGGGATGAAGATTATATGGGGAAGTTGGCAAAGGGTTATGCCAAAGGACAGTTTATAGGTAATGTGGGCTGGGGATTTGCAAAGGCCTGCGGGTATGCAAAGGTCTAGGGTTTTCAAAGGGCCAGTATCTCTGGTTTCTGCAACAAGTTTGTTAATCTTTCCATGATAATAGGCAGCTCCCGCATGTAGAGAATGGGCCCCATATTCAGGTGAGCTCCCAGGTCCCATGTGCAACTCCCAGCTAGGTTAGTAAGTGCTTTGTTTAATTAGAACAAAACAATCATGGTTAACAGAGCATGATTGATATTTCTTATAATTGTAGCTGGTCCCCAATATTTTATTTCTGCCCCTAACAGTAACAGGATCTTTCATAGAGCAAATATTTTCCATTTAAGTCCAATTTATTAAGATTTTGTTTTAGGGGTCATGCTTTTGGTATTATGTCTAAAAATTCTTAACAAAGCCCTAAGCCCTGATTTTCTCCTGTATATCTTTTAAAATTTTATAGTTTTACATTTAAATTTATGATCAAGTTTGAGTCAATTTTTGTATAAGATGTGAAGTGTTTGAGTTCCTGTGTGTGTACGCGCCTGTGGATGTCAAATAGCTCTAGCTCCACTTATTAAAAAGGCTATCCTTCCTTCACTGAATTGCTTTTACACCTTTGTAAAAATCAGTTAGTTGTACTTGTATGGATTTATTTCTCAAGTTTCTATTCTGTTCCATTGATCTTTGTGTGTACTTCTCAGCCAATAGCACACTGTTTGATTGCAGTGACTATACAAGTCTTGAAATTGAGAAGAGTAACTCTTCCCACTTTTTTAATTTTTAGAATTTTCCTTACTATTCTAGTTCATTTGCCTTTCCATATAAAATTTAGAATAATCTTATCTATATCTCTATACAAATATCACTGCCATTCTGATAGAGATTGTTTAAACCATTATATCATTTTGGGGAAAATTGACACCTTTACTTTGTCAAGTCTTTCATAATAAACATGGCATGCATCTACATTTATTCAGATGTGCTTTTTCATTTATTGAAAATGGTATTGTGCTTTTAATGTCAGTTTCCATATGTTCATTGCCAGTATGTCAGTATGTAGAAATACAATTTCTGTATATTGATCTTGTGTCCTGAGACCACACTGACACACTGAACTTATTTTTAGATTTTGTGTGTGTGTGTGTGTGTGTGTGTGTGTGTGTGTGTGTGTGTTTTCAGATTCCTTGGGATTGTCTATGTAGACCATTATGTCACCTGCAAATAAGGACAGTTTCTTTCTTTCTTTCCAGCCTGTATACCTTTGGCTACCCCCGACCCCTCCACCTTTTCTTGCCTTATTGCTCTGGCTAGGACTTCCACTATATTGAATAACAGTGGTTGTAGTTGACAGCCTTGTCTTGTTCCTGATCTTATGGGAGAAGCATTTATACTGTTTGTGTTTTAATCAGCTTATTCAATCTATTGGTCTATTTTTTTTCCAAGTTTGGGAAATTTCAGCCATTAATTCTTTGAGCACTTTTCCAATTCACCTTCTTTTTTCTCTACTTCTGACACTTTCATGATAAAATTGTGAGATATATTGTATCATTTCATCATACCCTGCAACTCTGCTCATTGTTTTGTTTTTGTTTTGCTTTTTAATTCTATTTCCTCTCTGCTGTTAAGATTAATTAATTTTTATTATTCTGTCTTCCGGTTCACTGATTCTTTCCTCTAGCATCTCCATTCTTCTATGAATCCATTCATGTTTTATTTTAATTCAGATACACTGAAAAGTCACAGGTTCAATTCCAGGACAGGCACATACCCAGGTTGCAGGTTTGATCCCCGGTTGGGTCACGTTGCATATTGAAGGCAACCAATAGATGTTTCTCTCTCTCCCTCTCCCTTCCTCTCTGTCTAAAATAAAAAATTTAAAAAAGTTTTAAAAATACTTCTAATGTCAGTGCCATCTTATTGTCGGCCTCTTTTTGTTTTTATATTCTTATTAAGAAATTTTTAGTTCTTGGTATGGTGAGTAATTTTCCCTTGAATCCTGGAAATAATGGGTATTATGTTATAAGGTTCTGATGTTATTTAAATCTTGTGTTTTAGGAGGTCTCCTCTGCCCCTGCTCCATGGTTAAGGGGGTGCGGGATTGCCTTGCTACTACCATCAAATGGAGGTGGAAATCTAGGTTCTCAATTCAGACTCTGTTGACATCTGAGGAAAAGGGGCTCCTTGTTATGGCTGGGTGAGAGTAGAAGTTCAGGCTCCCAACTAGACCTCTTTTGATAGCACCTTGTCTGAGGGGAGAAAAACCTATTACTTCTTCCCTTGAGGCAGCCGCTGACATGTGATGAAGGGATGTTTATCAGTGCTAAGCAGTGATGTTAAGTTTTTCTTCCTGACCTTGGAATGTCACAGTGAGAGAAGTGAGCCATAACTGTGGGCACTCATGTTTTTATTGATTTTTAGAGAGATATAGAGAGAAATATCAATGTGAGAGAATGGCTGGCTCCCATACATGCCCCGACCAAGAGTCAAACCCACAAATTACGCATGTGCCCTGCCTGGGAATTGAACCCGCCAACTTTTGTTGTAAGGGACAACTTTCCAACCAACTGAGCCACCTGGCCAGGGCCAGGAAGCATGGATATTTAGGAAAATGTCTGCTATAGTCTTGCGGTGATATATTTTAAGAAAATAGCATATGTGCCATTGCCAAGTTAAGATTTATGGTAATTATAACTGCATTAGAAATTCATAATTAAACAAACCCAGAGAAATTAAGTGTTGTGAAATTCACCCTGAATGATTGAGCCACAAATCCATCCAAAATTTAATTTGATGTTTCTGTAATAACCTGACTTCATGGGACAAATTCTTAATTTGTTTAAGCCCAGAGTAATTTGTAAATGTCCTCATAAGAAGCAGGCCTCCATAATATTCTTTTTCTCATTTTCCTGATTTATTTCTTAAAGATATTTATTTAAAAAATAAAAATGTTGTCCAGCTGGCATGGCTCAGTGGTTGAGTGTCAACCCATGAACCAAGAGGTCACAATTCAATTCCCACTCAGGGCACATGCCTGGGTTGTGGGCTTAATTCCCAGTGTGGGGCGCGCAGGAGGGAGCTGATCAATGATACTCTCTGATCATTGATGATTCTATCTCTCTTTCTCTCTCCTACCATTTCTTCTTTTTTTAATAAATCTTTATTGTTCAGATTATTACAATTGTTCCTCTTTTTTCACCCCATAGCTCCCCTCCACCCGGCTCCCACCCCACCCTCTGCCCTTACCCCCAACCCCTACTGTCCTCATCCATAGGTGTACGATTTTTGTCCAGCCTCTTCCCGCACCCCCCTCACCCCATTCCCCCAAGAATTGTCAGTCCACTCCCTTTCTATACCCTGATTCTATTATATTCACCAGTTTATTCTGTTCATCAGATTTTTTATTCACTTGATTTTTAGATTCACTCTTTGATAGATATGTATTTGTTGTTCATAATTTTTACCTTTACCTTTTTCTTCTTCTTCCTCTTCTTAAAGAGTACATTTCAGCATTTCATATAATACTGGTTTGGCGGTGATGAACTCCTTTAGCTTTTTCTTATCTGTGAAGCTCTTTATCTGCCCTTCAATTCTGAATGATAGCTTTGCTGGGTAGAGTAATCTTGGTTGTAGGTTCTTGCTATTCATCACTTTGAATATTTCTTGCCACTCCCATCTGGCCTGCATAGTTTCTGTTGAGAAATCAGCTGACAGTTGTATGGGTACTCCCTTGTAGGTATCTAACTGTTTTTCTCTTGCTGCTTTTAATATTCTCTCTTTGTCTTTTGCTCTTGGCATTTTAATTATGATGTGTCTTGGTGTGGTCCTCTTTGAATTCCTTTTGTTCGGAGTTCTCTGCACTTCCTGGACTTGTAAGTCTATTTCTTTCACCAGGTGGGGGAAGTTTTCGGTCATTATTTCTTCAAATAGGTATTCAGTATTTTGCTCTCTCTCTTCTTCTGACACCCCCATAATTCTGATGTTGGTATGCTTGAAGTTGTCCCAGAGGCTCCTTACACTATCTTCATATTTTTGGATTCTTTTTTCTTTTTTCTTTTCTGGTTGGGTGTTTTTTGCTTCTTCGTATTTCAAATCTTTGACTTGATTCTTGCGATCCTCTAGTCTGCTGTTGGATCTCTGTATATTATTCTTTATTTCAGTCAGTGTATGCTTAATTTCTATTTGGTCCTTTTTCATATCCTCAAGGGTCTCACTAAATTTATTGGCGGTTTCTAGAAGATTCTTGAAAAACCTTATAACTGTGGTTTTGAACTCTATATCCAGTAGTTTGCTTTCCTTTCCTCCATTTCTTTCATTTGTGACCTGTTTCTTTGTCTCTGCATTTTGGCTGCTTCCCTGTGTTGATAGAGTAGCTTTGTGTGCTACTCTATAGGGCCCAGTGGCTCAGCCTCCCCAGTTACCTGAGGTGGACACTCTTGGTGCACCCCTTTGTGGGCTGTGTGTGCAGTCTTGTTGTAGTTAAGCCTTGATTGTTGTTGGTATCACTGGGAGGAATTGACCTCCAGGCCAGTTGGCTGTGAGGATCAGCTGTGTCTATGATGGGAGAACTTTTGTGCTTGCTTATGCAGCAAGACTTGCTTCAGTGGGGCTTTGGTGCTCACTGAGTCTGCCCCTTGAGTGTGTCCCTTATTGTAATCTGGATGGTCTCACTCTGACCACTGGGTATGCTGGGTCTTGGATCTCCAAGGAGGTACAAATTTGGCCTCTGCCTGAGGCCACCCAGCAGGAGCTACAGAGAAATCTGCAGATTCCTCTTCTTTGTTTGGGGTTTGGAGGTGCCCAGATGAGGCCCAGCTGTGAAGCAATGCAAGCTGGTATGGGGGGCCTTGGGCCTTCTTTTGGATATTCTGGGTCTCTCTGACCCAGCTGCAGTTTGTTAGGTAATTTTAGATTGCAAAGACCAGGCCATTCATATGCAAAAGCCTCTGCACACAGCTTGGGTGGGGCAGGATCTCAGGGAATCAACAGGGTGGAGCAAACAGCTATGGCTGATCCTCAGCCCTGCCCTTAGAGGCCCGGGTCCGGTGTCCCTCGGTAATCGCTGCAAGCACCTCTGAGAGAAAGCCACCCTCAAGTTCTGCCTGAAGCCAGACAGTCCAGTTTCTCCCCATATGAGTCTGAGTCCCTAGAACTGGAGTTCAGAGCAGTCGGGAGCTCCTGTCTTCCTCCGGATTGTAAAAGACAACAGCATACTCAGTTGCCAGCCCTTTCCGTGCGCATACGCCTCCGTACCTCTGTACTTTACTTCCACACTTCCTCTGAGTCTCAGTGTGCTTTTCTCTTTCCTTCTAGTTGTAGAATTTCCACTCAGCCAGCCTTCCCGTGGTTCTGGATGATGTCCGTTTTATCTTTTAGTTGTAGTTTTGAAGTGGTTGTGCGAGGCAGCAAGTTCAGGTGTTTACCTATGCCGTCATCTTGGTTTCTCCTCTCCTTCCATTTCTTACTCCTTTTCAGTTGGGTCAAGTTTCTAAACTTTCTAAATTTCCTACTAATGAAAAGAAAATAGGATTCCATTGAGTCTCCTATCTACCTACTCCAGGACTTCTGTGAGGATCAAATGAGATGAGGCACAGGAAAATGCTTCACAGACATTAGGTTAAAGTGTGAAATATTTGCACCTGGCAATAAAGCAAGTTGTGTTCCTGGGTTAAAGAAACTGCAAGGAGGCTAGTCGTTGGTAGGGAGAGGAAGCCAGGTGTTGCTACGTGATGTCATTACCCGGCACCCACAGTGACCGTTTCTGGGCTGGGCTGGGCTCTGGGCTGCATTTTGCGCTATAGGGTCTCGGCAGTGTCAGCTGCAATTTGGTGGGGTGTCGCTCTGGGGTGGTGGCAGGGCCTGTGTCCCACTTGGGGGAAGCCGAGTGTTGCTTTCTGAGCGCCAGGTCTGTGGTGCCAGTGCGTATCACCGCAGCTCCTGCGTTGAGCGTCTTCCCCCTGGTGGTTAGTGCATGTCATAGCGACCGCTTGGACGGTTGGACACTTGGCATATTAGCCTTTTATATGTATAGATAACTTTGTGATCACATCAGCTAATGGCATAGCTTTAATCCCACCATCAGTCACCCAAAGTAATATTTATTGATAACCTCTAAATGTTGGTCTTTGCACATATTATCTCATTAACACACAATAACCTTGTAAAATTATTGTTTTGATAAGACTAGAGGCTCCTGAGAAGTTATGTAAGTTGTTTGAGGTAAATAAAAAGTAGTTGTGTTGGGAAGGAGGTAAAGGAGTTGAGGCGGGTGGGGCATACTTTAATTTGAAATATCACTTTTGACACTAAAGAGAAACAGTTGTATTTAATTGCTGGGAAATTAAGGGTTTCTTTCTGTAAATAATACTTAGCAATAACCTCAGAGCTCATTTCACTAGTTAAAAGGGGATAAATTACCTTTTAGGGGTAGATGCTAGTTGTCCAATAGGCTGCCATTTAGCTAATTGGTTTTCTGATGTATTAAATGGCTATTGATTCCAAAAGGTGAGCAGTTTATTTCCTGCCAACCAGTCAAATAAAACCTAATATCTTTAATAATTATTATGAAATGTATATCCATACTGGAAAGGGGCTTGTTAGGAGTGGGATCTGAAGCTGCTAGGAGGGTGAAGTGCAAGAGAGGAATCATCAACAAGAATAAACTAAGCATTAATCCTTCACAGAAACCTAGCTACCAATTAAACAGCATAGGTAATTCGATTGTTCAATAGATATTTTAACTTTTACAAGCTATGAGTTTTCAGCTTGAAAAATTATCTCTTGAATTATTAATGTGCACAGAATTGATGTACTGAGTTACCATAGAAATCACTTTCAGTGCTATTAACTCTGCTAATGATGTTGCATCACCCTAAATGTGTTTCATAAGTAAAAATGTATCCTAGCAGCTACATAAATCCATGTTACTTCATAATTTAAGACTATTTTTTTCCATGTCTTTGATAAAGTAAATTCCCTGAAAGGCACTCAGTTTATACATTTAAACAAACTATAAAACAGAACTGATGTTTCCTGGTAGCAAATGTCACATCAGAATTCTATTACTTGGATTTTGTATTTATATTTCTTTTTTTTCACCTTACATCTCTGAGACTGCTTGAAGCCATCCCATCCATCCATCCATCCATCCATCCATCCATCCATCCATCCATCCTTTAATGCATTACATGAATTAAGCACCTACACACAAGGGTTTGTGCTAGATAGGCACTCTAAGTCTTATAAAAATAAATTACACACTATACCTCTTATTATCAAGTTTGCATTCTACCAATAGAAGTAAGACATACATATACATTATGTATATAAGAAAGTTTTTGGTAACTACCAGGAGGATACATGTGTAAATGTTGGGAGAAAAAAAATCACTTCTGTAGAGAGGCAGAAAATTCTATCTAGATATCTCATACTGAATAGGCAACAGTTTAAGGATACTTTATTACAGATTGTTAAGGCCCATCAAAGCTGTCTGAGCTTAGGAACATGAGACAGCACTTTAGCACTACTCTGATGGCCATTTCTTGTTGAAATCACCAACAAAAAACATGCTAATTAGAAAAATGTGACACTAAATAGAGTGTGGGAAGAACACTTATTTACATTATGCCTTGTTCAGCCTCAGCTGGGAGTGTGTGCTTGGGATGACTCGAGTTTTTCACCTCTCTAAGCATGTCTGCAAATGACCATGAAAGTTCTGCAAGTATTGATTTTGGAGTTATGAATAAGGTTTGAATATTAATGAATAAATATTAGCAAGTAGGTGAATTTGCAAGTTCAATATCTGCGAATAATGAGGCTAGACTCTATTTTCTGTTTTTTTATGAGTCCAAGTTTTTGTGGTACATTTCGTGAAGGCATATAATCAAAGTAATCAAAATATAATTAGAGTTCTGTATCTCCTGAATAAGGCCTTGATTATCATTCAGATTCTAACAAAGTTCCGAGGCACTTTCAGCTCATGTTAATATATATTTGTAGGAGGCACTGAAGGACTCTGAAGGTGACAATTAACAAATCTAGGCATGGTGAGCTAGACCAACTTTGCCTTCTTTGTCATTTCACTTGGGTCTGGATGTTACTTCTGGTTGGGTCCCTTGGAGTCTCTTCATGCCAAGTCTCACAGGACCTTCTTGAGCAACAATTGTGATCTTTCCCACAATATAAAATAGAAGTAACATTATCAATTCCCTTTTTTGCTCTGATTCCTCTTTCTGGAAATCACTATAGTTTCCACAAGAAACTATTGTTTCCTAATTCGTCCCCATTCAAAATTTCAAAACATCTAAACATTTCCAACTTTATTTCATTTGCAACACAGCCAACATTTTTTCTGAAAGATCACAAGCTAAATACTTTATTTTTTAAATCATCTTTATTGTCATATTTCACCTTTCACTCTCTCATTGTACATTTATCTTTCTACTGGATAGTCTACTAAATAGTAAATAGTTTAGAAAAGTTTAATTATTTTTATCTTTGATCTATATGTATGAATTTGTTAGAAATACCTTTATAATTGTTATTAAAAAGTTAAATAATAAAGTTCAATGAGAGACAGAATGCAAGTGTTGCAGAAGAAATTTAAGGAGGTGGGACAAGAAGGGACAGAACCTGGGATGTGAAAATGAGGTTAGGAAAACAAACTTAAGGCTATGTTGACACTAAATGAAAAATGTGGAAAGTTTACTAATCAAGGCCACAAAATACATTTTAATATTTTTACTATTGAGACACAGTGTTAAGTAGTTAAATTTTATCCTAAAATAGCTAAGAGAATATAAGAAAATAAAATGGTGAGGAGTATAAATAGGTCCAGCCTCCATAAAGGGCAGTTTGGTATGTACTAAAATTCAAGATGTACCTTGCATTTCCACTTCTTTATTTCTCTTTAAAATAGCAATCCCAAAGCCATTATAATATCAGCGTAACTCAGGCTCATGTTCCTGTTCTAAATAAATACCAGTTTTGGAGGTTTAGGGTGATAATTTCCCTTATGGCTCTACCAAAATGAGTTGGGCTCCTCTGAGATCAATTTATAATGTGTAGTTTCACAAATAATCTCACATGCTATAAATAACAAGGACCAGTTGATTTCTGGTTTCCCACTCCTTGGAACTGTCAACATCTTTTGGTGATGACAAAATTTGACAGTATTGAAATAGCATGGTGAATTTCAATTGTTTAATAATATCATGGATTTTGACAGATAGTTCTTAAGTCAGTGATTTTCAACCTTTTTTTATTGCATTGGACACACAAACTATTTACTAAAATTCTGTAGCACAAGAAACCAAGATGGCGGCATAGGTAAACACCTGAACTTGCTGCCTCACACAACCACTTCAAAACTACAACTAAAAGACAAAACGGACATCATCCAGAACCACGGGAAGGCTGGCTGAGTGGAAATTCTACAACTAGAAGGAAAGAGAAAAGCACACTGAGACTCAGAGGAAGTGCAGAAGTAAAGTACAGAGGTACGGAGGCATGTGCACATGGAAAGGGCTGGAAACTGAGTATGCTGTTGTCTTTTCCAATCCGGAGGAAGACAGGAGCTCCCGACTGCTCTGGGGACTCAGACTCATATGGGGAGAAACTGGACTGTCTGGCTTCAGGCAGAACTTGAGGGTGGCTTTCTCTCAGAGGTGCTTGCAGCGATTACCGAGGGACACCGGACCCGGGCCTCTAAGGGCAGGGCTGAGGATCAGCCATAGCTGTTTGCTCCACCCTGTTGATTCCCTGAGATCCTGCCCCACCCAAGCTGTGTGCAGAGGCTTTTGCATATGAATGGCCTGGTCTTTGCAATCTAAAATTACCTAACAAACTGCAGCTGGGTCAGAGAGACCCAGAATATCCAAAAGAAGGCCCAAGGCCCCCATACCAGCTTGCATTGCTTCACAGCTGGGCCTCATCTGGGCACCTCCAAACCCCAAACAAAGAAGAGGAATCTGCAGATTTCTCTGTAGCTCCTGCTGGGTGGCCTCAGGCAGAGGCCAAATTTGTACCTCCTTGGAGATCCAAGACCCAGCATACCCAGTGGTCAGAGTGAGACCATCCAGATTACAATAAGGGACACACTCAAGGGGCAGACTCAGTGAGCACCAAAGCCCCACTGAAGTAAGTCTTGCTGCATAAGCAAGCACAAAAGTTCTCCCATCATAGACACAGCTGATCCTCACAGCCAACTGGCCTGGAGGTCAATTCCTCCCAGTGATACCAACAACAATCAAGGCTTAACTACAACAAGACTGCACACACAGCCCACAAAGGGGTGCACCAAGAGTGTCCACCTCAGGTAACTGGGGAGGCTGAGCCACTGGGCCCTATAGAGTAGCACACAAAGCTACTCTATCAACACAGGGAAGCAGCCAAAATGCAGAGACAAAGAAACAGGTCACAAATGAAAGAAATGGAGGAAAGGAAAGCAAACTACTGGATATAGAGTTCAAAACCACGGTTATAAGGTTTTTCAAGAATCTTCTAGAAACCGCCAATAAATTTAGTGAGACCCTTGAGGATATGAAAAAGGACCAAATAGAAATTAAGCATACACTGACTGAAATAAAGAATAATATACAGAGATCCAACAGCAGACTAGAGGATCGCAAGAATCAAGTCAAAGATTTGAAATACGAAGAAGCAAAAAACACCCAACCAGAAAAGAAAAAAGAAAAAAGAATCCAAAAATATGAAGATAGTGTAAGGAGCCTCTGGGACAACTTCAAGCATACCAGCATCAGAATTATGGGAGTGCCAGAAGAAGAGAGAGAGAGCAAGATACTGAAAACCTATTTGAAGAAATAATGACCGAAAACTTCCCCCACCTGGTGAAAGAAAGAAACATACAAGTCCAGGAAGTGCAGAGAACCCCAAACAAAAGGAATCCAAAGAGGACCACACTAAGACACATCACAATCAAAATGCCAAGAGCAAAAGACAAAGAGAGAATATTAAAAGCAGCAAGAGAAAAACAGTTAGATACCTACAAGGGAGCACCCATATAACTGTCAGCTGATTTCTCAACAGAAACTATGCAGGCCAGATGGGAGTGGCAAGAAATATTCAATGTGATGAATAGCAAGAACCTACAACCAAGATTACTCTACCCAGCAAAGCTATCATTCAGAATTGAAGGGCAGTTAAAGAACTTCACAGATAAGAAAAAGCTAAAGGAGTTCATTACCGCCAAACCAGTATTATATGAAATGCTGAAAGGTATTCTTTAAGAAGAGGAAGAAGAAGAAAAGGTAAAGATAAAAATTATGAACAACAAATACATATCTATCAGAAGTGAATCTAAAAATCAAGTGAATAAAAAATCTGATGAACAGAATAAACTGGTGAATATAATAGAATCAGGGTATAGAAAGGGAGTGGACTGACAATTCTTGGGGGAATGGGGTGAGGGGGGTGCGGGAAGAGGCTGGACAAAAATGGTACACCTATGGATGAGGACAGTGGTGGGTAGGGTAAGGGCAGAAGGTTGGGTGGGAACTGAGTGTAGGAGAGCTATGGCGGGGGGGGGGGGGAAGAGGAACAACTGTAATAATCTGAACAATAAAGATTTATTTTTAAAAATAAAATACTATATTTACTTATTTTTAAAAAATTTTGTAGCACACAAAAAAATGTATAATTTTTTTGTCAACTTGACAAAAATTAGGAATAATTAAATTTTTAAAAATCCTTACCTGAGAATAGGTTTTTACCTAGTTTGAGAGAGAGAGGAAGGGAGAGAGACAGAGAGAGACACTGATGTGAAAAACATTGATCTGTTGCCTCCCTTATGAGCCCTGATTGGTAATCAAACCCACAGCCTTTTGGTGAATGGACAATGCTCCAATCAAATGAGCAAACTAGTCAGGGCACAGACCAGATAGCTATTGCTGCATTGGCTGTTGTCATTTTTTTAAAAAGTTGATAATTTAAATGAAAAGAGGTTAATGTCCATGACTAAATAGTCAGGTGTTGAATGTTTTAAAATTCTTGTGGCACACTGGTTGAAAATCCCTGGCTTGCCCTAACTGGTTTGGCTCAGTGGATAGAGCTTCGGCCTGTGGACTGAAGGGTCCCAGGTTCGATTCCAGTCAAGGGCATGTACCTTGGTTGCAGGCACATCCCCAGTGGGGAGCGTACAGGAGGCAGCTGATCGATGTTTCTTTCTCATTGATGTTTCTGGCTCTCTATCCCTCTCCCTTCCTCTCTGTAAAAAAATCAGTGAAATATATTTAAAAAAAAAATAGAAAGAAAGAAAATCCCTGGCTTAAGTTATTGTGGAATAACAAAATTACGGAATGAAAACAAGAATGCAGAAGTTGTAATAAAAAGTCTGGCCATTTCAGCACAGAGCCAGAGTATGGATGGCTGATGAAGCAAATTCACTCATGTATAAATTGATTCACTCAAAATATAGTTATTGTGTATCTCCTAGGCACTGTTCTAGATGTGCAGATAAAGAGGTAAAGTCCCTTGTTTCATAGATCTTATTTTCCAACTAGAGACCTGGTGGATGGATTGTCTCACTGGTGGGGGGCATGGCCTGCAGGGATGGGCCCACTGTGGGAGCACCGCTCATCCTGGTCAGCAGAATGGCTGTGAACCCGCCCTCTGAGTGGCTGCTCCCACTGTGGGAGCACACTGACCATCAGGGGGCAGCTCCTGTGTTGAGCATCTACCCCCTGGTGGTCAGTGCGTGTCATAGCAACTGGTCAACCAGTCATAATGGTCGTTCCGCCATTTGGTCACTGGGTTTTTACATCTGTAGATGGGTGATGCGACAAATATGTGAAGAAGTTTAAATCAAAATGTAGAGAACCACTCTTCTGGAGATGCTTGGAGCTGATGACTATCTCTGGAAGAAGGTACTCCTAACTGTAAAGATGGAGCTCTAGAACTATGGACTTGTGGAAATTATGGAGTAGAGTGTGGCAACTTTGGGTGTTTCCTTTGCTTTAAGGGAAAGATGAAACTTTTCTGATCCAACCAGACTTGTCTTGACTTTTTCAGAGTAAAAATGTGGCAGCAGACAGGAAGTGGCACTTCTGGTGCCTTGCTTTAATGGCAGTCCCCGTGGTAGCTGAGATCAAAAGCCAGTTACTCAAGTGACATTGATCTTCCCAGTTGAGCTCTCACTGCCTCATTTCCTGATAGAGCTATCAAGTAGCAAATTAGAATTCTTTTATGGTCTTAATGATTGAGATGTTTTCTTTTTCACACACATTTCTGGTTTTTACTGATAATCAAACTAATGGACATGGACACTAGCTGACTGATTTTATTCTTAAGTCTTAATTGCCTGGCTTCACTGGGGACCAAAACTATCCTTGGATTTGCACAGTGGAGTGCAAATCAGTCATGGTGCTCTCATACCATGATTGGAGATTCTAGGCCGATTAGGGAATAATAGCAAATGGAAGGGGACTTGATCCTCTATCGGCTAAGGTAATGAAAAGACTTGAAAAAGTAAAGGGTTGACTTCCACCATAGGGATGAAGCTTTTGTTTTGTAAGATTTATTGCTACCTAGAAGAAATCATACTTTTCTCCAAATGCTTAAACTTTGAAATATTTCAAATAATAGGTAGTAATTGGAACACAATAAATATGTGGGTTTTAATTGATCCACCACATATCTATTGTCTCCATTGTGCTAGAGTAAAGATACAAGGAGAAACAAGGAATAATCGCTGTAGCAAGACTTTTACCATCTAATATGATTTAAAAAGGTTATTATAGGAAAAGCTGCATGCGGACCTAGTCCAGCTTCTAACTTCAAGTCCTTCTTGCTCTAATTGCACAATCAATGTGGTCTTCATTTAAGTCTCATAATAACTGATAGGAAAAAACACTTGTCCAGGAATCACAAAGTAAGCACTCAGAACTTTTTTTTTTTTTTAATATATTTTATTGATTTTTTACAGAGAGGAAGGGAGAGGGATAGAGAGTTAGAAACATCGATGAGAGAGAAACATCGACCAGCCGCCTCCTGCACACCCCCCACTGGGGACGTGCCCGCAACCAAGGTATATGCCCTTGACCGGAATCGAACCTGGGACCTCTCAGTCCGCAGGCTGACGCTCTATCCACTGAGCCAAACCGGTTTCGGCCACTCAGAACTTTTTAGTATGAGTCAGGAAAGGCTAGCTGCTATGAAAAAACAATCCCAAAAAATCTCACTGGTTTTGAAATTTATTTTTTGTTCACATACTAGTTCAGGGAGGGTCAGGGGTATCTATGGTCTGTGCTTCTTCAGGCTCTGCCATCCTCTAGCAGGGGTCCTCAAACTACGGCCCGCGGGCCACATGCGGCCCACCGAGGACATTTATCCGGCCCGCCGGGGGCTGCTGCCTGTCCTGCTTAGTAGCCGACTCATCCTGGACCCGCAGTGCGCATAGGAATTTGTTCATAGTTTTTTTAAAAACTATAGTCCGGCCCTCCAACGGTCTGAGGGACAGTGAACTGGCCCCCTGTTTAAAAAGTTTGAGGACCCCTGCTCTAAGGCCTTGAAGTTCACCTCTGAATTCCCTGATTCTGGCTGGGGAAAATAAGGGAAAAGCCTCTGTAGAGGATTAAGCAGGTGTCTCATGGGCCAACTTGGAGAGCACAAGGTCTCTTTTACCATCATTCTACCCAGAACTCAGTTACATGGTCACACCAACCTTCAAATAATATTAGCAAATACATTTGCTGTGTGTTCAGGAAGGAAAGGAGGTGGGCCAGTGAACATATTGAAGAGTTAGTGCTAGAGGTATCTTGGATAAATTGCATGGATTAAGCATCTGTACCTGTGATGGCCTTAAGGTCAGGTAGGTCCCATAGGGTTACAAAAAGAATTTTTTTTTTAAAATATATTTTATTGTTATTTCACAGAGAGAGGAAGGGAGAGGGATAGAGAGCTAGAAACATCGATGAGAGAGAAACATCGATCAGCTGCCTCCTGCACACCTCCCACTGGGGATGTGCCCGCAACCAAGGTACATGCCCTTGACTGGAATCGAACCCGGGACCCTTCAGTCCGCAGGCCGACGCTCTATCCACTGAGCCAAACCGGTTTCGGCACAAAAAGAATTTTATACTATTACTCCTATTGCCAAGTTACAAACTAGTTAGAAGAATAAGGCCCACACAGAGATCATTATAAAACCAGGCAGTATGTGATAATTACCCAAAATAAGAAAATGGTTTAAAAATGTACTTTATGAGTGGGTGGGAGGCTGACATCTCCAACTGGATGTGTCTCAAGTATCTCAAGTTCTACATGATCCAAAGTGACACACCAGCATCCCTTCAAACTTGTCCCCCACCCCCCTGCAACAGTCCCCTTAGACAAGTTGCAAACCTCCATGTTCCAAACTTTAATATAGGGACACAATCTCAAAGGATTATGGTGAGAATCCACTCAACACGTATTTATGGAGCATTGACTCTGATGTTGGTTTCTTTTCTAGGCACTGGGGATACAATATGGGAAAAAAATAGACAAAAATTACTGTCTTCATGGAGCTTAGTGGAGCATGCAATAATTTATAAACTGTAAAACTCAGTGCAAATTCTCATTTTCAGGTTTTCAGCAACAGTTATGTGATCCTGGCGTGACACTGCCATGGTGACTGTCCTGTCTGGGTTGCAGGGAGAATCATGAGCTGTCTACACATAGACACATGCCACTGTGTGGTTGCTATGGTGAAAGCTGCCTGACAACAAGCCAACACATGCAATTTATATCATCAGCTCCTGTGACTTTGATTTGAGCTTTGTATTTAAAGCCACTGTGGCTTATCTGTAGCTATAGCTTTTAATACATATGCCATGTTCCTCATAATTGGCAGACATGAGCCTCCAATTGTGCCATCTTCTGCTGCTCTGTAGGTAATGGTCTCTCAGATGCCTCTCCCATGCCTACCTTGATGCAAGGAAACCCTCCAAATTCAGTTTAAAAAGAACACCAAAATCCAAAAACCCGTCTGGCTGTTTTTGTCCACTGCAGTGATAGACAAAGAGAGACTTGAGTGTAATCACAGAAGTTTCATCTTTCTCACTGGGGGGTTAGGTTCTAAAATCAGCACGTAAAGTTAGTGAACATCTCATGTCAACCAGATTGCCCTAGTCCCTTAGGAAGGGCCATGTCAGGGACTGAGGCTGTTTCTCAGCTGCTCCAACCCTGTGGGTTTCCCTATCCTTTTTTCATTGAGCATGTGATGGAACTCTCTCAGGTTTAAAGAGAATGTTGACAGAAATTAACAATCTTCAAACAGCAGAAGCACAATCAAAAAGCTTAGGCTGTGATAGGGTCTGGGAAACAAGACCCCTAGAGAAGACCTTAATTGCAGAATGACCTCTCCCTCCCCCAGTGAGGCTGTTGGTCAGGTCTGCAACTAGGGGTGGGGGTTCCATGTTCGTTGGATGAAACAGGCAGACTCTTCTTTCATACTGTTTAAATTTGCTCCTTCTTCAAAGGGTGTACATTGAATTGGTATACATTGCTTGCCAGTTGTGCTCCTAGTCACTGCTTTACCCCTCCCTCTCTACCTTTTTGGAAGCCTCAGACAACAAATCCACACAATAGGTAAAGAGTGTGCTAGAAGGTAAGTGCTCTGGAAGGACAGAGAGCAGGGTTAGGGAGATGAGGGGCCACGATGGCAAATGCACATCCGTTTTTGATTTTATGAGCCTATTTTATGTCTTGCTCTCAACTTACTAAAGAATCTTCAAAATTATCTCCTTTGAAGCTGTGAAGGAAAAGAGGCCACATGCTAACCTCACTAGTTGAGGGTAGTCTTGATTGGCAGCCTTGCAAATTCAGAGACTTAAAGTAATCACAAAGGATGGTCTTTTTACAGAAAACCGAAGAAGAACAAAGCAATACTTAGAGAGATGGAGTTACTTTTATTACACACCGGTCCAGAGGAAAATGTCTCTCAAATTCTGGGCCCCAACATGCAGGAATTTTCCCTATTTATATGTTTTGACCTTCTTTGTCTCCCAAATATGGGGTGTTTCCGGCCCCCTTTGCAAGTTCTTAAAGAGCCCGTATGTGCTGGGGCCTTGAGACCTCAACCAGAGGCCTGGCCTGGTGCCAGCACTGATAACCTTGTCTGGGGAAGGTTTAATGGCCTCTCTGAAGTGGGAGTAGTCTTAGCAAGCAAGAATTTACAGAAGCCAAATAGCAGGGTTAAACTTTCAAACAGCAGTTTTTATATAAGATGGATGCTTCAGTCTTAAATTAAAATTTTTTAAATTAAAAAGCAGTCTAGAGTAGGTAGTCATGTCCTAGGCCAGTATATTCCCTGACAAAGATCAACTTTGATCTTAACGGAGCCTATTGTCTTTTTGCATCTAGGAAAATACACCTTTGGAATGTCAGGGTAACTTGTAACTTCCCTTTTTTCTGGACCTCTCAGGGCACAACCAATGCTCCAGGGCACCAGGGCAGAGATCACAAATTCCCTCATTGTTATTTGTTATCATGTTAATTGTTGACTGTTAACTATCCTGTACCCACTTATGTAAAAGAAGCATGTGTCTATCATTTTACTTTTGATCCATTCCCAGATCTCCACTCTATCACCAATGGATTACTTGTAACCCACTTATGTCTCCTTCTTTGATGGTAATTTATAAAAATAGGTGAAAAACTGCCATTTCAGTCAAGACAGTCTCTTCAATAAATGGTGTTGGGAAAATTGGACAGATACATGCAAAAAAATGAAACTAGACCACCAACTTACACCATACACAAAAATTAACTCAAAATAGATAAAGGACTTAAACATAAGACAGGAAACAATAAAAATACAAAAGGAATCCATAGGCAGCAAAATCTCAGACATATGCCAAAGCAGTTTCTTCACTGATACCGCTTCTAGGGCAATGGAAACTAAAGAAAATATAAACAAATGGCACTACATCAAAATAAAAAGCTTTTTCACAGCAAAAGAAACCATCAACAAAACAAGAAAGCCCACTGCATGGGAGAACATATTTGCCAATGTTATCACCAATAAGGGCTTAATCTCTAACATTTATAGGGAACTCATACAACTTAAGGAAGATAAACAACCCAATCAAAAAATGGGCAACGGACCTAAATAGATACTTTTCGAAAGAAGACAAAGGAAGGCCAAGAGGCATATGAAAACATGCTCCAAGTCACTAATTATCCGACAGATGCAAATCAAAATGACAATGCCATACCATCTCATCTCACACCTGTCAGAATGGCAATCATCAACAAATCAAGAAACAACAAGTGCTGGCGAGGATGCGGAGAAAAAGGAACCCTCGTGCACTGCTGGTGGGAATGCAGACTGGTGCAGCCACTGTGGAAAACAGTATGGAGTTTCCTCAAAAAACTAAAAATGGAACTCCCATATGACCCAGTAATCCCACATCTAGGAATATATCCCAAGAAACTAGAAACACCAATCAGAAAGAATATATGCACCCCTATGTTCATAGCAGCACAATTTACAATAGCTAAGATTTGGAAACAGCCTAAGTGCCCATCAGCAGATGACTGGATTAGAAAACTATGGTACATCTACACAATGGAATACTATGCTGTGGTAGAAAAGGAGTTCTTACCATTTGCAGCAGCATGGATGGAACTGGAGAGCATTATGCTAAGTGAAATAAGCCAGGCAGAGAAAGATAAATATCACATGATCTCACTCATTTATGGAATATAATGAACATAAACTGATGAACAAAAATAGATCCAGAGACAGAGAAACATTGATCAGACCATTAAACCTCAGAGGGAAGGTAGGGGAGGGTGGGGGTAAGGGGGAGAGACCAACCAAAGGACCTGTATGCATACATATAAACCTAACCAATGGACACAGACAACAGGGGGGTGAGGGCATGAGGGGTTAAGGGGGGGGGGGGTAAGGGGGGAATAAGAACACATATGTAACACCATAATCAATAAAGAAATAAAATAAAATAAAATAAAAACAAGAAAAAAACTGCCATTTCCCGGAGCACCGTCTCAATGCATTGAGATTCTGCTTCCTGGCAATTGTTGACAGGCTCAAATAAACTCACAAAAATTCTTTACAGGTTTGAATGTTTCTTATGCTAACAAATCTAACAATAACTATTTATATTCACAGAGTTTAGAATAATAGTACCGAGTATCAGTGTTGCCACTGGACATGGGTTTCTTCTATGGAGTAGCAAGAAAAGCATTTTGGGGACCCACACATGGGAGGATGGGGAGTAGTGGTAAGATTTATTGGAGTTGGAGCAAACACAAAGGACTGTACCAGGGTGCCTTGTGTCTTATCCACGACCAAGTGGCTTAGTTCCATCTGGCTGTGGAATAAGTCCAGCTTTGACTTCTCCAAGTGTAGAAGGAAGGCCAGAGATGGCATGCCATTGCCAGCACTGACAGAGCATCTGAAGCTGCTGTCATTTAGTTTAGTCCATGTCAAAGCCCAGTGCAGTTCAGTCTCTGTCCCTGCCTGGCTAGTTTAGTCTCTGTTCCTGTCTACACTTTGACCAGTTCTGTGCTATGCACCCAGGCCTGCGCTTGAAGCCTACTCAAGCTTGGGCCCATGCGGCTGCTAGAGAGAGAGAGAACACAGGCCAATGGCCAAGCAAATGGGCAAAGGTATGCTACCAAATGGGGCTTTGTTAAGGTTTGATTATATGACCACAGGCTTGGGAAGAAAAAAGCTTTCTTTCAGACTAACTAATCTCTTTCCTGGATCTTGATGTCCTGGATCCTCCCTTATCTAATTGAGTCTTCTCCCCAGGAATTTCAGACCATCCGTTGTGGTTGCTTTAGGTCTCTGAGTTTGCAAGGCTGCCACGCAGGCCTCTCTGAGCTAGCCAGGTTAGCATGTGACACCTTTTCATCCACAAAAACATTATATGTGCTCTGTACTTACTGTGATGTTGGAGAGGGGTAGCTCAGTCTGTTTCACAGATTTAAAATAAATCTAGCTTAATAATGATATCTAACTTTTAAATATATATTTTGAATGTAGAGAAAGAAAGAATAAAAATTGATTTTAATAAAATTTAAAGAAGCGATTGAATCATTTGACACATAAATGATCCCCCAGTGTCCTGACCATCTGATGCCCCAGTGTCCTGACCATCTGGTTCCCCAGTGTCCTGACCATCTTGTCCCCCAGTGTCCTGACCATCTGGTCCCCCAGTGTCCTGACCATCTGGGCCCCCAGTGTCCTGACCATCTGATGCCCCAGTGTCCTGACCATCTGGTCCCCCAGTGTCCTGACCATCTTGTCCCCCAGTGTCCTGACCATCTGGTCCCCCAGTGTCCTGACCATCTGGGCCCCCAGTGTCCTGACCATCTGGGCCCCCAGTGTCCTGACCATCTGATGCCCCAGTGTCCTGACCATCTGGTCCCCCAGTGTCCTGACCATCTGATCCCCCAGTGTCCTGACCATCTGATCCCCCAGTGTCCTGACCATCTGATCCCCCAGTGTCCTGACCATCTGGTCCCCCAGTGTCCTGACCATCTGATCCCCCAGTGTCCTGACCATCTGGTCCCCCAGTGTCCTGACCATCTGGTCCCCCCGAGTTTTGCCCACTGTCACCAAACAGAGCTGTCTTATCATCTGGTTACTGCTTTGACACTTTTCTAAAGTAGTTCAACCCATCAGGATTTATAATAGGATGAGCCCTTTTCACTTAAAAAAAAAACAACACTCCTCAAACCTCATTTTTAGATCAGCTCTTTCAACTTGATTTTCTTCTTTAATTTTTTTTTTAATCTAATTGGAGGTGTTTGCAGGGCTTTTGAAAACTGCCATGTGATTGTGCTTGTGTCTTTGGTCTGAACATGATATCCCTTAGGATCAATTTAGCTATGGGAGTCATGCTAAGATTGATGTGCTGTGTGTTCTGCTTGTTGACTTTGTTTGGCAAACCAGAGCCTTCGAATTAAATGACTATACATGATATGCAGACATATTCATTTGGAGGATTTGTGCTTCTGTCTTCATAAAGAAGCAACATTGATTTGATTTCACATTCAAGTTCTTCCTATTTGATAAATGTTGTTCAATTAATCATAATCTGCTATAGACAGTTCCAGACTTACAGGAGGTCACGTGGGTGAGCCATGCCTAATGGAATACCCAGCTAGTCAATACATCATTTCTACGCAATCTAAATTAAAGTAAACTTTGAGGTCAACTTGAACAGAGCAAATTCATCCAGTGATGAAAAATTTAAAGACCAAGCTATTCCGGTTGATTATATAATAAACCAGGTTATCCCAGTTCACAGATTAACCCCAAAGAAAGTCAGTGTCTTTTGAAGCAGCATTATTTTTCTCAGGTGCTGAGAAAGACTGAGCAATATAAAAGTACTAAATAATGCCTTAGCAGACCGAAAAACCAGATACTGTTTCTAAAGCATCTCAATAATCATGCTCTGGCAGTATCTGGTACATTGGGAGAAGTTTATCTATTTTATGTTAATCAGGGGAAATGTGGTACTAAAATCTGGCAGAGACAGTGGAACCTTGACTATTTCTAGGCTACATATGTTAAAATTAGTAGCTGCCTTGCATAAGCCTTGGGGGTACAAATATAAGTAACAAAAACTGTTACACAAGAAGTTAAGAATTTGGTGGTGAGAGTGGCACCTAATTAATACAGTATAATTAGTATAGGGACATGTGGCATGGAGGTGAAGCATGGAGGTCCTGGGGCAGTGATGCTTTGAAATTAAAACTTTGGAAAGTCATAATAGAGAATGAGACCAGAGATACAGGTAGGTGGGTTGAGATGAGAAATTCCTTATATACCGAGTGGCCAGATTATTATGATCTCTGAATGCATAATAATCTGGCCACTCAGTGTATATCCTATATAATAAAAGGCTAATATGCAAATTGTCCCCTCGACCAGGAGTTCGACCAGCAGGCAGGCTGGCCAACCGCCCATGTCCCCTCTCCCTGGCCAGGCTGGCCAGACCCCACCCATGCACGAATTGATGCACTGGATCTCTAATATAAATATAGTCAAGTTGACTAAAACACAACAAGTATATGTATATATTTATATACATATATATGTGTGTGTGTGTGTGTGTGTGTGTGTGTGTGTGTGTATGTATATATATATATATATATATATATATACACACACTGAGTGGCCAGATTATTATGCGTTCAGAGATCACAATAATCTGGCCACTCAGTGTGTGTCAAGCTTGGATTTGGGTTTTATCTTCTAGGCCAGTGGTTGGCAAACCGCTGCTCGTGAGCCACATATGGCTCTTTGGCCCCTCGAGTGTGGCTCTTCCACAAAATATCACGTGCGGACGCGCACGTACAGTGTGATTGAAGGAGTACCCTAATTAAGTTAATAACAATGTACCTACCTATATAGTTTAAGTTTAAAAAATTTGGCTCTCAAAAGAAATTTCAATCGTTGTACTGTTGATATTTGGCTCTGTTGACTAATGAGTTTGCCAACCACTGTTCTAGGCAATGGTTAGCCATTGAAAGATTTCAAGCAGAGGTGTAAAAAGAATTTGGTTTTGAAAAAATCTTTCTGGAAGTAGTGAGGGAGATGGATTAGGGCAGAGAAGAACTGGTGGTGGGAAGAGGACGAGGAAAGATGCTGAAAGCCCCAGAAGAGATGGCAAAGTTTGGGAGCAAGGCAGTAGTAGGGAGTGGGGAAGAGAGGTTGGAGTTAAGGATTAGAAGCAGCATGAAAGCAGGTAGATTCCTGGGGGCAGAGGAATCATGGGAAGCTTAGGCATATGTGAGGAGTGCCTTGGGAACATCTAGGCATTGGAAACAGGAGTTGGGACTTTAAAGGGAGCAGGGGATGAAGATAAAGTCCGAGGAAGCAGCTGTTTGGAGTCTTCCGGTAGTTGTTTCACTTTCGAAAGCAGAGTTGGTATTTGTTGGATTGGAATGAAAAATAAATGTTTGTATCAGTTAATAGGAGGCTCTCCTCCTGTGCCATTCACCCTTTCGGAACACCCACGAACAGACTTGTGGAGAGAGCTCAGTCAGATCAGCTTCTTAGGCAGGGTTAACAGATGTCAGTTTCACATATGCTATTCATGAGAAATGTCATATCAACAGCACTTTAAATGATGTTGAAAAACACACACTCTCCTTGGTGCTAATTGGGGCTGCAGAACACTTTCTTATTTTACCTCTGCAGACCAGGGAGAGGTTTTTATTTGAATTATGTCACCATCTTAAAGAGGAATACGTTTACCCAAAATAAAGCACAGAGAGGATGAGTTGCCCACATTGTTTGTCATTGTGTCAAGTTGACTAAAACACAACAAGTAAGATCCAAAGAACTCTGGAATGAAGGGGAGCTCAGATATTGCTCACGATAAACCCCAAACCAAATAATAATTAAAAACAATGGCCAAGTAATCGATCAAATAAGATGTCACTACTTTGAGGATTCATATTTTTAAATAATTTAAATGTTAGCCCCTGAGATGGCTGAATATTATTTGCAAGATAGCTTTGAAAAGGTGGAAGTTCTTTGAATGGAAGCAGATACTGTGGTAGAGGGAACACAGGCTGCTTCCCTTCAGGTTTCCTTGCTGTGCATTTCAGAAGGAATGCAAGGGCATGACCCGCCTTGTTCAGGTCAGCTGCTTACGTGTCTTTCTTAAAACCAAACACATTTGAAATTTGCATAGCAGTTCCAAATTTTTTTTTTTTTAAATCCTCGCCTGAGGATATTTTTCCATTGATTTTCAGAGAGTGTGGAAGAGAGAGGGGAAGACAGAGAGGAATATCGATGTGAGAGAAACACATTTCATAGAGCCCTAAATCCAGTCTATGAAAGAGGCAAAGGAAGATGACACCACAGAACAGGGAGAGGTACTGTGATTGAGGAGCCATAATTTGAATTATGCCCAGGCTGGGGAGGAGCCTGCAACAGAGATATGTGCCCTTGACAGAAATCAAACAAAACTGGCTAGGGCAGCAGTTCTAATTTTTGAAGCTCTTTCAGGACTATACCTCATGGTCCCCGGAATTGGTAGGCAGGTGTATTGACCATATTTCTAACTTCTGTAAACTTGATGCTTTAACATCTGCCCTTCATGCCTATACCAGACATGACTTGTTCTAGATAATCCAATAAAATGCCCGAGGCCCCTTGCCTTGGCCCCCTGCCTCCCTCTCATCATCCCTCTCTTCTATGTAGGGAGAGTTACAACTCAATCCAGAGTCTACAGCCAAGGGTTTGGCGAGCCTGAGGGAGGGCAGAAAAGACAAAGAGAATAAGCTGGGTGGATCTTCTGTGCGTGACTAAGACCACAGAACAGATCCAGACTGCAAGCTGATGCTTTATTTTATAGTCAGAGGTAAACAAGGTAATTTACAATGTTCGTTTTTTGTTTGTTTGTTTTTATTCCCCCATTCAATCTTGGCTGCCACAATCAGACAGATAGAAAGCCTTAGGACACTTTTTCTTGCATCTGCACTGTAACCGTAGCAACAGATAGTAACTGCTCCAGGTCTGTACAATGTTCTTGTAAGTTTCACTTGTTTTGGCAGCACTTGCTGCACCTTACCCAGGAAAGATCTAGAGAGCAGTCACAAGATCAAGCTTAATTATGCTAACAGAGCTGTGCCCTCTAAGCAGGGACTTGTTTTTGGCTTTGCCAGCAGGTCAGTCCAAGGCTTAACCCTATAACAGCTCCCTATACTACATACCCAACACTGACACTCCAGGCAAGTATACGGGCACCCCCAATTATCCCCCACTACATGCCAGACAACTAGGACAGCCCCTATGCCCTAATACCTAAAATTATTCACTCTAGTCAGTTCTAAACCTGCCTACCTTCTTCACCGGTTCCCTCCCATGGAAACCACAATAAAGGCTTCTGCACACAGTTTCTCAATCTGCCTCATAGCTGACCTTGGAGATTCCCTGTGTGGCCCCTGTGGCATGATACATACTCCTGCTCTTGGAACCTGGGAACATAATGAACTATCTTTTCAATGGCACTTGTCTCCTATTTGTTCACCTTACCATACCTAGATCATAATAAAACCTCTTGAAACACAGGATAAGTAGTCTAAAAGAGGCTGGGGATCTGATGCCCACACAGTGCAGAGTTGGCTCTAACACCCTGGCATGGATTTTTCTATCTTTTAGCCCCGGACTTTGTCCCTGCTTAATATTCTAGTGGGATGCTGGGTGAAATGAGGAAATAAAATCTAATTGGGAGAATATGGATGTGCCTTGGGCATTGCTCAGGCTGTTTTTGCCTACCTATCTCGCTTGGGAATTTCCAGTCCTTCATTTGGTCATTTCTGATACCTGCAGTTTAAAGCCTTGATATATAAGAAAATATATCACATTTCCTCATTTCCAAATTATAAACAGAGTCCTCACCATTGATCTGCCATATACGACTGCCATGACTTTGAAAGTGTTTGACTTCAACTTCACTCCCCACACGCTGGGGTTAGTCTGTTTGTTTCACAGCTGTATTCCTAGGCTCAGCATGTCTCCCACAGAGTCGGTACTCGTTCAGTATTGTTTGAACAGATAAATATATGTGTCATTCAACTATTAAATCAGATTTCTCAACCCATCTAAAAGTTTATAAAGGTTGGGATAAAGAACTTCATGGGTCTCTATAGTAGGCTGAATAATGGTGTCCCCCCAAAGCTATTCACATCTGAATCCTTGGAACCTGCGAATATTATCTTATATGGCAAAAAAGATTTGATTTCACATTGCAGATATGGTTGAGTTAAAGAATCTTGAGATGGAGTGATATTATCCTGGATTATTTGGGGAGCCCTAAATCCAGACTATGAAAGAGGCAAAGGAAGATCACACCACAGAACAGGGGGAGGTACTGTGATCGAGGAGCCATAATTTGAATTATGTCACATTTTACATAACAAGCTGGGAGTCAAGAAGATAGAACATGTATTTTAAACAATACAATTTGATCACACAGATTATCTGGAATATAAAATTTGACAAAGAAATATGGCTTTGAGAGGTATAATGCCAATGTGTTATAAGTTAGTGAAAATTACTAACGTAACTTTGCTACGTTACATTCTTTTTTAAACATAGAATTCTATGGAAACTTCTTTTCCAGGATATTTCCTTTACCAGAAAAGTGAGTTGCTAGTTTATCATTTGTTCTTATTGCAGTCTTCAGCCTATACTCTGTGTCTAGGCTTTATCTAGTATATGCAAGGGGGACAAATCAAGCAGAGGTTAACCATCTTCAACCTAGAGAACAACTAACTTTTCCCCTGACAAGGGAGGTCAACGCAGATTTATTTCTAATTCTGAAGCCTAAAGGACACTTTTTATGCCCACTCAGTTGGTGTGTGAAAGGTCTCCAATCTGAACCTATCTTACTTTTTTCCTTTTAGCTCCTGTGGGAACTTGCTATTTCAGAATATCCACATAAGCATTGTTTAACCTTTCTGGGAAGTTAGCCTGTGCCTCACAAACGTACATAGATGGCCAATGCATGCATATGTCTTCTACACCAATAGAATTAATTTCTTTGATAACATTTTTATCCATGTTATATGTAGAAACATTATTAGTAGGAAGAGTGATGTGAGTAAGTGCCTCCTAGGTTTCTGGCTAAGATACCTGATGAGTGGTTGTGATATTCATTGGGCAAAAGACTATGAAGTGAAGCAAGTTTATTGGAGAAGATGGTGATTTAGATTTTGATGTATCTGCATATAGGAGATAACTGAAGCTTTACAAATGAATGATATTACTTACGGCTAAAATGTAGGATGGAAAATAAAATTGCCTGTCTTTTGTTTATCTTTTTATTGCTCTGTAAAAGTTCTTTAACTGTTAAAGATATTAGCATCACATACGTTGCAGATATTTTTCTTTGTCATTTACCCTATAATTTTGTTTAAAATATTTTTTGTACTAAACTCTTCCATACAATAATGCAAAAGTCTGTGAATGAAGGAATAGAAGGAAGTAGCAATAGAATATATGAGGCTAAGTGAGATTATTCTGTGTTTTTTTTTTTTTTCTGTAAAAGGCTTTATCTTTGGGGGCTGGGGGAGGGGAATAAAACTCCATACAAGGTGTGAGAGGAAGTCAATATGAGACAAAAATTTTATATTTATTTCATTTATTAGCAAATATTATCTGTGACATTTTAACAAGGGCAAACACTTATATTTAGGTATGTCTCTAGCAGATTTCAGTTGTTTCTTAATCTTTCTATAAATTTTCTTCTTGCTTTTTTCTTCAAAAATATTTTTATCTATGTCTAATCATAGACTAGTTTGATTTCATTTGTTTTATCTACAATTTGTATAATTTACCCTACTATAATTCATGCAAGATAAATGAGCTATTTTAGGGTTTATGAAAAGCAAAATTTCTTCAGCAAAAGAAAAATGAGCTCATGAAATGAAAGTTGGTAACTCCAAACCAATCATAATCAACAAATTTAGTTAAATTTTACTTTTACCATATAGGAAAGTAATATGAACACAAACATATCCTTAATAATCAGAGATGAGAACTTATCCTTAATCTTTATCTTTTCTTTACTTCATTATAATGAGATTAAACAAAATCTTCTTTAAACTTTAATCTTCCCCAATTTAAGCCACTCCTGGTTAAGCAAATGTCACACATTTCTTTTCATTTATAGGGTTGCTTTTCCCAGATCTTTACAGGTGCTCACTAAATTGAAGTACTAGGAATGCTGTTTTGGTGCCTGCAATTCTGCCAGATGTCTGCTGGTTTTTCTACTTTTAATGGATTGTCTTCCTAAACTGCTTTTAAAAGCACTGTGGCCTTCTGTACCAAAAACACTTTTAGAAACAGGCATGCTTTTAATAACAAAAACAAAACATGGTTTATGATCTCCTTTAAGAACATGCAATTAATAATATTTGCCAAGGTTTACATTAAAGTTATAAGTATTCCAACACCTGGCTAATTATGAACTTGGTTTTCTATTCTGGGCCCTGAAATGAGGGAGAATTGACAATTTCCTATATTGCTTAACCTTCTATTCTACACTCACCAGTCCTTTTCTTGGAAAACCTTTAAGCTAAAGTCACAAGAAGATGCATTCTGGCAAAATTTTACTTTATGAATAGATTATTTAAGACTTGCATGTATACAGTATAAGAAAATATCTTGCCTTAGAGCAATATATTCTCTTTGTTTACTCTGAAAGTCTAGCTGCCAAATTAAGAACTAAAGGGAATGAACAAATCATATCTGTGGCTTCTCTGTACATATTTGTTTCTTAATTTAAAAATGCAAAATTAGGACAAATCATGTGAATATCTATATATATAGTTGTTGTTTTTTTTGGCACCAATAATTTTGTTTTAAAACCAGTCTTCAAATATGTTATTCCAATAAATGTGAAAAAAAACCTTGTGGCAATCCCAGGTGCTCAGAGTGATTGTCAGCCTGTTTCTCTGATGAAAAGGCTAAATGAGATCAGAAAAATAACATTTCCTGCAAAAGTTCAATATTCTAGTCCAAGTACTGGCCATTGTAATTGGACAAAAGATTATAAAACTAGATGTTAAGAGCTACTTAAAATGGTCCTCACTGGTATCTGGCTTTTAATCTTGCCACTGTGAATTCTATTCAGTGGTTACCCAATGCATTTAATATTACTTAGAATAGGTATAATGGAGATAAAAGTTTGAAATTAAAAGATTGGAATCCATTTCTATCATTAACATGCTATGTAACCTTAAACTAGTCCCTAATCTCTCCGAACCTCATCAATAGAATAATGAAAGAGAAACCAAGATGGCGGCATAGGTAAACACCTAAACTGTTGCCTCGCACAACAATTTCAAAGCTACACTAAAAGACAAAACGGACATCATCCACAACCACAGGAAGGCTGGCTGAGTGGAAATTCTACAACTAGAAGGAAAGAGAAAAGCACACTGAGACTCAGAGGAGCTGCAGGAGGCAGAGGTACAGAGACGCACATGCAGAGAGGACTGGCAACTGAGTACGCGGCTGGCTTTCTCAAGTGGGAAGGAGACAAAAGCTCCTGACTGCTCTGAACTCCAGTTCCGGGTGAGACTCTGGGGACCCAGACTCATACGAGGTGAAACTGGACTGTCAGGAAAGAGAAAAGCACACTGAGACTCAGAGGAACTGTGGAAGGCAGAGGTACTGAGGCGCGTGCGGAGAGGGCAGGCAACTGAGTACGCGGCTGGCTTTCTCAAGTGGGAGGGAGACAAAAGCTCCCGACTGCACTGAACTCCAGTTCCGGGCAAGACTCTGGGACCCAGACTCATTCGGGGAGAAACTGGACTGTCTGGCAGCAGGCGGAACTCGAGGACGGCTTTCTCTCAGAGGTGCTTGCAGTGATTACCACGGGACACTGAGACACAGGGGCCTATTAGGGCAGGACTGATGGGAAACCAATGCTGTCTGCTCCGCCCTGAGACTCCGCCCCATCCAAGCTGAGCACAGAGGTTTTTGCAAGTCTTGTCTCATAAGGGTGTCTCCAGCACAGAAGTTCTCCCAGCGTAGACACAGCTGATCCTCACAGCCAGTTGGCCTGGAGGTCAATTCCTCCCAGTGATACCAACAACAATCAAGGCTTAACTATAACAAGGCTGTGCACACAGCCCACAAAGGGGTGCACCAAGAGTGTCCACCTCAGGTAACTGGGGAGCCTGAGCCACTGGGCCCTATAGGACACCTAGCACACAAAGCCACTCTATCAACACAGGGAAGCAGCCAAAATGCAGAGACAAAGAAACAGATCACAAATGAAAGAAATGGAGGAAAGCAAACAACTGGATATAGAGTTCAAAACCACAGTTATAAGGTTTTTCAAGAATTTCCTAGAAAAGGCCGATAAATTTAGCGAGACCCTTGAGTATATGAAAAAGGAACAACTAGAAATTAAGCATACACTGACTGAAATTAAAAAAATATTATACAGAGATCTAACAGCAGACTAGAGGATTGCAAGAATCAAGTCAAAGATTTGAAATACAAAGAAGCAAAAAACACTCAACCGGAAAAGAAAAAAGAAAAAAGAATCCAAAAATATGAAGATAGTGTAAAGAGCCTCTGGGACAACTTCAAGCGTACCAACATCCAAATTATGGGGGTGCCAGAAGAAGAGAGAGAACAAGATACTGAAAACTTATTTGAAGAAATAATGACTGAAAACTTCCCCCACCTGGTGAAAGAAATAGACTTACAAGTCCAGGAAGCGCAGAGAACCCCAAACGAAAGGAATCCAAAGAGGACCACACTAAGACACATCATAATTAAAATGCCAAGAGCAAAAGACAGAGAATATTAAAAGCAGCAAGAGAAAAAGAGTTAGTTACCTACAAGGGAGCACCCATATGACTGTCAGCTGATTTCTCAACAGAAACTATGCAGGCCAGAAGGGAGTGGCAAGAAGTATTCAAAGTGATGAATAGCAAGAACCTACAACCAAGATTACTCTACCCAGCAAAGCTATCATTCAGAATTGAAGGTCAGATAAAGAGCTTCACAGATAAGAAAAAGCTAAAGGAGTTCATCACCACCAAACCAGTATTATATGAAATGCTGAAAGGTATTCTTTAAGAAGAGGAGGAAGAAGAAAAAGGTAAAGATGAAAATTGTGAACAACAAATACATGTCTGTCAACAAGTGAATCTAAAAATCAAGTGAATGAAAAAGTCTGATGAACAGAATAAACTGGTGAATATGGTAGAATCAGGGGCATAGAAAGGGAGTGAAGTGACAATTCTCGGGGGGAAAGGGGTATGGGGGATGCGGGAAGAGAATGGACAAAAGTTGTGCACCTATGGATGAGGACAATGGGGAGGTGTGAGGGCGGAGGGTGGGATGGGAACCGGGTGGAGGGGAGCTGTGGGGGAAAAAAGAGGAACAATTGTAATAATCTGAACAATAAAGATTTATTAAATTAAAAAAATAATAAAAGTAAACACTTGAACAAGAAAAAAATGGAATAATGATAGTTATAGTTAATTTTTAGAATTGTTAGAAAAATTAAAGGAGATAGTATACTTGGGGCAGAGTTTGTTTCCTAATGAAAATACTGTTAATGCTTGGCAAAGAAATAGGCTTCATTTATTTATTCAATAAACATTTATTGCGGGTCTACTTGGGCCAGAATCTTCTCTAATTACTTTGGGATAAGTTGGTAAATAAAATAACTGCTCTGTTGGGAATTTCTATATTTCATCTCGAAATTCTACTATTAGTTATTTGCCAAAGAAATGAAAACAGTGTCTACTTATCTGTATATGAATATTCATAGTGGTTTTATTCATAACAGCTCCAAAGTGATTGTAACTTAGATGTGCATATACATATTATGGTATATTTATACAATAGAAAACTACTTTGGAATATAAAGAAACAAATTATTAGAACAGATTGACAGGTGTCAGAGGGGAGGGGTATTCTTGCTTTGTTTATTTTAATTTTAGATGGAAGATATCAAAGTAAGTTATAATGCTGATGGTAATCATCTGGTAGAAAGAGACAAATGAATAAAACAGAAAGGAGAGAGAACTGACGGAAAAGTTCAAGATTATGTGAGATGGGAATAGATTCTAGTCAAATTAGTTGGATCATAAATGTTATTAAGATATTCTAAAGAATATAGAAGAAAGATAGAAAAAAAAAAAGAAAAGAAATTTGCTGCCAAAGCAAAACCAAAGTATTTTCTTCAAAGTTTTACACACAAAACTTTCTATATTGAGAACTGTCATTCAGGACATCTTTTTTTTTTTTTTTTTTAAGTCAATTGAACAAAATTTACATAACATAAAATTAACCAATTTATCTATTTATTTATTTATTTTTATTGTTGACACTATTACAGATGCCCCCATTTCCCCCCTTTGACCACTCCCACTCAGCCCCTGACCTCCCGTCACTCTGGCCATCACCACACTATTGTTGGTGTCTACAGGTCATCTACACTAATAAAAGAGAAAGATGAAAATTGACCGTACCTTCATGATGCCCACCAGCCAATCAGGAGCGAATATGCAAATTAACCCAACAAAGATGGTTAGTTAATTTGCATACACAGGCTCCGAATAGCTGGGGGCGGGACGCACCGCCCCAGCTGCTCCAGGCCTCTGGGCAGCATGGGAAGGCGGAAAGGTGGCTCTGGGCCAGAAGGCAGAAAGGCGGCTCCAGGCTGGAGCAAAGGTAATGTAGGCAGCCAGGGGAAGGAAGGCCCATTCTTGCATGAATCTTCATGCATCGGGCCTCTAGTTTATATATATAAAAGCCTAAGTGACCGGTCGACTGAATGACCAAACGACTGGTCGACTGGTCGCTATGATGTGCACTGACCCCCAGGGGGAAGACTCTCAATGCAGGAGCTTCCCCCTGATGATCAGTGCACTCCCGTGGCCGGCCAACCTCCCGTGGCCCCTCTGCCCCCTCCCTTTCCCCCATCCCTTGGCCGGCCAGCCCCAATTGGCCCTGATTAGGACTTGGTGAGATGGCCTCGATTGGCCCTGATCGCCAGCCAGGCTGAGGGTCTCCACCCATGCATGAATATATATGTATACTAGAGGCCCAGTGAACCTCCTTTTATCCAGTCTCTCCCTCTCCCATCCCTTCTGACAGCTGTCAGTCTATTCCATGTATCCCTGCCTATGTTTCTATTTTGTTGGTCAGTTTATTTTGTTCATTAGATTCCACATATAAGGGAGATCATATCGAGGGCACATTTAGTGTCAGATATTGAAAATTTGAATTGTTTTTGATGAGTACTTTTCAAGGATGATGCAAAGCAACACCTTCACTATGAAATACTGAGATAGGACCTAATTTGTCAGCTTGTTCTTTTGGTATCCTTAAAATTAATTACTGAAAGACATTTTCATAAAAAATACATTGTAGGTTAAAAAATATATTAACATAGATCTTTTAACACCCTCAAATATTATCTTATTTATATTTTCAATGTGGAACCAGCATATTATATAGACTTCAATATTTAAAGTAAGCATATGGTTCTAAAAAAAAGAGGAAAAAGGAACAACTATGGCCTAAGTATCTTTTAAAAGTTATGTGGTTTTGTTTTCATTTACATGAAACAAAAATGAAAGTAAATTTAACCAGAACACAATAAACTTTTGGTTTCAAAAGCAGCTTTGCTGAACTGTAGACCAGTGTACACTACTATTTCATAATCATAACTTTTAGTTTAAGCCCTGAGAGGATAATAATGAGTCTACTTTAGTAATTCTATCATGAAATGTTGTTCAGTTGGGTTTATGACTTTTAAATAAAAGTTGGTGCATTCCAAAAGGGAAAATGAGCAATGTACAAAACAAGTGGGTTTTGTTTTTTTTTTTCCCTAGGAATCATCTTTAAATATGTCAGAGATAGCCCGGCCAGTGTGGCACATGTTGACCTATGAACCAGGAGGTCGGTCATGTTTCCATTCCCGGTCAGGGCACGTGTCTGGATTGTGAGCTCGAGCGATCCCCAGTAGGGGCCGTGCAGGAAGCAGCTGATGGATTATTATTTCTTATCATTGATGTTTCTATCTCTCCCTCTCCTTTCCTCTCTGAAATAAATAAAAAGAAAATATACATACGTCAGAGATTAAAAAAAAAAAGTAATGCATCCAAAAACCACCCAGCTGCTCAGTATTGAGTACATGTAAGAAAAGCACATCCTATTTACTATTAATGGATATTCAATATTTTTCAGCATGGAGCCAGAGTAGGAAATGGATTATATTATAGCTTAATTTGCAGGGTGTGTAAAAACCCTGTGTGATGACCTTCCTATTCCAACGGGCCTGGAAGGGTTCCGATTAGAATTACAATAGAGGTCCAAATGGTCACAGTCAAATTAGGCATTTGTCACCTAGAAAGAGACAAGACAATCTTGGTTGGGGAGAAAAATGCAGGACAAGGTTTTCCCCTCC
This sequence comes from Plecotus auritus, assembly GCF_963455305.1. Taxonomy (NCBI): domain Eukaryota; kingdom Metazoa; phylum Chordata; class Mammalia; order Chiroptera; family Vespertilionidae; genus Plecotus; species Plecotus auritus. The sequence goes on along the minus strand of NC_137777.1, from coordinate 29,611,233 downwards.
AACTTTTAGCTTATAGCACTGATTAGTTTGACTAGTTATATAGTTATCTCCTTCGCCACTTTGCAAGAAGGCATCAAAGAGTCTATGTAAGAGACAGAAGAAGAGATAACATTTCATTGGTCACCAAATGGGAGTGTTCACTTGGAACAAATCTTGGTAGCAGAAGAAAACCAAGGTAATGTGCCAAATACACTCAACACCTGCAAGGGGCCCTCACTGGGGATCCTATTGTTGCAGAAAGGCCACCACCATATTTAGCCTTGCCTGTTTTTACATTTCCTCTCATTGTTCCTGATACCTGGTCCATGCACAATACTTCTCATCAAAATTTCAAGGTACTTGGCAAATTGCTGTTCTGTTTTGATCTTCTTAATTGCTTGCTGTGTGATGATAGTAAAGACTTAGGAAGAAAGACAGGATGTATTTTTCTTTGAAAATAAAATATATAAACATGAGGTCTTTATTATAAATGATGGAGGAACTAGATGAACTAATTGCTCAAAAATGCCATGATTGGCCAAAACTGGTTTGGCTCAGTGGATAGAGCGTCAGCCTGCGGACTGAAAGGTCCCAGGTTCGATTCCGGTCAAGGGCACGTAACTTGGTTGTGAGCACATCCCCAGTAGAAGGTGTGCAAGAGGCAGCTGGTCGATGTTTCTAACTCTCTATCGCTCTTCCTTCCTCTCTGTAAAAAAAATCAATAAAATATATTTTTAAAAAATGCCATGATTATTTTATGGAAGTGGCAGCTTGCTTACTTCCTCTGCCTCCTTTTTGCTGCCCTATCTCCTTCTTTTCCTTCACCTTTATCATCAGAGAAATTGTTCCTTGTGTATAGACATCTATTTTAGACACAGGAATGATCCTAAACATGTTCCTGTACATGAGAACCTTGCCATTTAAGAGTTCGTAAAGGAGCAAGATCAGAAAAAGTAATAAGAAAACAAAAACAGAGACCTTTTGGAAAGACTAGTTTCCGCCAAGAACCCCAAGAGGCACTGCTTTGTCCACACGGTGGTTGGGAGGAGACAGTGTGCCATCACTCATTGGAATACCTTTGGTGGTAATGGCGAAAATCCTAGACCCAATCATAGCATGTCCTTGGTACCTATTTACTCTATGCCAGGCATTTAGATGCTTTGCCTACAAGTTCTCATTTTAATTCTCACAAACTGTATGAAATAAGTATTATTAAAAGACTTATTATCCCTATTATTCAGTTGAAAAAAAAAACACCTGAACATCAAGGAGGGAAAAATAACCTGTCATAAAACACATAGCTAATAAGTATTGCAGTTTTGAGGCAAATCCAGTTCTGTCTGTCTCGAAAGCCTGAACTAACATTTCAGTGAGCATAGTTATTTACATGGTTATTCTCCTGGGGCTTTGAATATTAGTAATTTTAAAAATTATTTTAAATTTAATTTTTAAATGATTTCTATGCAGTCTTTCTACCACTAAGTCTTTAAGCATCCAGGTACTTACCAACTAGAGTGCCTTGTAAGTTATGGCATAATGTATTTTCCTGGTTTAATCACTTGTAAAACTTGATCAATGATGGCTTGATTAACTCTGCTCTCATTCCCATCTTCTGACCTCAGTGGCATTCTGTGTTTTGGAAGTTAGATAGTTCCTTATTTTCTGTTGTAGTAGACATCTGTTTATTGTCTTACCAGCATTCTTATTCCTCTTTTCTTCTGACAGCCTCAGTGTCTCTGTCCAACTCCAATTCCAACACTTGGCTGGGATGGACTTAAGCAACAACATGGATGGACTTTAAGAATATTATGCTAAGCAAAATAAGTCAGACAGAAAAAGTCAAGAACCATATGATTTCACTCATATGTGGGATATAAAACTGAAAGCAACAAATAAACAAACAAGATAAACAAACAACCAAAAACTCATAGTCACAGACAACAGTATGGTGGTTACCAGAGGGAAGGCGGTTGGGAGGTAGTTAGTCATGCATTAAGGGGCTCAAATATACGATGATGGAAGAAGATCAGATTTTGGGTGGTGAGCACACATGCAATATACAGATGATGCATCACAGAATTGTGCACTTGAAACATATAATTTTATTAACCAATGTCACTCCAATAAATTAAATTAAATTAAAAACATTATTTCTCTAAGGATGGTAGAGTTGGCATGGGTCTGCAATTATTTAAAGGCCTCATATTATGGTTAACTAAGGTTTATTATAATAGTAATTTCAAATTCTTTATTGTTAAAAGCCTCCTGATACCACATCATTCAATACCCCTTCCTTTGTCTAGATATTTTCCTCTCATCTAGCAGCTGTATTTACTGATACTGATGGTGAATTGTTTAACCTTTTGAAACCAATTTTTTGGTAATTCTAGGGTGACATTTGCACATGTACTTGGCTTTCTTTATAAATAAACTATACAAAGCTCATTTTAGAATATTAGTAAATGTGGAAAAACAGAGCTGAATACAGACTGGCATTATACTAATTTGGGGGCCATTTCAAATAACGATTTATTCTGCAAACAAATTTCAAGCCATTTGCTTATAAACACTGCAACATAAAAACTAGTGAGCTTAACATTGCTTTAATATCTTATTTGCTGCCATGCAAGGGATGATTTTTAAAAGATCAATTTTACTGACTTTTTCCAGCTAGACTAGAGGCACTGAAGTGCACTGGGGAAAACAGTTTCTATTAAGAGCAAGGAGAAAAATATCATGGAGCACACTGCAGTACAGAAATAATTCAGAGATTTGCAGGCTATTAAGATCATTATGAGTCAATTCAAAGATTCAGTGGGGTTCCTGAAGAACACAGAGGAGGTTTTAAACCTTTATTAGGGACCCTGGGCAGGTCTACTTGGGAACTGGCATGTTTCCTAGACTTTTGGGAACGTGGGAGAAAGAATATATCATTTACCACTTTTATGGCAGTACTGAGAGTGACAGCTGGCTCAAATATCACCTTGAGAAAATTGCTTTATTTTTCCATGTGGAGTTTTTCTTTAGAAAGTAATTGGAAATCATGGAGGCTTGGCCATAGGGAGGGAAAAGAATGGATAGCTAAGGCTCTATAACATGAACAACCTCTGCAAAGTCAGAGGCACTTGAGAGCAGACAGAGCGCTGAGGAAATTGGCTCTGGCAGCAGCCCAGAGAGCTGCACCGGCAGCTGGTCTTAGAGGAATTAATTCACGGAAGCCTCCGCTGCTGCCCAGGTACAGATGGGATCATCTGGCTGACTTTTACCAGAAAAAGGAGAAGGATCCTCTTAGACCATATGTTTATTTGATTACTGTGAAAAAGGCAAGACTTTCCTGAAGTAATTCTTAACAACCGGTAACTACATATCTAGTTTTGTAAAGGTCATGTTGAAATGAGAAGAAAATGCTCTCTAGAATACCCACAGACTTGGCAAGGAGAGATGGGAAGGCGACATGGGCCGAGGAAGGAACCATATGGCCCGAGGGCCCGGCTCTGCCCCAGCGTGGCCTGGGCTAGTTATTTATTCTAAGTTCGCCATAACGGATATATTAATAAAACTACAACAATCTGCTCTGGGTTAGCCCCTTCATCAGAAACTGGGGTAAGTCTGTGGCAGGCAGAGGAACGAGAAGACGTTCTTTCATGGGCCTCAGGGCTTGGGGCCAGTGGGTGGAGGGCATGGAGAGCTCTGGGCTGGAGATGGGAATTTAGAAGTAGGTGGGACCCCGTTTAACCAGAAGTCATTGGTAAATTTTAAGTGAGGGAATGACCTGGACAAATGTGTTTTAAATAAACTTTGTCTTTTTCAAGCAGTTTTAGATTTACAGGGAAAAAATGTAAAGATAATACAGGGAGTATCCATATATCCTGCACCCATTTTCCTCCATTATTAATATCTTACATTACAATGGTACATTTGACTAATACTAATGAACCAATACATTACTATTGACTAACTAAACTCCATAAATTGTTCAGATTTCCATAGATTTTACTCATTAACATTTTTCTGTTACAGGATATCACATTACATTTAATTGTTGCCTATGTCTGTTGGGACTGCTATAACAGAATACTTTAGACTGGATGGCTTACACAACAAATACTTATATTTCACAGTTTGGGAGGCTGGGAAGTCCAAGATCAAGGCTCTGGCAGACTCGGTATCTGATGAAAGCTCTCTTCCTGGTTCCTAGACTCTGATCTTCTTGCTGTGTCCTGACATGCCAAAGGGGGCAAGAGAGTTCTCTGAGATCTTTTTTCCAAAGTCATGAATTCCACCCATGAGATCACTGCTAATGTTGACCTTGATCATTTGGCTGAGGCACCGTTTGCCAGGTGTCTTCACTATAAAGGTCCTCTCCCCCTGACTTGCTTTCCATACTGTGCTCCTTAGAAGAAAGTCTCTATAAACAGCCCATACTTAAGGAGTGGGAAGTTATGCTCTATCTCCTTGAGGGGAGGGTGTGTATATAAATTATTTGGAATTCTTTTTTTTTAAATCCTCACTCAAGGATATGATTTTTAAATCATATCCTTGAGTGAGGATTTAAAAAAAAAAAAGAATTCCAAATAATTTATGTGGGGAATCAATGTAAGGAGAGTAGAAAAAAATGGACCGACTCATAGATACAGAGAACAGACTGACAGCTGTCTGGGGAGAGAAGGGAGCAAGGTTGGGGAGCTGGGTGGGAAAAAAAAGTGAAGGGATTAAGCAAAAAAAAAAGAACAAAACTCATAGGCACAGACAACAGTAGGTGAATACCAAGGGGAGAGGGTGGTGGGGGAAGGTAGGAGAGGGTAAAAGGGGGATAGGTGGAGATGGAAGGAGACTTGACTTTGGATGATAAATACACAATATAATATACAGACGATGTATTATAGAATTGTACAATTTTAAACAATTGTACAACAATATACTTTTATTAACCAATGTCACTCCAATAAATTCAATAAAAATTTTATTCCTTTAAAATTTTTTTTTTATATCAGAGAGAGGAAGGGAGAGATATAAACATCAATGGTGAGAAAGAATCATCGATCCTCTACTTCCTGCATGCCCCCTTCTGGGGACTGAGCCCACAACCCAGGCAAGTGCTCTGACCAAGAACCTCCTGGTTCACAGGCCAATGCTCAACAAGTGAGCCATGCCGGCCTGGCTCAATCAAAATTTTAAAAAATTGAGGGAGAGGCCAAGTTCAGCTGAAAAATAATGGTGGTTAGGCCCCTAAATAAAAGCAAATATTTATTAAGTTCTTATTAGTACGCTCTATATAAGTTAGTTATTATCTTCATGTACTAAGCTGTTCTAAACACTTTACAAGCCTTCACTCATTGAATCTGCACAACTACCTGTGAGATACACTATTACTATCTCAATTCATAGGTGAGAAAACCAAGGTACAGGGAGATTTTTAATTTGCTCACTGTCACTTTGCCAGGATTCACATTCTGACAGTAAGTTTGCAGGTCCTGAGCTTTGAATCCAGTTTCAATTATTCCTGTCAATCAAAATATCCACATTCTTTATTATATGAGGGCAGTAACCCTCTCATTTACATTTTTAAAGCACTAACACACTGTTAGACACTATAGGGTATTCCAACATCTCTGACTGAAAAAAAGATTAAGCTAAGAAGAAAAAGAAACACTACTTAATGCCCACAGTGATGAAAAGACAAGGTGCGTCATTGAACGGGGGGCCATGTTGCTGAGCCTTCTGCCATCTCTGGACCTCAGAGGAAGATGGACACAATCCAACAGCTGTGAGCTCTGATGGCTCCTGATGGACTGGCAGGGTGAATTGGAAACCACTTTTCTATTCATAAAAGCCTTTCAAGCAAGGGGTTAAGCGGCTGCTAACCAAGAAAAAGAATCATGCAGATTGTAAACCCTAGCTTTTTAAAATAAAGAAGCCACGGCTAAAAAATGAAATATAGATCTAATAAAAATCTGCTCAAATGATATGAAAACCAGTCTTCTGCAGGAAGTAAGTGCCTATTTATATTTGTGAGCCCGTTATCAAACGTTCTTTAGGAAATCAAAACACTCATTCAGCAGGCTGAATTTCACCACCAGGGCCAGTTTACTCTCAGGTACTTGTGTGCACGGCTGACTCACAATCATATAAAGCTTATTTATTTCCAGGGTCTCCTAAGGCCCTGAGTGACCATCTGAGGCCTAATGACCTCCGATGTTCACACAGGATTTCAAGTAGAATCTGGAACCCTAAATACCACCTGATTTAGAGCAGAGGTAGACCATACTTAGCAAAAAGCGAGTGAACTTGGAAACTCTCAGCAGTTCTGGTGAGGTAACGTTGTAGTCTGACTTGGGTCCTGACTTGGATCCAAGGGGTTTCAACAGGGAGCAATATTGCATACGTATGTTCAATGAACGATCTTAATATGGAAACTGGCCTTTGATCTTTAAGTATGATTCATTTTATTTATGTTCTATGTAAATTCGTAGAATTTAGAGTAGAAAAAAAATTATTGAACTTTATAAACTCTAATGCCCTCATTCTATAGATGAGACCATTGTTTGAAACAAGTAAATAACTTGTCCAAAATCATATGGCTGGTTTGGCTAGGGCTCAGATTTAAAGAAGAATCAAGCTAAAAGTTCCAGATATTCCCCAATGTTCAGAGCTGCTAAAGTATCATAATTTAACCATCACTATAAATTTCCTGTACATAATATTTAAAAGATGATATTCAGGTCCTGAGTTATAGAGACTGCACCTTTGTCCTACAGGAAACTATGATACTTGTCAGACCACAGTAAAGTGAGCAGATGATGGAACACCACTAAAATCAAATAAGTATTGGATGTAATACAGGAAAATATAATTAGTTTGGATTATGAAAACATAGAAGTAAGTCTATATCTAAATAAATAAGCAAAGAATCAATAAGCAGGAAAAATAGGTCCTGCGTTTTACTGGTAAAACTATTGCCAAAAACACGGTATACGCATGGAGTACTTCCATCTTTTCTTTCTGGCTTGTCATTTAAATTTTGGGACCTCCCTTCCACATCCTTCAGGGCCTTGGTATCCTTAAGTTCTCCAAGGCTGCCTCCATTCCTAATACACTGAGTTTCTTTTACTTATTTTGTGCTCTGTCCATGCACTGGTCTTTCATTCCGTCAATAAAACAAAGCAAAAACAAAACACTTTAATTGTGCTGACTTGTGTGCCATAACATCCTTTCTGTGTATTTGACTACTCTTTTTTGAAAAATTTCATTATCGTTCCCAGTGCCTAAATGGTGGAGTTTTGGCATAATCATGAGGTGAATGGAATTCTTGTTTTTGCCTGTCATGAGTTATGTGTCTTGGTCCAGTCACGTCATGCCTCTCTCTTTGCTGATTTGCAAAGTCATCCTTACAGCCAGATTTCTCAATTATTTTAAACAAATAATTATTGGATATGTGTAACTCATAATTGGAGGAATGAATTTTTAAGTTGGAATTTCAGACTCCATTATGGAGTCTGGGGTTTTTGGATTTGGGACCAAGAATGGAGATAATCTGGAAATTTGAGGTGCAAGGGAAAGGTGTGATTTTGTGGCTGTAAAAATCTATGAGATACAATTTTAATTTGGGTATATTGGTGATGGATGTTTACTTTACAGCCATACACCTGATGATTTAAAATTAAGTTTAGGACCTCAATTATTTTCTTTTAAATTTAGAATTAATATAATAAAGAGCCAGGGTCTTAACGACCCTTATGACAGAAGGCTTGACCAGACTGGAAGTCAGTGCTGGGTTGCTATGGCGACCCAGCACTGACTGCCTAGAGGGCTGCTGATCAGGCCCGGAGAGAGGCCTGCAGAGAGAGAGGCAGGGTCTGATCCGTAGCCTCTGTGGCAGCCATTGATCAGAACTTGCCTCTCTTTCTCTCCTGGCCTGGCCAACAGCCAGCCTCCATTTCTCTCCAGGCCTCCACTAGGGCTGCTGATCAGCCCTGCCTTTCTGATCAGGCCCCATTGATAGGCCAAGAGACACTGACTGGCATAGAAACTGACCAATCAGAACCAAATCTGGGTCAACTGTGAGGAGCCAATGGCTGCCTAGGAGGCGGAGCTCTTGACGCTGACTGGCATAGAAAGTGACCAATCAGAACCAAATTGGCAGGCAGAGGAGGGCAGTTGGGGGAGAGATCAGGCTGGCAGGGAGGGCAGTTAGGGGTGATCAGGCAGGCAGAGGCAGGGGTGATCAGGCCAGCAGGGGAGAGCAGGTAGGGGCGAGATTAGGCCGGCAGGGGAGGGCAGTTAGGGGTGATCATGCTGATAGGGGAGAGCAGTTAGGGGCAAGATCAGGCCATCAAGGGAGGGCAGTTGGGGGTGAGATCAGGCCAGCAGGGGAGAGCAGTTGGGGACGATCAGGCAGGCAGGAAGAGAGGTTAGGGGCAATCAGGCAGGCAGGCAGAGGCAGTTAGGGGTGATCAGGCAGGCAGGCAGAGAGGTTAGGGGCAATTAGGCAGGCATGTAGAGGGGTTAGGGGCAATCAGGCAGGCAGGCAGATGAGTGGTTAGGAGCTAGTGGTCCCAGATTGTGAGAGGGATCCCCGATTGGAGTGGGTGCAAGCTGGGCTGAGGGAACCTCCCCTCCATGCACAAATTTCTTGCACCAGGCCTCTAGTCTGATAATGTAAATGGAAAATAATATAATTGAATTCTGTCTTCCAAAGGTTATATTTAAACCCTGGCAAACCATATATATCTAACCAATGGATAATCAGTAATAAATCAGCTATTTGTCTTTTATGGTGACTGTTTTAGACTTTATAACCATTTGGTTTTGAATTAGCCTAATAGTACATCATTCTAAGAAGGAGTCACATAATTTAAAAATTTCCTGTAGCGTAGGGTTTGATGTCTGAGTTTCAATTATTATGCTTTTATGCTTGTTTGTCTAGTTTTGATGTGGGAGTGGTGAGTGGGAGTTTTTTCAGACCTGCTTTTAGCGTATTAGTTTTCTATTATTATTGAATTGTTATTAAAATAATTTATCATAATATTGAAGTGAGTGAAAAGAGACTTTAGAAGTCATTTTTTAAAATAAGTATATTTCTTAGTCTGTTCCAAGTGAGTATTTTTTCTTGCTCCCTGAGCCGTCTTCCGTTTCTGCTTCTCCCAGCCTGTCACCTCCAGGTGACCTGTTGAGATGTGGCTCTGAGCTTGCAAAGCTGAGGCTCAGGGGATTGTCCCAGAGATCTCCCACTCTATATGGAGGCATTCAGATTGTGGCTTTTAGAGGGGCGACAGGAAGGGAATGAGGTGCATTCTCCTGTATACCAGCTAAACTTCAACGAATCCCAGTGTTTGTTTTGAAGACTTTTGTGAATTATTAGCTTTGAGTCAGATGACCCTGGGCTAGGCTCCTGCCCCTGGAAGTGGCCTTTTTACTCCATGTCTGGTTCACACCTTTTATCACTCTCACAGTTAATAGTGATACTGTTTACTTTTATTTTCTTGCAGGTGTCATAATCTTTGCTATTGAAACAGAAGAAAGAAGGCAGGCAAGATATTCAAAGACCTAGGAGAACAGGGTCCTTCCTCCCACCCACAAAAGAAATTTGAGTAAGTGATAGATGTCTTTAACAATCATCCTTTAGCTTGCTATGTCTCCTGATGTAAATAAATGATTTAAATTCAAGAAGAGAGAATGCAAAATGAAGAAATAAATTTGAATCAATAAACATTTTATTTATTGATGGGTTAACTATTCAAATAAAAACTGATTTTGCCTGGCCAGTGTGGCTCAGTGGTTGGGCATCGACTATGAACCAGGAGGTCACAGTTTGATTCTCAGTCAGGGCACATGCATGGATTGTGGGCTTGATCCCCGGGGCGGGGCGGGGTGGGGCATGCAGGAGGCAGCCGGTCAATGATTCCCTCTCACCATTGATGTTTCTATCTCTTTCTCCCCCTCTTCCTTCCTCTCTGAAATCAATAAAAATGTATATTTTTTAAAAAGCTGATTTTGATGCTAGCTATGGTTTCATTGCATGATTCATATATAGAAGTCACAATGTCTTGTCAGGCATGGATGATTTCTAATAAAATAGGAAGAGTTTGTTATTTAACTTCACTTTGCTCCTTAAATTGTATTTTAAAAAAATACCAATTCCCAAGGGAAAAATCATTTGCCAGTTTCACTCTGATGCTTTAAGTTTGTAAGTAGTTGTAAGCCATAGCTGTCAGATATTTTTCTCCTGTGAATATCAATAATATGTTTAATTAGATTTACATAGTTTCCCCTTGTTATTTTGTACAATTGGATGACTACAAACTTAGTAGAAAAAAAAAAGGAAACATTCTTTTTTTTTAAATATATTTTATTGATATTTCACAGAGAGGAAGGGAGAGGGATAGAGAGCTAGAAACATCGATGAGAGAGAAACATCGATCAGCTGCCTCCTGCACACCTCCCACTGGGGATGTGCCCGCAACCAAGGTACATGCCCTTGACCGGAATCGAACCCGGGACCTTTCAGTCCGCAGGCCGACGCTCTATCCACTGAGCCAAACCAGTTTTGGTGGAAACATTCTTTAGTGTTCACATGAATCCCCAAAGAAGACGGGCATTACTCCACTCAAGACAAGCAAGCATCCACTCAGCATCACATATGTGCTTTAGAAGAGTGATGAGTAAGGCAATCCTCCTACTCATGTGCTTTCAGATTGATGAGACAAATGCACATACTTTAAAATAAGGAAAGTGCAGAGTGCTAAGGAGATGTGGCAGAAAGCTTTCTGCAGGTTCCCAGTTTGATGACATTTTCTTTTTTTATTACGGTAAAATATACATAGCACAACATTTACCATTTTAACCATTTTTAGGTGTACAGTGCAATGGCACCAAGTCATTTACAAAGGGTGCCAATAACTTCAATTAAACTCCACCCAGGTGAACAGCATTGTCTGAAAAGATGATGCAGGCTGAGTTCACATAACACCAACAGACCTAGATGAAGGAATGAAGAATGGTTACTGTTGGGTACTGCCTTCATGGCTGGGCAGTTAAGTCTATGATGTGTTAATAAAATAATTTATATAATTTTATTTCATTTTCTTAATGGAGTTCTCATTTTGTGACCCATAGATGTAGTTGCAGCCATTGAAATGACTAAAATGCAGTTGAATTGAATTAACCAACAGCCACTGATCACCTCTCTGCATGGCAAGTGCAGCCTCGGATTCCCCACGTGGGCCTTGATTTCTAAAACTTCTCAACATCATTCAATCGAGCTCACCCCCAAAGAGCAGCTGTTGTGGACAGGAAAATGAGGCTGCCAATTGGGAAAGCCAAGCATGCTGAGGGTCTCAGTGCCATTCCTCTCCCAAAATGTTTTATGTATTAGTATTATTCATATGATAGAGGAATTTTAATTAAAAAAACACACTTTCCCCATATAACTTCACTTACATGTGGAATCTAAAAACAAAATAAATGGGGGGGGGGAACACATTTTCCAACAACTCCACTATCTTAACATAATCATTGTTAATATTTTAATGTGCTTTCTTTCACAATACCTTCGTATAGACCTGCTTTTAATGTGGCTATAATCTTATATACACAATTCTGAATCTTGCTTTAATTAGATCACAAACATTTTCCATATTATTACAAAATTTTTAAATGTTTTCAGTATAAAAAATAATATATTTTGATAAAATAGAATTGGATGATGAAGAAGTAGGGGAAAAGTAGGGGAATTACTTCTTTTGCTTTCATCATTCAAGCACAAACAGATTATTCTACTTTGTTCACTCAGTGTGACATGATAATAATTCTATGCTGTTATCCAAACTTTTAAAACTAACTTTTGTTGGCAATTATAAAACAAATACAAATGCTATGCATATAATTAAGAACACAGAAAAACACAAAGACAAAAAAAATACCTTTTTATCCTACCAGTATAAGACAAATGGTGATAAGCAGATGCATTTGCAGTGTTTTCTACTAAAATTATGTGCATAAGTATATACATAATTTTTTAATGGGATCATATTATACATATCATTTTGTAGACTTTAAAAATTTTTTTCATTTTAATTTTTTACTTTGTGCTTATGTTAATTTTATGTCAACTTGGGTGGGCTATGGTACCCAGTTTTTGGGTCAAACACTAACTGTTGCTGTGAAGGTATATGGTAGAAGTGATTAACATTAACAATTAGCTGACTAAGTGGATTACCCTTGTTAATAGGGAAATATTGAACTATCACCCTAGAATCAAGAGCATGGCAAATATGTTTGCTCTCACCATTTTGTTCAACTGAGAGTCCTAGCAAATAAAACATGGTATAACGAAAGGCATAAACATGTGGAAAAGTAAAACTGTTGTTATTTGAAGAGAACATGATTCAGTATGTGGAAAACAGCATGAAATCTATGACAATGACAAGAACTAATAAGTGAATTTAGAAACTCCACAGGGTAAAAGATTACAAAGACAATATAAAAAAAATTGTATTGGTGCTAACAAAGAAAAATTGCATATTGAAAGTAAAACTCATTTGTAAAAGAATAAAAATCAAATATTTATAAATAAATTTAATTAAAATTCTGCTAGATCTCTATTCTTATAATTGTAAAATATTGTCAAGAGAAATTAAAGATTTAAACAAATAGAGAGATATACTACTGTATTTATTATTAGAAGAATCAATATTATTCATGTTTATCCTTCCAAATAGATTCAACCCAGTCCAAATAAATCACAGCTGGTATTTATGAAGAAATTGCCAAGCTCATGCTTAAATTTTTTTGTGGAAATGTTAAGGGTCTAAACAAGGCAAAATGGTTCTAAAAAAGAGAAAAATTAGAGGACTTTACTACATGATTTAAAAATTTATTTTGAAGCTACAGTAGTCAGGACTGCGTGATATTGGCATGGGAATAGACATGAATCAGTGGTATAGAGTTGAAAGCCTAAGAGTAGATACAGCGTATGTAGTCACTTGATTTTCAATCAACATGCCAAGTCAATCCAAATGGTGATAGAAAAACTTGATATCCTTATAGAAAAGCTGTGAACCTTGACTACCATCCACATAGAAATATTAATTTGAGATGTACCATAGATATAAATATAAAATCTGCATAAACCTAAAATCTGAATATAAAGCCAGATAAGGTCTGGAATAGAACAGAAGTGAATACCTTTAGATAGGTGGATTTTGCAATAAGGATACCTAAAGTATTAACCAGAAACAAAAATCAATAAAGTAGACCAACAAAATTATACATTTTCTCTAATAAAAATACACAATTAAGAAATAAACATTTGAAAAGATATATGAGAAGGAACACAATCTGTTTGTTAAAGTGCTTTGTATTATTGAGATGGCTTTCCTCCAGATTTCAAGTCATTCTGTAGCCATTACCCTGATTTTAATAATTCTGGGTGCGTAGCTTGCTGTCTGCTATATCCACTCCATTAGCTGAGCACTGAAAATCAAATGTCACTTAGAAATTTAGCAGATACCTTTCTTTACCATCCAAGCCTGTATTATAAGGGTGCTGGGGGAAAAGCTGTTCACACAATTGGATGGAATGGGATCAGGTAGGTCATTGTGCTTCAATTTTGGCTTTCAACCAGCTTTGTACTGCTCTCTGCATGGTTCTGTGCTCACGTGGATGCTTTACAAAGTGCTTTGAGGTGCTTTTGACTTAGATTTGTGGGTTTTTTTCTTTGTATAACAGTTTGGAAATGAACAAACATAATGGTGTCTGTGGCCTTTCAAAACTGAGACATTTTGGACTGTGCCATTAAAGAGAAAGTGAGACCCTGTAGTCAATCATCTCATTACCTAATCAGATTAAAAATATGTATTTAAAACTCCCTATGATGTGTAGAACTTCTTCAAGTATTGGGGATACAGAGTGTGTATTGGGAATGTGAAAATCAATCATGAAAACCTTGCCCTCTTCAAACAGGTGAAAGACCACTTCCTATAGGGAAGGATTGGTCATCACTTTTTTTTTTTAAATATATTTTATTGGTTTTTTACGGAGAGGAAGGGAGAGGGATAGAGAGTTAGAAACATTGATCAGCTGCCTCCTGCACACCCCCTCCTGGGGATGTAACTGCAACCAAGGTACATGCCCTTGACCGAAATCGAAACTGGGACCCTTCAGTCGACAGGTCGGTGCTCTATCCATTGAGCGAAACTGGTTAGGGCTGCTCATCACTTTTTAAAAATTGAGATATAAGGGATATTCATTTTTTATATACAACACTAGAGGCCCGGTGCATGGATTTGTGCACAGGTGGGGTCCGTGTCCTGGCCTGCAGGGATCGGGCTGAAACTGGCTCTCCGACGTCTCCCAAGGGGTCCTGGATTGCAAGAGAGTGCAGGCCAGGCTGAAGGACCCCACCAGTGCATGATTGGGGCCAGGAAGGGACCGTAGGAGGCAGCCAGTCAATGATTCATCTCACCCAATCCTGATCAGCCAGACCCCAGCAGCAAGCTAACCTACCAGTTGGAGCGTCTACCCCCTGGTAGTCAGTGCGCGTCATAGTGACTGGTTGAATGGTCAGACACTTTGCATATTAGGCTTTTATTATATAGGACTAGAGACCTGGTGCATGGGATTCGTGCACTGGTGGGGGGTGTGGCCTATGGGGATCGACCCGCTGTGGGAGCACCACTCATCCTGGTCTGCCGAGTGGCTGTGCACCCGCCCTCTGAGCGGCTGCTCCCTGGTCTGGCATATTCTGTGGAGCCGGAACACTCGCCTCTCCGGGGGACCAGGTCGGGCCGGGCCCAGGGCCAATAGCACTGAGAGGCAGTAGAGTAGGCCTCAGTCCCATGGCGGTCATGAACTCGCCTCTCAGCTTCCAGGGTCAGCTCTGCAAGCCCAGCAGCGGTGCTGAGCAGCCTAGGGGCATCCATAGGAGTTGGCACTGAGTGAGGAGGAGGAGCCTGGGGCAAGGAGGTGATGATCACAGCCCGGGTTCCTGCTCATCAGCCCAGGGTTCACAGTGGGAACAGCTGCTCATCCTGGTCAGCTGAGGAGTGCTCCCACTGTGGTAGCACACTGACCACCAGGGGCTGCTCCTGTGTTAAGTGTCTGCCCCCTGGTGGTCTGTGCCATCATAGCGACTGGTTGACCGGTTGTTCCGCAGGTCAGTTGCTGGGCTTTTATTACATAGGATAATGACTTGATATATGTATATATTGTAAAATTATTACCACAATAAATTTAGTCAACATTCATCAACTTACATAGTTATACATTTTTTCTTATGATGAGAACTTCTAAGATCTCTCTTAGCAACTTTTAATATACAAGACAGTATTGTTAAGTACCATGTTGTACCTTATATCTGCATGATATATTTATCTTATAACTAAAAGTTTGTACCTTTTGACCACCTTCACTCCCATCCCCTGCCTCTGGCAACCACCAATCTATTCTCTATAGTTATATATTTGTTTGTTTGTTTTTAGGTTCAATGTATGAGTAAGATCATATGGTATCTGTCTCTCTCTGTATGAATTATTTCACTTAGCAAAATGCTCTCAAGGTTCACTGATGTCTCAAATAGCAGGATTTCTTCTTTTATGGTTGAATTTTATTTCATCATATATGTACATGACATTTCCTGTATCCATTCATTTGTTGATGAATATTTAGGTTATTTCCATATTTTGTCTATTGTAAATAATGCTGCAATGAACATAGAAGTGCATATATGTAAGTATTTCTCTCTTTTCCGTGTCCAGCGAGGCTAGAGAGCAGTCTGGTTCCTGAGTAGGGTCGGCTGGGGATTGAGAAAATGAAAGAAAGAGACAGACACAGAGATAGAAGGAAAAAGCTGGGGCTGGGTGGGAAGGCTGTCCTCTGATGAAGACAGGGACCCCAAGCCAATGTAGCGTGTTTATTTTATACAGCAAAAAACAGGAAGTTTTACTAAAAGTCAAGACAAAGGAGATTATGTGCATTCTTGGGTGGGCCCGAGTTGTATTCATTCCTGGTGCTTGGCTGGATTTAAATAACAAAACCCACCCCCTGGCACCTGGACTGAAGGTCAAGCTGACAACACTCCTGCCTTTTGGCAAAGCGTGTTTCCAGGATGTGGCTTTGCCAATGCCACTGGATTCAGCTGACAATAATTAAAGAAATGCCCCTGTGCCTTCCCAGGTGCTCTCTACACATATATAATTTCAAGACAGTGATTTTGTTTCCCTCAGATAAATTTTCAGAACTGGAATTTCTGGG
Organism: Plecotus auritus; assembly: GCF_963455305.1. Taxonomy (NCBI): domain Eukaryota; kingdom Metazoa; phylum Chordata; class Mammalia; order Chiroptera; family Vespertilionidae; genus Plecotus; species Plecotus auritus. The sequence goes on along the minus strand of NC_137777.1, from coordinate 29,595,003 downwards.
TCATATGGTAGTTCTAATTTTAATTTTCTTAGGATACTTTATAATCTTTCTCTTAGTGGCTTCACCAATTTACAGTCCTACCAACAATACACAAGGATTCTTTTATTTTTTTTCTTTGCCAACATGTGCTAGTTCTTGTCTTTTTGATAACAGACATTCCAATGAGTGTGATGTAGTATCTCATTGTCTGCAATCTTTAAAACATGAGGTGCTGCACCTGTGGTGGAGTTCATGGCTGAGGGGCAAAGGCGTCTGGGTCTTACCGAGGCCCCTTTTTACCATCAGGGTAGGGAGAGTCACTCTTTAAGAGGCACTTTAGGAATAAGGACCGCTCTTGATCATTCTTTAAAGACTTGAGCTCTCAAAAATCTTACATTTCAGTTTTAAAAGCACAAACTTTAATTTCAATGTGTCTCATATCTACTTTGCTGTTAAAACTTTATACTTTTTAGGAGACAGAATGCCAGTGGTCAGTATATACACACGGATATTAATTCAGCTTCAAGATCTCTGTTCCATCAACAACAATATTAGTCCTGTAAAAGCAAAAAGGATGTGTTTTATTAGAGCTTTAGGAAGAAAAAGGAGTGATGGCCAGGTCAGCAGCATTGGTTTCTATTTTAATTATGACTATCAACAGCACTAGCCAAGCACTGAAAATCAAATGTCACTTAGATATTTGGCAGATACCTTTCTTTAGCATCCAGGTCCATGCACTAATTGCTGCATCTGTCAGACCAAACATAATAATTATTTAAAATATATTAATCTTCAAGATCCAGTTCCAAAATTTTCTAGAAACTCTGTAGGACGTCACCAGTGGCCCCCCTCTCTCCCCAACCCCAGCCAGTAAAGTAATGAATCCTCGGTGCTAAAATGCTGTCTGTCTTCAGGTACCATTATAGATCATGCTTGCTTTTTCTTTTCAAGTGTAAAATTGCATCCTGTGTTGGTCATGAAATTGAAATGACCTCTTTTTGAAGGCCACACATGATAATTGAAAGGGATGATTGCAGGTGTTAACAGGGCTCTTTTCTAAAGGGGAGGTGATTAAACTTTCAAAAACGTGTACAACTCAATTAAGTGGAAGATGTAAAGTAAGCTAGACCAAGGTTTCATAGGGTGGCCCAGTGCTGCCTGTCTAAATAGCATTACTGATGGGATAAATGCCATTCTTAGCTGAAGTCAAGGACTTGGACCCTAGGGTCCATTAGTTTTAAGTTTTTCGGTGGTCACAAGTTGCAACCTGACTCAGGTCAACTGTTGGGAAAATACATGTCTCTTAATTATCAAAGGGATTAGTGGAATGAATATACAGTATTAGCATACATTCTTTGTCCCTGGAAGCATAACTCAGAGCACTACCCTCCTGGTGGGAGCAGTGCTGTGTGTGTACATAGAGGCCAATGCTCACATATACATAGTCCTACATACAAACACACACAAATGACTACATAAAAGAGGAACAATTAGCAGACTATTAAAGGTCCCAATTACTTTCCCATTTCTAATGTTATTCATTTTTTAATAAATGTGAAAGCATAGTGATACACATCACTGACATGGAGTTGGGCTGACAATGAACTTTCTGATGTACTAGTAAAATACCTGGAACATTAAAGCATATTTGTAGCTATTCAAGCACATTCATATATATATACATACATACACACACACACACACACACACACACTAATAAAAGAGTAAGATGCAAATTGACTGTACATTCATGACACCCACCAGCCAATCAGGAGTGAGTATGCAAAATAACACAACAAAGATGGCGGGTTAATTTGCATACACAGGCACTGAGTGGCCGGGGGCGGGGCTGGACACTTGCGTTGTCGCCATGGCAATGATCCAGGCATTCTGCATCACCCCAGCTGCTCCGGGCCTCTGGGCAGCGTGGGAAGGCAGAAAGGCAGCTCCAGGCCGAATCGAAGGTGGTGCCAGCAGCCAGGGGAAGGAAGGCCCATTCTTGCACGAATCTTTGTGCATCAGGCCTCTAGTATATATATATATATATATATATATATATATATATATATATAGCCATTAATGACTGTAAAAAAGCAAGCTGCCTCTTTAAAAACTGTTTGAAATGGGAATTTCACCAACAATTATTTTTCCCCAATCTATGGGCATTAATTCACTTTATGATTATTAAAGGATTATCCCTTCCATACAAGGGATAATGGAAGAATGAAGAATTAGGCTAAATCTATGCCTATGAAAGGTGTCTTGAAGGATAACCTTGCTGTCCATCTGTCACTGTCAGTGTGACCTTGATTAGTCTGAAGCATAGCCATGCTGGGAATGTCTAGGTCTGCATCTATGGCAAGGATGGTCTCAGTTATAATTCAATCCTTTGGCAAAATTTCCATTAGTTGCAATAGGTACACTTCAGAGATATAAGGGTATAAAAGTCTCATAATTTTTGCCATCAAAGAATACATTCTATAAACAAATATCAATTGTTTTGCTAGTGAAAAATGATAAGCATCTTAAGAGAGGTATGGATAAGTGGCTGTGGACATTCAGAAAAGGGCATGATTATTAATAATTGACCACCAAAGGGCAGACGCTCAACCCAGGAGCTGCCCCCTAGTGGTCAGTGCACTCCCACAGCCAACCTCCCGTGGCCCCTTCCCCCAGCCGGCCAGCCCTGATCTGCCCGGGGTGGTCGGCCAACCTCCCATGGTCCCTCCCCCTGCACTGGACAAGATGGCCCAGATCAGCCCGGATCGCCAGCCAGGCCAAGGGACCCCATCTGTGCACAAATTTGTGCACTGGTCTCTAATCATGGTATAAATGAGAATTGTGAGGGTAGGGCTAACATTCAAGTGATGTGGCTAACAGCTAGTTAGAGACAGAGCTAAAACTATAAGCAGCTTCAAGACAAGTTCTATTCCTAATCCACTTATAGTACTTACATGCTGAAACCAAGAGATGGCAGTGAAAAAAACCCCCAGAAACTTAGCCTTCAATTCTTCTTTTCCAACCAAGTGTTTAAAACAACTCGGCTCCAGACAAAACATTTTAGAAAACAGAACGTGAGGTATTGAATAGAATTCTGGTTTGAGCATCAAAATATGTAAAGGTTTGCCACATCGGTTCATTTCATGACACAAGGTCAGGCATTGAATTTGTTTGTATCTCATTTGTTAACCTGGAAAATGAGCATAATTATGTTTTCTCCCTTCCTCAATGACAGAGATAGCATAAGGCTAAATGAGTCACAGTATTATTATCTCTGTATAACTCTGATAGAGAAGAGGAAGAACACAATTTGCATCTAGTCTAGAAGCTGATTAAGCCATCTCTTACCTTTGCTGTTTGCAGTTAATAGCAGAGAGGCCTGATTTGATCTGTGCTATCGTGTAATCTTGTCATTGTGAGGTTCTTCAGAAGGAACAGTGTCAGGGCCTCTGTTGTAAATGTGCCCTCTAATTCTTTTGAGGAGGGAGGAGAGAAAAGGAAAATTATGGCATAAACATGCTCTAAATTTAAGTCGATTTTATTTCCGGCTTTATATTTGGACAATCTTATAACATGTAAAATGCTTTTTTAAAATTTTACATGTGAAACTAAGAGAGTCAACATCTACCAACCTGGTAATAAAAATATAATTTTTATCGAAGTTCAATCATGTCTTAGCAAATGCTACCACCCCCCATTGGGAAGCTTCCTACAGTGACTATCCCTTGGTCCTTTTTATGTCTTAGATACAAGTTCATTCACTGAGAGATGTGATCTGGTCCAATAGAACTTGAAAAAAGTACATGTGATTGTATCTTCTCCGTGGGTTGTCTCTTGAAATATCAGTCAATTAGGCAATTCAACCTGCCTAGTCTAGCAACATTGCAATTGAATAGGAAACTGGAACAGAAACGATACAGATTTATAGATATTCTGTGAATAACAATTACAGTGACATCCATTTGGCACACAGTTGTTCATTGTTACAAAATCCACAACTGATATATGTTTGCAGGATTGGTTTAATCCCTTGCACCTCAGATAGAGGTTTTGGCACCAAAATCCTTTCCTGCTTTACCAAGAAGTAAACAAAATCTTAATAGAGAAAATAGTTTAATTCTGATGACGCAATCATTTTTTTCCAGGCACTGTTGTTGATGAAAAACAACCCATAAAAAAGGCACATAAGAACATATAAAACTATATAATCATACATAGCAAATAATTAGTTTTAATACCATTTAAACATGTCTGGTTTTGTAATCTTTTTTCCTTTTGTAAACCTTTTTATCTGGTTACAGTACTGTAATTTTTTTGAATTTATGTAATTATATCACAACTTGATAGGTCTTCTAGCAATATTTAATACTATCTCAATTTAAAATAATGCATAACTCTTTTTGAAAGGAGTTTAAGCACAATTAGTATTATCTTTTATTTCTGTAAACACTTATCTCAAATCCCCAAATACAATAACTACGGTTACTTTCCACCATCAATGAGTCCTTTCAGATTTGAGTCTCATTTCCTGAACACCTATAATGGTTCAGTCACTGTAATAAATGCTTTGTATGTACTTAACTCTCATATAAATTCTGTGATGTTGGTAATGTTATCTCATTTTGATGGGTGAAGAAACAAAGGTACAAGAATTCTGCAGTTTTTCTATTATCATATGCATAGCAAGCTGCATAGTTTAAACAAATGAAAGTGAAGTTAAATAGAGTAAAAAATTTAACTTAACAATAAATATTGCACAACCCAAATTAAAAATGGAAAAAATATTTTCCTGGCCGATTGCTCAGTGGTTGAGCATCAACCTATGAACCAGGATTGATTCCTGGTCAGAGCACATGCCTAGCTTCTGGACTAGGTCAGTGGTCGGCAAACTCATTAGTCAACAGAGCCAAATATCAACAGTACAATGATTGAAATTTCTTTTGAGAGCCAAATTTTTAAACTTAAACTTCTTCTAACGCCACTTCTTCAAAATAGACTCGCCCAGGCCGTGGTATTTTGTGGAAGAGCCACACTCAAGGGGCCAAAGATCCACATGTGGCTCGTGAGCCGCAGTTTGCCGACCACTGGACTAGGTCATACAAGAGGCAGCCAATCAATGATTCTCTCTCATCATTGATGTTTCTCTCTCTCTCTCCCTCTCCCTTCCTCTCTGAAATCAATAAAAATATTTTTTTAATGGGAAAAAATTTGAATAGACATTGTTCCAAAGAAGATATACAAATAGCTAAAAAACACATTAACATCATCATTAATCATGAGGGAAATGCACATAAAAAACACTATGAAATACCACTTCACAGCCAGTGGGATGGCAAGAAGCAATCAGCCACTAAGATGGCTATAATTAGCAAGTGTTGGTGAGGATGTAGAGAAATTGGAACCATTACAGATTGTTGGTGGGAATGTAAAATGGTACAGCCGCTGTGGGAAAAAGTTTGACAGTTCTTCAAAAGTTAAATACTCTATAGAGTTATCATATGACCCAGCAACTTCACTCTTGGGTGTCTACTGAAGAGATACAGCTAATGTTGAAAGCAGCTAATGCTTCAGTTGGAGGTGGGGTTTCATCTTTGTTGCCCTTGACCCATCATAGTTTAGGAAAGTTTGAGTCACTGAAAAGCTACTTTGTAAATTTGTGAACATGTGTACTGCAATGTGCCCTACAGTGACAGTGAACTTATGAGTCTTCTAAATTATGGTTACAATATTTTTCAAAATGGTAGGGAATTTTTAATCAACATATTCAACTCATGGAGCAAGAACTGAAGTTTTGAAATTCTAAGCTATTTTCAATTATTGAAAAAAAACTTGCAAACAAGAAGATTGAAATTTTTTGTACAAAAGCAAGAGAAGAATGATCAAGTGGGATTTACTCTGGGGATGCAAGGTTGATACAATATTAGCAAATCAATTAATATGATACACCACATGAACAAAATGAAGGATAAAAACCTCATGATCATATCAAAAGATCAGAAAAAGCATTTGATAAAATCCAACAGTCGTTTGTGCTAAAAACTCTCAGCTAAATGGGAATAGAGGGAGCATATCTCAACCTAATGAAGGCCATATATGACAAATCCACAGCCAGCACCATACTCAATGGGCAAAAACCATAAGCATTTTTCTTGGGATTGGAAATAAGACAGGGATCTCCATTTTTATCACTCTTATTGAACACTAGAGGCCTGGTGCATGAAATTCGTGCATGAGGGTGTGTGTCCCTCAGCCCAGCCTGCACCCTCTCCAATCTGGGACCCCTTGAGGGATGTCCGACTGCCCGTTTAGGCCTGATCCTACTGGGATCAGGCCTAAACGGGCAGTCGGACATCCCTCTCACAATCCAGGACTGCTGGCTCCCAACTGCTAGTCTGCCTGCCTTCCTGATTGCCCCTAACTGCTTCTGCCTGCCAGCCTGATCACCCCCTAACCACTCCCCTGCCAGCCTGATTGATGCCTAACTGCTCCCCTGCCAGCCTGTTTGCTCCTAACTATCCTCCCCTGTAGGCCTGGTCACCCCTAACTGCCCTCTCCTTCAGGCCTGGTCACCCCTAACGTCCCTCCTCTGCCGGCCTGGTCACCCCTAACTGCCCTCCCCTGCAGGCTTGATCGCCCCCAACTTCTCTCCCTTGCAGGCCTGGTCCCTCCCCACTGCCCTCCTCTGCTGGCCATCTTGTGGTGGCCATCTTGTGTCCACATGGGGGCAGTCATCTTTGATCACATGGGGGCAGCCATCTTGTGTGTTGGAGTGATGGTCAATTTGCATATTATTCTTTTATTAGATAGGATTAGATAGGATAGAGGCCTGGTGCATGGGTGTGGGCCAGCTGGTTTACCCTGAAGGGTGTCCCAGATCAGGGTGGGGGTTTCCTTGGGGCATGGGGCGGCCTGGGTGAGGGGCCTGTGGTGGTTTGCAGGCTTGCCACGCCCCCTGGCAACCCAAGCAGAGGCCCTGGTATCTGGGATTTATTTATCTTCTATAATTGAAACTTTGTAGCCTTAAGTGGAAGCCAAGGCAGGCTGGTGTGTGCGGAAAGCTTGGCTTCCTCCATTGCCAGGGAAACCCAAGCCTCCTGCTCTCTCTGTGGCTGCAGCCATCTTGGTTGAGTTAATTTGCATACTCGCTCCTGATTGGCTGGTGGGTGTGGCTTGTTGGTGTAGCGGAGGTACAGTCAATTTGCATATTACTCTTTTATTAGATAGGATAGTACTGGAAATTATAGCCACAACAATCAGACAAGAAGAAGAAATAAAAGGCATCCAATTTGGACAATAAGAAGTAAAACTGTCACCATTATTTGCAGATGACATGATACTGTATACAGATAACACTAAAGATTCCACCAAAAAACTACTAGAACTGATAAATGAATTCAGTAAAGTAGCAGGTAGTAAAGAAATATCCAGAAATAATATATATGTATATCTGTAAAATGAACTATCAGAAAGGAAAACTAAGAAAACAATTCTATTCTTAATTGATTCAAAAGGAATAAATTACCAAAGAATAAATTTAATCAATGATGTAAAAGACCTATACTCAGAAAATTATAAAACACTGAAGAAAGAAACTGAGAAAAATGCAAAAAAGTGGAAGCATATTTGGAACCATAAAGGACTCCAAATAGCAACATCAATCTTGGAATAGAAGAACAAAGTTGGAGTACTCATGCTACCTGATATCAAACTATACTAGAAGACCATAGTGATCAAAACAGCATGGTACTGGCATAAAAACAGAATAGAAAGCCCAGAAATAAACCCTCGCCTTTATGGTCAATTAATATTTGACAAAGGAGGCAAGAACATGCAATGGGGTAAAGACAGTTGCTTCAATAAATGGTGTTGGGAAATTTGGACAGATACATGCAAAAAATGAGATTAGACCACCCTCTTGCACCACACACAAGAATAAATTCGAAATGAATTAGAATCTTAAATGTAAGGACCAAAACCATAAAAAAACATATAGGCAGTAAAATCTTGGACATTTATTGAAGCAATATTTTTTCTGATATGTCTCCTCAGGCAAGGGAAACAAAAGAAAAAATAAGCAAATGGGACTACATCAAACTAAAAAGTTTTTGCACAGCAAAGAAAACCATCAACAAAATGAAAAGACAACCCACTGAATGGGAGAATATATTCACCAATGATACGTCTGAGAAGGAGTTAATATTCAAAATTTATAAAACTCAACCCCCCAAAAATAAGCAATCAAATTAAAAAGTGGGCAAAAGACCTGAATAAACACTTCTCCAAAGAGGACATGCAGATGGCCAATAGACATTTGAAAAGTTCATCATCACTAATCATCACGGATATGCAAATTAAAACTACAATGAGGTATCACCTTACACCTGTCAGAATGGCTACTATCAATAAATCAATAAACAACAAGAGCTGGAAAGGATGTGGAAAAGAGGGAACCCTAGTGCACTGTTGGTGGGAATGCAGACTGGTGCACTCACTGTGAAAAACAGTCTGGAATTTCCTCAAAAAATTAAAAATAGAACTGCTGTTTGACCCATTGATCTCACTTCTGGGAATATATCCTAAGAGTCCTGAAACACCATTCAGAAAGAATATATGCACCTCTATATTCATAGCAGCATTGTTTATAATAACCAAGATCTGGAAACAGTTCAAGAACCCATTAGTAGATGTTCAGATAAAAAAGAAGTGGTGCATTTACACAATGGAATACTACTCAGTTGTAAAAAAGAAGGAAATCTTACCTTTTGTGCCAGCATGGTTGGACCTGGAGAGTATTTTGCTAAGTGAAATAAGCCAGAGAAAGCAAAATACAATATGATTTCACTTATGAGTGGTATCTAGTGAGCAATATAAACAAACACACAAAATAGAAACAGCCTTATAGATACAGAAAACAGATTGACAGCTGTTGGAGAGGAGCAGGATTGGTGGGATGGTTCATAAATTTGAAGGGATTAATCAAACAAACAAAAAACCCTCAGAGACAAAGACAACAGTATGATGATTACCAGAGGGAAAGGGGTTAGGAGGAAGGAAGAGGTGGTAAAGGGGAGATAAATGGTGTTAAATGTTGACAGAAAGAGACTTGACTTTGGGAGGTGAACATACAGTAGAATATACAAATGATGTATTATAGAATTGTACACTTGAAATCTTTGCATTTTTATTAACCAATGTCAGTCAAATACACTCAATAAAAATTTTTTAAAAAAGAAAAATATTTTATCATCCAACCATACAAACTAAACACCTTAACTTCTTTCTCTTGTTTATCCCCAGGGTTTAATAACTGAGCTATTTTCTTCTTTAAAACAACTAAATCAAGCATGTCAAACTCAAAGGCTAACATGGGCCAAATAAACGAGGCATGCAGCCCGCGGGCCATGAGTTTGACATGCTTGATCTAAATTATTTACTTTCTCTCCAACTAGCTTCCTATCCCATGTTAGCTCTTGACTTTGGACAAGTTGTCTTACTGCTCAAAACTCTAGTTCCATATCTAGAATGGGAATAAAAATAGGTTATAACATTATTGTGGGTTATACTACAATATAGTATATCATGGCTTATAACATTATTGTGAGGATGAACTGAGATAATATTTGAAGAGTGCAGAGTACCCTGCCAGGCACAGGCACAGAGCATGCTGTCTATTACTGCTCACCTTAGTTTAGTACTTATCATCTCTCAGTAGAAATTATACCATATTGAAAGTCTTCTAACTGACCTTCTGTGATATTGTCTTTTAATTGATTATCTTCTTTATGACCAAAATTACAGTATTATCCCCCAAACATAAATATGCCCATGTTTCCCCCTATTTCTTATAGTAGCCCCAAGTCTTTAGGATGTTTACTTAAGAGGTACCTGTGCCATTCATGAACTTGTCACTAAGAATACAGAGATAATTATGCCCAATTGTTGCCTTTAAACAGCATTTGGCATAGTAAGGAATACAGACCCATAAGCAATGTACAATGAAAGTGGTACAGAGGCTCCTTGAGTTATGATGTGGTATGTCTGATAAACCCATTGTAAATTGAAATATCCCAAGCTGAAAATGCATTTACTCCACCCAATCTACCAAACCTCATAGCTTAAGCCAGCCTACCTTGGTGTGCTCAGAACACTTCCAATAGCCTAAAATTGGGCAATTATCTTGAGTTTCATCTCAACAGTAATTACTTTCCTCTTCTTATTTTTTACCAGAAGCAGGAGACACAGATGGCTGTTTTGCAGACATGATGGGATGCAAAAACACAAAACACAATATCCAAAAAATGCTGGCAACACATTACCCTGTAATGTCTCAGTTGCTTACACTCGTGATGCCATGCCTGACTGGGAGCTTGGGCTGGATGCTCCTTGCCAACATCATGAGAGAGCATATCACACCGCATATCGCAGCCAGGGAAAAGATCAAATCCATGTGTATACCTTTTGCTCCATTTTAAAGTAAAAATTGTAAGTTTAATCATCATAAGTCAGGGGTTCCCTGCGCATGTAAGGTACAGAAGTTGTGTGCAAGGTTGAGTGATTAACTGCATTAAGAGTGATGGTGACAGCGGAGAAGAGGAAGGTGAAAACACACACGGGGAAGGTGACACCTTAGCAGGGTTTTGATGGGAAAATATAGCTTGGACTCAATCTGGTAGGCAAAGAGGCTTCTAAAGGGTTCTTTGGCTTTGTGGAGGGAGGATTTGAGGGGCCAGACGAGTTCGGTTGACAGGGAAAATGTAGAGGAGAAAATGAGAAATAGGCAGTCCTCCAGCCCCAAAGGGAGCAGACGGGGAGGCCTTCGTTTCTGATGAAGATGTCAACTAAGATCCAATCCCACATGTCATAGCTGGTGACTCAGCTTTACCTTCTGACCTTTCCCTAATAAGTCCCCCTTTTGTTGCCCCCTCCCTTTTGTTTAAATGGGCTCCATATAACCTAAAAACAAAATCCAAATCAAACAAATAAGTTATTCAGAAAGAACACACAGAAAGAATTCCTTGGTACACACTGAACATCTAGCCAGAGCTAACATTTATTGAGCCGTGTAGCTCAGAGTGCTACAGACCTGCTATTAATAAAGGCCGTTACGACCCTTGCTTTTAAGATGAACAAACCGAGGCATAGAGGTTACACGGTAAGTTAGTGATGATGGTTAGGATTCAAACCCCAGTCTGTCTGGCTGCAGGCTGCAGAGCCTGTGTTCACAACCATTTTCCTCCCTGCCTCTTATAACCGCAGCCCCCCCCCCCCCGCCCCCCCATCACCTTCCCCACACAAATAAAGTCCTGCGTCCTGGGCTTCACTCATTCCCAGAACCTGCCACAGTGCGTGGTCTCCCTGTAATTCTTTCTCCTGAAGGTTCACTGCCAAAACTCTCCTCACCCTTTCGATGCAGCCTAAATATCAACAATGCCCTCGGGCCTCTCTGCCACTGCCTCTCCCCCAAGCCCCTCCCTACACAGCAGAATAAATTACTCCCCTTAGGAGCCTTATATGTGCCTGCATTTTGATGCACTGTCTCCATTAGTTAACATGCTTATTTCTCCACTACGTTTTGATCCTTAGCCAGGAGGAAGCACAGCGTCTGTTGCATTGTAGGTGAATGCTTGGAATTAACAGTCTTGGGAATAAATAATGGGGGAATCAATAATGCTGGTGAATATTGGAGACATCAGCATCAAATAATGCTTTTCCAGAGCAGAATGGAGTGTTTTCCACGTACTCAGTGGAGCCTCAAATCTCAGGAAGAAAGGAACTTCAGAAATCCAAGCAGTGATGATTTGAAGATATTTCTTTTAGTCCACGTTCTCTATTTTCCAAAACACTTTTATTTTACTGCGATGGATGGACTAAGACGATCTACTTATGACTTCCCATAAGTCCGAGATGCCTCTCTGCTCCTTGACCTGCTTTAAGAGACACGTAGAAAACAGGATTTGCCCGCCACTCCCTTCAGTTACTGGTCGGACTGTGTTTGCACCCCAAAGCCCTCCACTGCCTCCTTTGTGCACTGCAGCTCTCCTCCCCACATTTCTCCTGCCTGGGTAACCTGCGCACCCAGCCCTCGTCACCCCGCATTGTCTCTGTGGTCCCATAAACTGTGCAATACCCTATTGCTAAAGGGCGCGTTCTGGGGCACTGGTCTTTCCCCAGACTGTGTCCTCATTTAAAATTTGGCTTCTATTAGGCAAAGGAGTTGGCTGTGAGGCACAGAGGCATATATTAAATGTTCTGGCTAGCATGCTCTGAATAAATCAGTATTCTTGTATATCTGGGCTGTGTACATGTAGTGAGAGCTCTGAACATGCTTTTGTTTTGTATCCTTAAATTGTTTTTCTTCTTTCCAGCTAACGAGCGATAGAATATTCTCCCAGACCTCGTTACCAAGACAGCAATGGGGATGCCTTCTGTTCTGTTGCCTTATAAAGTAAGCGATATCATTAGAATAAGACAAATTTGATTTTCAATTTGTTTGAAGATGTCATTTTCCCGTGCTGCCATCATTCTTGCCAAATGCCTTTCAGGATCTGATCCTTGTTTATTCTCTTGGGTTGCAATCAAGAATTGAGATCTACTCACCAGGGAATATGGACAGTGAGGCAAGACTAGCCAGACACCCACAAGAATTAAGTGAGATTTCAGGAGCCTGTAGTGCTTGTACACAGCAGCAATCGATAAGTGTATTAAAAATAAAACAAGCTTGAGAAACTGAAGAGCACAATTGAGGGGATTTAGAGGAATCTACAAAGAGATAAGAGTTTTAGCTGATTAATGAGAGGATATACTGACTTCCAGATAGCATCCAAGAGTACATCCCTTTAGCTACATTCCTCTAAGGGGCAAAGCGATGTTCAGTTCAGTGCCCTGGGAGCGTTAACTAGCAGAACACTGGGTGTGCAGCATGAGGAAGTGGCTGGGAACAAAGGGGAGAAGAAAGGAGGGATAGAGACATGTGGTTTGAACATTAAATCCTGATAGATGTTTTAGATGGAAACATGCACAAAAAACCTTGTGCCTTTAAAATATTTCATATTAAATATGAACTGTAGATGTTTATATGTAAACTGTGGGAATTAGCTGGCACATAAATGGTAGGGGAATATTCTGTGTGTGCCAAGTTAGAAATGGCAATACTATTGGAAAAATGCTTTCTCCATCTTAGAAAGTAGCAGGGGAAAGGGTGTATCAGTTTTGTTGAATTGGGAAATACAGTAGAAATCACAAACATGATGGAGGAAGATACCATCTCTTTCATAAGAGCCATGCTGAGAAAAAATATTTATTAAGGTTTTTTAAATAATCAGATTTCACTGTCTTGAAGAAAGATGAAGATTTTAGTTGCCTTTAATGCTACCAGCTGTGATCTGGTTGTTTTCAAGTATCAAAGCTTTGCATTTATTGCATTATAGGAGTTCTTAAGGCATTTAAAACACACACACACACACACCCACACACACACTTCACAGAGACTTAGAGAAAGTACTTATTTTCATACATGCTAAAATGGGCAAAGGTTTATTTAAAAAGTTTTGTCCATTCCTGAAGGAACACAAAAATGTATGAGAGAACTTGTAAGTAGGTGGAAAGCAGATCTACCAAGAGGAGGTCAATGGAATCTAGAGATAATTTTCATAGAGTAATAAATAGAGCAATTTAAACTATCTCTTGCCTACATTTTTTTTTGGGGGGGGATGGCATAAAGAAAGATTTTTTTGTTCGAGGAATATAGGTAATTTGCCTTTTCTCTACTTCATTTGTTTCAATAGATTAAGCCCAGGAACTCAAATGAGTCACTGGATATAAACATGGGTTTACTAGTAAAAGCAGTTTTTACAGCTATACAGCAGTCATTCTTCTGTCTCCAAGAACAACTTAGCTGCCATCCAATATGGGATTGTACCCAAATACTAAGCAAATCAGACTCTAATAAAAATGGTTCTTGAATAATCAATTGGTCCCAAAAGATCCTGACCCAGCTTCAGGGTGCCCATTGGTGTTCTCTGAGGTGACCAGCAGAGGGGTAATGAGGATTACCCCGATACTGAGCAGCATGAACCTTTCCCTGAACACCCCTCATGCTCAGTTTGTCTTGGACATGCTGTCTAGAGCTCCCCTTTTTTTGCCCCACCTGTAAATTTCTTTCAAGGACCAGCTCAAACAGGTCACTTAGCCTCTGATGCCCTGGTAAATTCTACTACCCTCTTTTGTGTATCCATAGCCTGCTGTTCACACTATATTTAAAGCTCTTTCAAATTCACACCTTTGATTCTCTCACTGCTCTGAGCACTGATTTAAAAATAGAGACGATAAGTTATTCATATTTTATATCCTCAGCTTTTAGCCCCATGCCTGGCAAGTAGGAACTGCTCAGGACTTAACTAATCAATGAGGGCTTTTTATACTTTTGACATCCAGTTTGACAACCAGGATGCCAGGCCAACTTTGACTGGGATAGTTTGAGTCAATTAGCACAGATGACCATGAAGATTTGTCTTGAGAATATTGAGAATTTTACTGCTCTATTTGTTATCTAAATCACCTATATCTATTAATTTTCCTCAAAAAGTGTTATATTTTATCATGGTTTGAAAAACATGACAGAACCTGCAGATTATATCATTTTGATACACTATATTGTATCTTTTTTCAAAAATATTATATCATACTCTTCTTGTTCTTTGCTCATACACTTTAGTATAAAGGTAAACTGGATGCACAATATCTGTAGTTAGAGTCTAGAAATGAAGGAAAATACCCAAGTTCTTGTAGTATTTGCATTTCAAATATTTCTTATGGCTCTCTAACACACAGTATGACCTTCATATTGTGAATTACCTACATGGGCAGGGAAAAGAAGTGGCACCCCCATAATTCTGATGTTGGTACGCTTGAAGTTGTCCCAGAGTCTTCTTACACTATCTTCAACTTTTTGGATTTTTTTTTTTTGCTTTTTGCTTTTTCGGTTGAGTGTTTTTTGCTTCTTTGTATTTCAATTCTTTGACTTGATTCTTGTGTTCCTCTAGTCTGTTTTTGGGTCTCTGTATAATATTTTTTATTTCAGTCAGTGTATGTTTAATTTCTAGTTGGTCCTTTTTCATATCTTCAGGGTCTCGTTATATTTATCGGCCTTTTCTAGGATATTCTTGAAAAGCCTTATAACCGTGGTTTTGAATTCTATATCCAGTCGTTTGTTTTCCTCCATTTCTTTTGTTTGTGATCTGTTTCTTTGACGCCGCATTTTCACTGCTTCCCTGAGTTGGTAGGGTAAATTTGTGTGCTAGGTTTCCTATATGGCCCAGTGGGTCGGCCTCCCCAGTTAACCTGAGGTGGACACTCTTGGTGCACCCCTTTGTGGACTGTGTGTACAGCCTTGTTGTAATGAAGTCTTGATTGTTGTTGGTATCACTGGGAGGAATTGACCTCCAGGCCAGTTGGCTGTAAGGATCAGCTGTGTCTATGCTGGGAGAAGTTCGGTGCTGGAGACAGCCTTATAGGATTAGACTTGCCAAATTGCAATAGCCTCTGTGCTCAGCTTGGATGGGGTGGAGTCTCAGGGCAGAGCAGACAGTCTTGGCTTCCCGTCAGCCTTGCCCTTGTGCACACGCGCAGACCTCTGCCTTCCCAGCTTCCGAGTCTCCGCCCCAGAGTCCAGACTCCCCCCACAAGAGCGTGGGTCCCCAGGGGCTCGCCTGGAACTGGGGTTCAGTGCAGTCAGAACTGGGGCTCAGTGCAGTCAGGAGCCTCTGACTCCCTTCCACTAGGGAAAGCCTGTGGCAACCTCCGCTGCCTTTGTGCGCACTGGCAGGCACGCTCCTTCAGACCTCTGCCTTCCCCGGCTCCCGAGTCTCCGCCCAAGAGTCCAGACTCCCCCCGTAAGAGCGTGGGTCCCCAGGGGCTCACCCGGAACTGGGGTTCAGTGCAGTCAGAACTGGGGTTCAGTATGGTCAGGGGCTTCCTTCCCCCTTCCACCAGAGAAAGTCAGCCAGGCTCTCAGCCGCCCTTCCTCTCTGTGCGCACAAAGACCCTTTGCCATACCTCCAATTCTCTGTGAGCTTTTCTCTTTCTTTCTAGTTGTAGAATTTTCACTCAGCCAGCTTTCCTATGGTTCTGGATGGTGTCCGTTCTGTCTTTCAGTTGTAGTTTTGAAATTGTTGTGTGAGGCAGCAGTTTAGGTGCTTACCTATGCTGCCATCTTGGTTTCTCCTCAGGCACATTTTAACGCAGAACTGGATAAACTATAATTACTGTGGTTATTTGGGGTAAAATATCAGCTTGTCAAGTTTACTTTCATTTCAAAGTAATTCATATTCTAATCCTATACTTTTTCTCCTAAGTTTGTTCTCTGTAGAGATGCATTAATATGAAATGCCTCCAAAAATATTCTAAAGAAGATTCTACATAATTTTGAAATTCCACTTAAAAAATTATCTCTTTAAAATGCTTGAATTTATGGTAGTATAAATTAAAAAATTCCTATGTTATAATAGATTTTACTTATCCAAGAACTTTGATAAAGTCAACTTTATTATTTTTAGGTGTGTGTGGGTTTTTTTTAAGTAACGGATGGTTGATAATTTTCACTTCCTCCTAAAGATTATGCCATATTTCCAGAGACATTTTTTTTCCATAGGGGAAGAAATGCTGAGCCCTGAGAAGTTCGTTGTGGCGTTGTATATGCCTACAGGCTGCCGGGCCAAGTGACCAAGCCACAGGGTGTGTGTGAGCATTTTCCTGGGGCCACATGTGTAGAGGTTTTATCCACAAGCAGAGTTTAACAACCGCAATGACGGTCATGTTCCTTAAAAATTCTGTTATCTGACGGTCCTATAAAAACTGCCCTCTCAATGAAACATTCTTCATTTTCTGGACATTTTGAACATCCTTGGCTAACTTTCTATGTTAGCTTGGCTTTATCACTTTCTACCAATAGTGGACTCACCCGAGGTTGGACTCTTACTGGAAGAATTCCATGGCACTATCTTTGCCTTCAAGGAGGACCAGAGCCTGAGTCATGGTGAACACTCAAAAGATGTGTTGAAGGAAAAGATATATTCAATTTAAAGACATACAACAAGGACATTTAAAATTTTCCAATTATTCTGGCCCCATAAGTATAAAATTGAGGATAAGAAATAGGTGCCATGAGAAATGTCTTTCCTGTGAGCCTAACAATTGATGAGAGATAAGGGATCTTTCATTGTGTGAAAGAGAACTTCCCAATGCCTCTCCTGGATACGGGGAATTTTTCTGATAACCATGTCTAAATAACCAGGAAGAGTGGCATGTGGTTTCATCAGGATCTACTAATAGAGTCTACTATGGTTAGGATGAATTTTAAAATTATTTTACCCTTGTCATTTCTTATTTTGTTTATGTGTGTTTGTCCCTTTATTTCTTAATTAGTGTTTGTCTATTTATTAAAAAGAAAACTTGATTTTTATTTTGATTTACTAATTAAGTGTATTAATTTTTCTTTTTGATTTCATTAACTTCTGTTTTTATTATATCCTTTGTGATTTCTTTTCTGTTTACTTTGTTGTTGTTTCCTTAAATTGGTAATTTGGTTCATTGGGGATTTTAAAAAATTTTTAATGTGTTTATTGTAAATTTTCTTCTGATCACTGCTTTTTATGTATCATAAATTCTGCTTTATTTTTTTCATTATTACTTTTTTAAGTACTCTTTTATTTCAGTCTTTATTCCTCTTTTCACCTAAGAATTATTTAATGTGCAATTCTTAAAGTTCTAGGAAGAAGGTCTTTTTAGGTTTTTGATTTTGTTAATAATGTCTAGTTGTATTGCATTGTGACCAAAGAGCATGTTTGTAATACATGTATTTCTCCAAATTTACCAATAATTGCCTTGTAACCAAATATATGATCAAAATTTTGTGAATATTCCAAATGCATGTGAAATGATACCTTTCCTACTGTCAGATGTAAAGAGTGATATCTATGTATATAAAAGCCAAGTGACCAGAAAAACCAGTCACTATGACCTGCACTTCGGTGGCCAACCAGCCCAATGGGGACTGGGCTGGCCAGCCAACCTCCTGAGGCCCCTTCCCCCAGCCATCCTGGCCCCCAATCAGCCCACCCATCCTGATAGGGGGTGGGGTAGGCCAGCCAACCTCCCACGTCCCCTCCTCCTGGATCCCACCTGTGCATGAATTCATGCACCGGGCCTTTAGTATATTTATAAGGACTGCTGTGTTGATTATACTGTGTATATTTTTTAGTCTTACTTATTTTTACCTATTTGACCAGGAATGTTAAAGTCTCCAATCGTTAGTATATTTTATCTTTTCTTTTTATCTTTACTCTGGGTCTCTTGCAGTTTTTACTTTTTAAAGGAAATTGGTGTGTTATTTGGTAATAGATATTTATAACTCTTTTATCTTCATTGCAAATTGTGGCTTTTGCATGGAAATTTGTCATTTGTCTCATTCAATATGCTTTCATTTGCATTCTATTTTTGTCTGATATTGGTATCACAATTCTGCTTTCTAAATGTTTCCCTTTGCCTACTATACTTGCTTGCTATTATTATATTTTTAGGCTTTCAAAATCCTTTCATTTTCCATAATTTTCTTCATATGGTATTTACTGAGATCTTGATATGTGAGCCAAATAAAAAATCTTTTTTTTTCAGACAGGTGAGCTAAGTTTTATTAATATTAACAGATATGACTGATATGTTTGTTCTTAGTTTTGTCATTTATTTTATATTATAATTTTAATGAGTATTATTGAACTTGCTATATTTCTTTATCTGTATTGTGTTTTCTCTGCTCTTTATTTTAAAAAATTATTTTGGTATGTACTAGTAGAAGCATTTTTATTTTTGTTCTATTCAGTCTCTCTTTGTTCTTATTCCTTTTGAATATACTTAGGCCCTATTTTCTTATTTAACCTTTAGTTATCTGGCTTGTCAATTTATAATTATATATGTTAACTCCCAATTATTGCCTATGAAACTATCAATAAGTTTATTTTACTTTCTTTTTTCTTCTCCTGAATTTAGTTACAGTATTGCTACTTTGTGAGAACATATAACACATAAAACATAGCCCACACTAAACAACATATAACATATTCTTTTATCCTTATCCCTATTTTTTTTAATCTTTCATCTATAATCAAATGCATGAACTGCTCAGAACCAGTCTTTTGTTGAGGTTTCTCCAGTACACCCTTGGTTTGATGAAACTCATCCTAAATTACGTTGTTCAAAATGGCTCTTGGGTACAGAATCCCCTAATCCAGTGGTCGGCAAACTGTGGCTCTCGAGCCACATGCGGCTCTTTGGCCCCTTGAGTGTGGCTCTTCCACAAAATACCACGGCCTGGGCGAGTCTATTTTGAAGAAGTGGTGTCAGAAGAAGTTTAAGTTTAAAAAATTTGGCTCTCAAAAGAAATTCCAATCATTGTACTATTGATATTTGGCTCTGTTGACTAATGAGTTTGCCCACCACTGCCCTAATCTTATGCATGTTTAAAATTCTTTTCCTGTAGACTTGGGAGTTAAAAGATAGTCTGGATATTTATTTTGAAAAGTCTTATGCCAGTTTAACTCTCCCTGCCCTTCTAAGTTATTTTCTCTTTTTGCCTGGAGGCCCTGAGGTTTTTCTTCTCTTTGAGTTTTGAACATATTACTAAGGTAGATCTCAGAGCTGATTGTTGCAAGTCAGTTTTTCTTCCTACAGAGTCAGCCCTTTCAATTTGTAGCTTAATGCTTTTTTACTTCTAGAAAGTATTTTTAGATTAAATTTTATGTTATAATTTAAAGTATAAGTTCTGCTCCATTGATTCATCTTTTGTGGGGATTCTAATTATACATAAATTATGTCTTCAATTTAACCACTTTCTTTTGGACACATGTTACTTCTTATTTTTTTCTTCTTTTCATTTTATTTTGTATGTGATCCTTCTTATCTTTAGTGCCCTTCATTAAGTTTTCACTCATAATTATTTCTTTTTCACCATCTCATTTGGCCCTCATTATTGATATGATCTTACCTTTCCTTCTATTTATGTTCTGAGTTCAAATAACTTACTTTTCTTTTTGTATTTTGTCCATTTCTACTTTTGCTTTCTCAATTTTAGATTAGAGGTGTTTTTCATATGTCCGAATTCTTATGTGGGGATAATTTGACTGTTCAAGTTTTTCTCTGATACTTCATTGTTTATTTGGGGGGATGGACAGATAGTTTCCATTAATTGAATTGTTTAAATCATTTTATGTTTTATTTTTAATCATTTTGAGTATATATGATGCTTGCTTTCATCTTGATATTTCTGATAAAAGGACCGTTTGTTTAAGATGCTTTGCAAGATTTTTTTTTAAAGTGTCTGAACTCTTTAGTACAATCATGCTAGATCAAATTAATGGTCTCAGTTCTCTTTCCCTCTCTGTATTCATGTTCTTTTTCATGTGACCTTTGAGTTCTTCCTATCGTAGATGTAAGTTGCATTTTGCACACAATTTAAGGGAAGGGATTTTCATGAAACCCCTGAAGCTCATGAGTGCACCACAGGTTCAAAGACTTGGATGCACTGCCCAGCAATTGCAGAGCTTCTTCCCACAGGCAGAACCAGCGTTAGTGAAAAAACAAGGAAATTAAACTTAGGCTGTCTGAGCAAGCAAAAAACCCATGGTAGCAGATCAATTTGAACCAAACACATTATTGTTTTTTGAATCCTTTGGGCTAAACTCTTCTTTTAGTCTGAGCTAAGTATAATTTCTTCAAGCCTCTACTGCACTTCAAAGGTTCAGATAAAGTTAGAGAGCTGCTTTAAGATTCATATTAATTCTCTTGGCAAAGAGCCAGCTCATATAATTGAGTGATTCTTTATTCTCTTCAGGACACTTTCTCTGGTTCAGATTTTTCTTGCTGACAGTTTTCTGACTTTATGAACACATAGGATACTATGAACATAAATGCGGGTGAGAATCTATGCATGAAAATCATCCAAAGCGCCCTAGCCGGTTTTGCTCAGTGGATAGAGCGTTGGCCTGTGGACTGAAGGGTCCCGGGTTTGATTCCAGTCAGGGGCATGTACCTTGGTTGCGGGCACATCCCCAGTGGGAGGTGTGCAGGAGGCAGCTGATTGATGTTTCTCTCTCATCAATGTTTCTAACTCTCTATTCTTCTTCCTTCCTCTCTGTAAAATATCAATACAATATATTTAAAAAAAAAAAAAGAAAATCACCCAAAGCATCTTTTGTGGACAGATGAACAGGGCCCAGGGGATATGGCATTATCCAGACATAATTTATTAGATTTTGTTTTCATAGTTAAGTCTGACATAACAAAATGTTACAGGTTTTTTATTTTAACAAAGCATTTCACTATACGATCTTTTGAGAATATGATAATATTGCCTTGACTGGCTTTTATGTCTTAGAGGAGAAAAGAAAATCTGGAGATATTCATTTCCCTGGGCTACAGCGTGTTTCCTAGATTGAATGCTGTAATTGCTCTCAACCTTAGACTCACCTGGGAACATTTAGCAATATGTTCATACTCAGCCGCACACAGACTCAGCTCTTACTACATATGAGACATTGTGCTAAGCACTAAAGATAGAGGAACAAGACCTAGGTACTCCTTTCAGAACATCATATTCTATCCAAAGGCCAAAAAATTAGCAGCCTATGGTTTAATTTGGCCTGAAGATGAATATTATATTTAGCTCATACACGGTTGGACTCCAAAATTTTAACTTAGTGGCAAATATTTTTTCACATAAGTTAATATGTTTTTTCAGCCTTAAAAACATCAGGCTATACAGCAGCACTGAGCTCAGGTTATACATGACTACCATCAGCTGGACAATGCTCCTCCTTTAGAAGGTGCAGAGCCCCGCCTACTTCTACCTCGTCTAGACATTCCTGCTGTTTGTGACACCTTGTAAGCACAGGAGTCTGAGACATGTGGCCAAGGTGGAATAGAAAAAAGTAGATCCAGTTGGTAATTACATGGCATAAGAAAGGCTATGATAGATGCAATTACATGAAGCTGTGGGACATGGTGTGTATGTGTGTGTGCGGAAGAGTATTTCTGGAATTTTTTATTAACGTCTTACGTTAGGTTGCATTTCTTTAATGAGATTGATTTGCTGGTTATCCAAAAATACACAAAGGATGCAACCTCATAGCAAATTGTGAACTCAATCTAGCATGATTTAGGCACCTGTCCCTTCATGAGGCAATCTACAATTCTATTCACTGTCCACTAAGTACTTATCATGCACTGTGCACTCAAGTACACACTAGGTTTTATTTATGACATCTCGGAGATTGGCTTCAGTGCCATTGTCCTCTCTGTTCAGGTATCTCTACACTTTCTAAGTGTTGGTGATGATTTATTTGTTGTTACCATCTCAGAGGTATATGAATGCTTATCAGAAATACACAACTAAAAAGAATAGAATCTTAACAGTAAAATGTTCTTCACTATGAAAAGTCAATATCTGGAAGCAGCTGCCTATCCAATTAAGTCATATAGACTTGGCCATTCATTTCCTTTTGAGATAAGCTTTGACTGAGTGCTTGGAGCAAGATAGATAAATTGAGTAAAAGAGAAAGAAATGGGGTAGAATAATTAGACCACAAAGAGCTTGTTAACCTAAAAATAAAGGGGAGCCAAAGTGGGAGGCAATAAGCATTTATTTGAGATTTTTTTTAAAAAGCTATTTGGGAAAAGCACTGATTCTGAAACCCAAATCATTTTCAGATTAGGAGACAAAGGCAAGGGGTGTTTATGAGAAAGGGAAGGGAGACAGTTATGTACATGGAAGGAAGGCAATTCTATTGGTGCAAAAAAAGCTAACATAGCAACACTAATTCTAAACAATGTTTTAGAGTCATATCATAATATCTGCTTTCTTGCTATCTTTGCAAACAGTTCTTTGGGACATAATGTTACTTTAGGCCCAGTCCAAAGGTTATCTTGTCCTGTTTTAACATTCCAGAGGTTTGAGGAGTCGGACCTGCAAGGCAGTTCCCCTGGGATGGCAAGTCTAGCTCCCTTTTAAAGTGGCTCAATTTACATATGTACCTTTAGATAAGCTCTGGGATGTCCCCCAGGAAGGGGAGAGGGAGAGGAACATACGGGAAGAAGGACTTCCCAATTTTTATTGGAATTTCACCTGGGTCTTATCTTGTTCTATTGTATTCACATACAACAAAAATGATCATCTCTGCACATTGGAGAAATACAGTGGCAAACTAGCTGTTTGCTTGCCAGCAAGCTCCATGTGTGTTTGTGTCCTGAAAAAAACCCAAGTTGTTAACACTGAGGCTTCAATCCAGAAACATCATTTAAATGACATTGTTATCAGAGAATTGTGTGGATTGCCCTTCTCCTTTGCTAGTGGAAGTGGGGTTCTTGGGGTACCACTGGAATAAGAATTTCCAGAGGCTCCTATAGGAGGATGGGATGTGGTAGAAAGCTTTATTTGTGTGGAATTATATCCCTGGGTCCCATTTCCCTTAAACCAGTCCTGGAAAATGTGTAGCTGGGGATCCAGCTGAGCTAAAAGCAAAGCCAGTGTCCAGAGTTTCCTTTCCAAGGTGGAGCTGGGTCTGGAACAGCATCAGACTAGTTCCAGTCCATCAGTCCATTGTGTGTGGGATCCACATGGCTGTGGGCCATGTGGGCAAGTGCAGAGCATGACAGCCCCACAAGCCAGGAGGCAGGTGTGAGCAGTAAGAAAGGAAACTCCTTTGTTCAGGAGCTGTGTTTCTCAGATTTCACGCCCTTGCAGTGGCCATGCCCATTCTAGCCCATGACCTGCTCCCAGGTGTGACTGATAGACAAGTGCCTTCTCTACGTCACCCAGACTTTACTGTGTATGCCTATAATATTCAGCCTTCCCTAAGCTCCTTTCCAGTTAATTAATAACAGGGTTAAATACAACAATATCAACATGATATCTATAACTAAGGAGTGTGATATTGATGTTTTTTTATTTTATTAAAAAACTAGAGGCCCGGTGCATGAAAATTTATGCACTGGAAGGGGGAGTCCCTCAGCTTGGCCTGCCCCCTCTCACAGTCCAGGAGCTTGGCCTGCCCCCTCTCACAGTCCAGGAGCCCTCAGGGATCGGAGGCAACCTGGCAATAAGGGGAAGGCAACGCCCCCATCACACCTCTGCTGCCACCTCTGCTGCTGCCACTGCAAGCCTCTGCTGGCCCTGGTTACCTGAGCCTCAGGCGGCCCTGGGTGACTGGGCAGCTGCCATCTGAGGCTTGCCTGTGCCTCAGGCTGGCCCTGGGTGGCTGGGGGTCAGAGGGGACTGGGGGACTCCGGAGGCAGGCATGTAGAGTGGCCAGACCCTCCTGGGGGCGGGCCTGGCCATGACGCACACCTGCCGCCCCGGTGGGACTGAGGGAATGGGCACTGCCATCTTGTGGCTGTGGGCGCCACCATCTTTGAGGGCATGACAGTCAATTAGCATATTCCCTCCTTATTGGCTGTGGGCACTGCCATCTTTGTGAGGGCATGACAGTTGATTAGCATATTCACTCTTCATTAGATAGGATTATTTTGGCCCTAGCTGGTTTGGCTCAGTGGATAGAGTGTTGGCCTATGGACTCAAGGTTCCCAGGTTTGATGCCGGTCAAGGGCATGTGCCCTGGTTGGCAGCTCAATCCCCAGTAGGGGGTGTGCAGGAGGCAGCCATCAATGATTCTCTCTTATCATTGATGTTTCTAACTCTCTCTCCCTCTCCCTTCCTCTCTGAAATAAATAATATATTTAAAAAAATTATTTTGTCCTAGCTGGTTTGGCTCAGTGGATAGAGCATTGGCCTGTGGACTGAAGGGTCCTGGGTTTGATTCTGGTCAAGGGTACATGCTCGGGTTGTGGGTTTGATCTCCAGTGGGGGGCATACAGGAGGCAGCCAATCAATGATTCTCTCTCATCATTGATGTTTCCATCTCTCTCTCCCTTTATGAAATCAATAAAAAAATTAAAAAAATTTTAATCCTCAGCTGAGGATATATTTTTTATTGATTTTTTAGAGAGAGAGAAAGGGAGAGAGAGAGAGAAACAAACAAACATTGGTGTGAAAGAGAAACATCGATCACACTTGACAGGGGGTCAAACCTACAACCTGGGTATGTGTCCTGACCAGAATTCCAACCCACAACTTTTTGGTATATGGGATGACGCTCCAACCAACTGAGCCACCTGGCCATGAATGTGATATTGATGTTTTACATGAATTATAAAAGGCCCAAGGGAAATAAAAGCCAAAAAGTATTTTCTTATGTTTCTTTGACACCAACTAGATTAATGTAAGCAAAATAAAATGCATATTGTACGGTATAAATTATGCAGTTTAAATTTATTGCCATTAAAGACAATGCATTGCCTCAGAAACCTGAGTGCTCTAGATTGATTTTTCATACCGGTAGAAATCATTACATTATTGTTTAATTCTTCCTTGCATCATGTCTGATTGAAAAAGCAGCAGTCACAAACAACTACATATTTAGACTTGTTTCTCTTCTCTTTACAATTTTCTATTTCTTTGTAATTACTGTGTTTACCTCCCCATTAAGAAAAAATAGTCAAAGAAAGGACAGTACTTAATTTCCTGCTTAGGCAGGTGGTGCTGTGCCAAAGATAAATGGTCCTGCATGAATAAGCTTTAGACTTGAATTTAAATCCCTGCCAATTTATTAGTTATCTTAAAAAGTGGTATATGACCTGCTAAATTTAAAATTTTAATTACAAAAGATAGTCACTTGGCAATGGAATAAGAGAATTGAAAGCGACTAAAATGCAAAAAAGCGCCAAGAATTTTTAGGTGTATGGGGGGCGCGGGATTGTACAGCATAAAAAGGTGAAAGGTAATTATAAATCACCACTGATAAGAAAAAATTGAAGAAAACAATATAAGAACATTGGCTGCAATGTTTCAAGATAATGACAAATATAGGTTTTTTCATAAGACATAAAAAAACATATTGAGATGCATGTTCTTTCTACTGCTCCTCATCTACCAAAAAATAGTTGGGATGCCTTAGTTATTAGTCCTAAATTTTATTTTAAAAATTAATTAACCTCTCTTAAGAAAATATTGCTGAAACTAAGTAATCATCAAAAGCCCTCAAATACAGGGTGGGGAGGAGAGAGAGAGAGAGAGAGAGAAAGGAAAAGGGAAAGAGAAAATGAACTCAGGGCAACTGTCTTTGCTTAGGTGACTTCTCCCAAACAAAGCTTAGAATAAGGGCTTATATCTCCGGAAACATGGAAATGGCCCCTGCGAGGTAGCTTTGTGTTGAGTATGTTTATCAGTAAGTGTGCTCTCTGTGTCAACATGTACAAAGGTGTGAGAGAAGTGGATTTGGACCAATGGGGAAGTTGAAATGTGATGCAGTTGCAATGGAGGCCTCATCAAATCCCAGAGCAAGTTTTCAATCTGAGTTGGTCTTGTAGAGTTGTTCCAAATTGGGGCAAGGGGTGTAGGCCTGTATGTCCCAATATGGATGAGTCACTGGGTATTACCTAGTCTTAGGAAAGTAGTACAGCCCTGAGTAATGCAGCATCTTCAGTCAAAAGCAAATTTTTAGAGAGCCATCAACAAGCAATATTTCTAATCCCTGAGACATGAGTGCTGTCATCCTCAGAGAAGCGCTGGATGAAGCACCACAGCATCCATTAAGCTTGCATGAAGGCTGAATATTTTGGAAGGTGGTCAAAAGAAAAAAAGATGGGAGTGGAAGACAGGGAAATATAAAATAGAGAGGAGCAGGAGGAAGTCAACTTGAGGCATTAGTGCATAATTGAGTTGGTCACTGCTGTGGGCAACTGGGGCTCCTTTGAGAATTCTCTAAAGAACTTGGCAGAAAGCACAGAAACACCCATCTGAAACATGGCAAATGGAAGCATTTATCAAATGGCTTCAATCCCCAGCAGAAAGGTTTATTCCAGGGCTGTTAACTCCCTCACACTCCTAGATATGTGTTTCTGTTAGAATAGCTGAACAGCCCTAGGTTTGGCTCAGTGGATGGAGCGTTGGCCCGCAGACTGAAGTGTCCCAGGTTCGATTCTGGTCAAGGGCACATACCTTGGTTGCATGCCCTGGTTGGGGTGCATGCAGGATGCAAGCAGACTCCTGTAGGACTCCCACATAACAGTGGCTAAAACATTATGGCAGAAAGTAAGAGCTACATGGTGTAACAGAGATGAAATGCTCTTAGATTACACCTGATGGCAACTGGTTGCCAGAGCTGGGGTCAGAGCAAAGCAGTGGGCTGAAATGATATCAGGTAGAGAGGATATCATATTAGTTCTACCTTTTCTATTCTTAATAACTACCTGCTAGAAGACCGCTAGTCTTTCTTGCTTATTTGGAAAACTCATAACTGAGAATCAATATTTATTAGCTTTATGTTCAGTTACATTTTGCCACATGTATTAACACCAAGAATAATCTGTCACATTTGAGCAAGAATGATGAACATCTTGGGAACTATTGAACTACAATCTAAGAATTCTAAGTGTTTTTCCCTTTTGATCCAAAGACATTTCATATGAAGTGTTAAGGTTTTTATATTGCTCTTTATGATGAAGAGTTTGGGAGTACAGGGGGTGGGAAAAAGTAGGTTTACAATTGTGAGTACGCTGTGGAAGCAATCCAAGTGCCCATCAATAGGTGAGTGTATACAAAAGTGGTGGTACAGCCTGGCCAGCATGGCTAAGTGGTTGAGTGTCGACCTGTGAACCAGGAAGTCGTGGTTTGATTCCCAGTCAGGGCACATGCCCAGGTTGCTGGTTTGATTCCCAGTGTAGGGTGTGCATGAGGCAGCCAATCAATGATTCTCTCTCATCATTGATGTTTCTCTCTCTCTCTCCCTCTCCCTTCCTCTCTGAAATCAATAAAAAAATATATATATATTTTTAAGTTGTCAATATTTTTGTAAACAGTTCTGATTTTTGGTTTATGTGACTATATTACCAAGGAAAGTAATGATCTTTTTAAACTAATAAGGATAAATCTTTTTCTATTTTGAACTATAAATGGTACTTTCTCAATATTTACCAACTAAACTTGATAAATTTAATGATTTATAATTGTGAGTGTTACTTTTACATGTGCTATATAATCCTGTTCATATCAATTATTTTCTTCAAATAAACATATTTGCAGTATTCACTTATTCAATATCTTTCTTTGCATTGGCTGTGGAATTGATCAGTCTTTCCTTCTACTTGCTTTAGTTGTCTAAATATACCCCTTTCATAAGGGAGTTTAATATACTAACATTGACATGTTTTTTTCACAATGATTTCCACTGTGACCATTTGTTGCTGTTTCATAAAGTCCATCAACTAGCTCTTGCACAAGAGACAATGAAGCTGCAGTTCATGTTTCAAAGTTAAAGCAAACACTTGACATTCTTCTCACACTTCAGTTTTACCCTTATGATTCATCTCTGCTTTCATTCAACCTGGGAAGGTGAAAATATCACCGGGTGAGTTCAAAAGAATGATTCTATTCATAGTTACTTCACTTATTAAATGATCATGGTTATGTGGCTTAACCCCTTGGAGACTGTTTTAAATTATAACAAAGATATAATCACAGTTATTCTGCATAAAGCACAAAGAAGTTATCATGACCAAATGAGATATTATCATATGAAGTACTTTAACAAAAGCAGACTTGTACAACTTTATGATATTACTAGAGGCCCAGTGCATGAAAATTCATGCACTGGAGGAGGGGGGGGGGCCCTCAGCCTGGCCTGCCCCCTCTCACAGAGTAAGAGCCCTCAGGGGCAGGAGGTAACCCAGCAATCAGGGGAAGGCAATGTCCCCATCACACCTCTGCTGCTGCCACTGCCCGGCTTCGCCTGGCCCTAGTTACCTGAGCCTCAGGCGGCTCTGGGCGGCTGGGCAGCCGCCATCCAAGGCTTGCCTGCATCTCGGGCCAGCCCTAGGTGGCTGGGCAGCCGACATCTGAGGCTTGCCTGTGCCTCGGGCCGACCCTGGGCGGTTGGGCAGCTGCCATCCGAGGCTTGCCTGCGCCTCGGGCCGACTCTGGGCGACTGGGGGACTGAGGGCACTGGGGGACTCTGGAGGCAGGTGCACAGAGTGGCAGGACCCGCTTGGGGCTGGGCCCGGCCGTGCCGCACGCCTACTGCCCCAGTGGGGCTGAGGGACTGGGCGCTGCCATCTTGTGGCTGAGGGCACCGCCATCTTTGAGGGCGTGGCAGTCAGTTAGCATATTCCCTCCATATTGGCTGTGGGCACTGACATCTTTGTGAGGGTGTGACAGTCAATTAGCATATTCCCTCTTTATTAGATAGGATTGCCTTCAACACAAAGATATGTTTTAATATACTGCACAGATTCTGAAATCCAAATAAAACAGTAACTTTTAAGTAAAATGGGGTTCACATTTTGCTGTATCATTGAAAATAATGATCTTTTACATGTGAGTTCTGTTTAATTTGCTTCTATCTTTTTACCAAAAGTAATACTTTATAGCAGCTACTCCCTCTGGTGTTCAAATGTCCTTGTTTTCACATGTTGTTAAACTAAGAGGTTGGAGGGGGGCAGAACTCAGGAATAAAATGAAACAGAATTCACCTCTGTGTTACCTGAAATACTCTTGTAATTACCTCTTTCTGTCTTAATGTAGATTATTCAAACTTTCTTTTTGAGAACTAGTCTTTGATCGATGCAGTCTAAAGCTTTTAATTTTAATGGCATATGTTGCAAAAATGCTAGAAATTGAAGATCTTTTTTATCTTATTAGACAAAGGAGTCAGTCAGAGATGGTGTTATTAGATGTCAGGAGCTATTGTGGCTTCTGCACTCAGGGGATTTTGTTTCTGGACTCTAAGTGGTAACTGAACAATTGTGAAATTTATTGCAAAACAAGTAACATTTTTGGCAAGCACTGACTTCAAATCTTATTCTGAGTCTGAACTCTGAACTTATGAACTCCTAAGTTTTGTTAAACTCACTGAGCTTATTAATCTTAAATGTACAGGATGCTACTTAGGATTCAAAAGAATCCACAAGCTTGTTTTCAGTAGATTTATTATCTCTTGAGTTCTATCACTTTGCTCATAAATATGTAAGATATGGAAGC
Organism: Plecotus auritus; assembly: GCF_963455305.1. NCBI lineage: Eukaryota > Metazoa > Chordata > Mammalia > Chiroptera > Vespertilionidae > Plecotus > Plecotus auritus. The sequence goes on along the minus strand of NC_137777.1, from coordinate 29,564,888 downwards.
AACCCAAGTGCCCATCAATAGAGGAATTATGGTACTATATATACAATGTAATATTACTCAGCCATAAAAAAGTATGAAATCTTACCATTTGGGACAACAGACTATTATGCTAAGTGAAATACCTCAGAGAAAGACAAATACCACATGATTTCACTTATATGTGAAATCTAAAGAACAAAATAAACAAACAAAATTGAAACAGACTCATATAGGGAGGGGAGACTAGGTTCAAAAAGTGAAGGGATTAAGAAGTACAATTTGGTAGTTACAAAACAGTCATGGGGATGTAAAGTACAGCATAGGAAATTTAATCAATAATCTATATATATAAAAGCCTAATATGCAAAGTGTCCCCTCGGGAGTTCAACTGGGAGACCAGGAGTTCGATTGCTCGCTATGACGTGCGCTGACCACCAGGGGGTGGTGTAAAACAAAGGAAGGCCCTGGCTGGCAGCCAGGGAAGGGAGCCCCAGCCAGCAGTCAGCAGCTGGGGAAGGGAGGCCCCAGCTGGCAGCCAGAAGGCCCTGATCTGCCCTGATTGCTGGCCAGCCCTAGGGATCCTACCTGTGCACAAATTTCATGCACAGGGCCTCTAGTATTATAATACCTATGTATGGTGCCAGATAGGTACTGGAAATATTGGGAGGAGTACTTTGTAAAGTATGTGATTGGCTAACCACTATGCTGTACACCTGAAACTAATGCAAAATAATATATAATTTAAAATGTAATTGAAAAATAAAATAAAAAAGGAGTATATAAAAAATGGATAAGGAAATACCTTTGGCAAATCAAAAGGATAAGAAACAAAGGTGGTAAATCAAATATAACCCCTGTCTCAAATTAATGCTACCTTTCAAACACATGCTAACCTTCTATCAATACCTTCTCTGATTTCAAGCTCATTCATCCATTTTTTTTGCTTCTTTACAATGAAATGTAACATGCCATTTTCTTAATCCACTCAGTGAATATATGTTTTGTGGATGCCAGATATAGTATTGGGGTATATCAGTAGTGATATCATTATAAATATTTATTAAATCAAAATGTTTTTCAGTCTTTGCATACAGAACAGGGGGATTGGTGAGGTCAAACGAACAAAGTGATTTGGGGGGTGGTGTTTCTGTGGGATTCCCTGGATACATTCTAGGGATTCTGCACAGTTTCTCCTGGGCCTTTCGAGGGCAAGGCAGGAAGTGCTTTTCAGGGACTGAGGAGTGCCTCAGTTTTTAGAAAACCAGTCATCCCCCAAAAGAGCAATGGTCAATCCCTCAGTGGTCAGTGCATTTGTGAACCTGACCTCAATGTCCATGTTTGCTGGGTTGTGAGTCAGTAGTTTGGGTTATCCCCAAAGATTAAAAGCTCCTGACCTTCTTGCTCTTTCTTGAAATTCATGGTTTTATACATAAAGTGAAATCATGAGACAATCATATGAACTATGAGCAATACTTAAATAATGTGTTTATGGTTTTAAAATGGCTTTTCTGATTCAGTTCTCAGAAGATGAAGATCTGAAGTGCCTTCAGCTGTGCTCCAAACCAGTGTTTGCAAGTAGAGTGGGGGCAATAAAGATGGAAATGGAGAGGCATCCTCCTCTGCTCCAGACCTATTTGGGGTGGACTGTACTGGTGGAGGAAGGAGGGGTTCAGGAAATCTTTATGAAAAATATCCCCAGGGGGATCTCCTCTTACTATGTCTTTTCTAAGCCACATGAGTTGCATACAAACACTGGGAAAGAGAGCATAATTCCCAGAATGCAGTTTTTAGTAATGACTGATGTACCCACTAGAGCTGAGCTAAGGGTAGGGGACCCTATTGTTATGAAAGAAAACAAAGAGAAAATAATAAAAGAATCACTTACAGTTCTAATATGTTTCTGCAAAGTGTTATGCAAATAAAATTATGGGAGATATGATATCACTAGGAACAACATGAAAAATTTTGACTTTCTACAAATAATGCACGTAGTATCTAATCAGCTGAGACTCAATGTGGCTTCAACATGTGTGAATCCTTGGCCTGGCAGGATTGAATCAGGTTGCCATGTCTCTCCACAATAGCCAATGAGGACATCCTTTGGTCAGTATGTGGTCTAATCATGACCTACCATGTGTGGGTGTGACTATGTTTTCACCACAGTGGAAACACACTTAATGCTGATGATTAAAAGAGCAAGGCAACATCTGCCTGGGGCATCTCTGTGTTGATGTTGTTTTGTGTCACTAATGTTTTTTGTCATATTCCAAGCCAATTCAAAGGCAAACTTTCCCGCCCCAAAATGAAAGTTGGGCAAGGGAGCATCTTTTCATGTTCAATTAGGGCATTTGGGAAGGCAGATGATCAAATGCAAGAGTGTAACCTTTCAAAATGAGCCTAAAGAAAGTCAGAACCAACTTCCTTCTCTATGATGTGGGTCAAGCATGAACAGGGTGACGAATACATTGCTACTCTCCCAGCTTCCGTCTTGCAGCAGGGTGAGTGCAACCAGCAAAGATCCCACACAAATCATGGAATGTGGGTCCTAAAAGGAAACAGACCAACACCTTTAATTGTGGGGCGCGGCTACAGTGTTTGGACAGGTTCAAGCCTCGGACTAATGAGAGGGCACAGTCCTCTCATTGCCATGTGCAACTCCCAGCACAACAGCTATAGTTGTAAGCTTGAACCTATGGTCTGAACACGTGGCCCCACGTGCCTGAGTGATGTGGGCTTGATAGAGTTCAGGTGCATGTAATTGAGTAGGATTGAAACCCACAAGAATGTTGTAAACATCTTGACCACACCCTTACTTTGCCTCGTGGCATCTGCTATAAAATAAAGACACTGGCTTGGGGGCGCTGTCTCTGATGGAGCGACAGCGTCCCACCGAGACCCAGCTTTCATTCTCTTGTCTGTCTTTTCTCAATCCTTCACCGCCCCCTCTCAAGTTCACCCTTGGCTGTGCTGGCGTGGCACATTTAATAAAGGGATATTTATAAGGTGTGGGAAAAGCTGAAGGAAACAAGGAAAGGATGAATTCAGTACCCCCGTGAGAGAAGCGGGAGGGAGTTCTTCCACTCCTTGGCCTAAATGGGCAAGAGGTAGGAAGAATTCTTAGTTTCCAGACAGGGTGGGCTACTAGGCAGGAGCTCTGCCCTTCAGCAGAGGATGCAGAGCCCTGGTGGGAGGGCATTGGGACAAAAATAGGACTTCACTCTGTCTGCCCTCTGATCGTTTGCCAGAGTGTTCCCATACCGGGACCCAACCAGAACCTTTTAGGTACAGAGCAGAGTGGAGAAGATAGAGAGTGGATACACAGGGGCAAATAAAGAATATCCACATGGTTGTGGAGAAAACAAAAGCTGCTGTCTTCATGACCCAGGGCTAAGTCCTTGACTCCCAAGCATCTCACAGGCAGAAAGCCTGGGACCTTGTCTCCTGCACAGAGGGAACCCCCACCCCTGGAGTTCACAGGTCTCTCACTCAGCAATCACCCCAAATGGGTGGGCTTTTCTGTTCCTACAGTGTGATGTCAAGTGAGAAAGGGCCTCAGGGCAAGGCAGAAAAGGCAAGTGTCTTTCATACTACCCCCCTGACATAACCCTCTCTGCCAATGTAAGAATTTCTTCAACAGGGAACTCTAATACCAAGTGGGTCTTCAGACTTTCATTGTTTTATTGTCAATTCATTTCCATTCTACTGCTCCAATATAAATAATTTTAATTATGTATTATGCTTGGACCCCAGTGGTTTTCTTATGTCAAATATCTTATTTACATCTCTGTCATGTGGCACTTGATTACCTCTACTTCCTAAAATTCTCCTCTCTTGACTTCTCTGAGTCTGTTTCTCTTTCTCCTCCTTCATTTACACCTTTTATCAGATATAGGAGACGGTATTATGCAAGGACAAAAATAATGAAAATGGTATTTCTTGAAAAGATTACGTAAAGTTTTAAAGAGGTGAAAAACTTCAAAGGAGTTTCCAAGTTGGTACAATTATAATAATTCAAACTCTAGACCTCCCTTTCTTACAAATATACAGGTTGAGAAAACGTAGGTTAAATTACCAGCCATTATTACCTAAAAGATGTCATAAGTAAGGATACAACATAATAATAGTAATACAAATAAATAATACAATACTTATTATTAATACAATAATAAACTCTTGTTTCCTGTACTCACAGCTGTAAGCCTACCTTTTCCCACCCCTGTATAATGTGTGCAGAAGAGTTTGCTGGGAAAATATTTCTGTAATGAAAACAAAATGTAGAACTCTGCCTGAGACTTTTAAAGTATGAGGTGATATTCTAATTTTGATCATTGCTGGGATACCTCCACTAATTAGACAGTCTTTTGAAGGCAAAAAAGTATTAATTATTACAAAAGTAGTTTTGTTTCATTTGAATACTCCCTTTTTTTTTTCTTTTTTACCAAATTAATGGTAAAATGAAGCCAAAATGGGCAGAGCATTAATAGGGCTTCAGGCCACTCTGGTTGCCAGGGGAACCTGGCCTGTGTCTCTGAGCACAGTGAGGAAAGCTGCTTATGTGGAGGTAGGTCGTCAGGAGTATGAGATTTTATCATAATATTGGAGGAAAGCTTATAAAATAGAAAGGAAAATTAAACTGCTAAAATGCTGTACATTATTATACATGGACATAAAGCACATGTTATTAAACTTACTAGGATTTTATCTCTCATTCTGCTCAATGCAAACACTGCTTATAACTACAAGTAAAGCACATTTCAAGCTGAAAAATGTGTTTTCAGTGATTTTTTTTTTTATTGGTTAATGCTACAAAGCATCTTGAGTGGTGGGTACTTTGGCATTTCTGTCATATGGACTTGAAAACACATTGGCAAATTGTGATCAACTCACTTTCTTGTGGATCTAACAACAGAGATCAGCCTGTAGTGAGTTTACTAGTATAGCTGAAAGAAGCAATTATGTTTGCTTAAGACTCCAGGTGCAGTCCACACAGCCCCGAGGAAAGCCAGAATGCAGCCAGCTCCACATCACTTCACTCACCAGGTATCACTAACGTCACCCAGTGGCAGATGAGAGGGCAGGACATCAGGGTGCAACAGAAGACATGACAAAAGCAATCTCTTTCCCAAGGGGATGTATAATCTGGTGTGAGAGGCAGACTCTAAATTTAAAAAAAAATATGGATACTTAATTATTAATGAATTAACTCTGGTGTTATGTAGGAAAGGTGTTGAATAAAACAGAGTAGCCAAAATGGCTCTCCTTCAAGACACTTTACTATTATCTGTTAACAAATTGCCATAATTAATATTCAATCCTCTTCATGTCTTTGGCATGAAGGCACCCCGTGAGTTATTGCAGGTGTGCAACCTGCACGTGTTTGTAGGGACTCTGTAGACCAAATGTACAAAAGCATTAGGGAAGTTCTTGACAAGTGGCATTGAAGCTGACATATAAAGAGTATGTGGTAGTTCTCCAGGTAAAGGGACAGAAATGGGACAATTCTAGGCAGGGAACAACATATGTGAAGGACATGAATGCACAGGAGTAGGGCACATTTGTGTAACTTTGGGGAAACAAAAGGTACCTGAACCTCGTAGCCAATGGAAGTATGACAGAAGACAAAATGGCAGTTAAGTCCCAGATCACTCTGGGTCCTAACAAATATTTTTAAGATTTTGGATTTCAGCCTAAGAGTAATAGAGAACCATTGAAGGAACTTAGGCAAGAAAGTGGTAGGCTCAGATTTGGGATATCTGAGACTTCACTTATCTTTAATTTGTAGAATGTATTGGAGGAGCAAGAGCAGGTGTGAGAAATTTCATACTGAATCAATATCATGCACTATTAGAACAGTGGCTACTTGGTCCTGTCCAAAACATTCATGGAGACATTTGGTCTGCACCAAAATGTCCTTGAAATTTGATCCTATCAAAAACCTACATGGGCACATTTGGTCCATGTCAAATGGTCCTGTTCAAAGCATCCATGCTTACAAAGAATCCCTGAGTTCAAATAACCCATAAGGTTTACTTATACTTGGGGTTTACAGAATTAATACACAAAAAAACTATCAGGTTTATTGGTCCAAGGTGTTGTGGTTATATTGCCAAACAATAACCCTTCTCACCTTGGTAGCTATTTGGTAATGACACATGGGGTTAGGTAGATGACTATTGTCTTTATGGACATTTTGGACAGGATCCAATATCAAGGACCAAATATCAAGGACTTTTTGGTGTAGTCCAGTTGTCTCAGCGGACCTTTTGGACAGGACCAAATGTCTTGCAAGGGCACCATTATAACAAAAAGGCATCTTAGTGTGCCACATTAGTAAGCAAGCATTTATCAGGAAGAAAAGGCATGGAAGCCTGACACATAGTTGTCTATTTGCAATGTCACCAGCACCAACAGTGCTAAGGTGAAAACCAGGTGGAGAAGGGAGGAGATGGAAGTGGGGAGTCACAAAGTCAAGTGCTCCACAGACTGAGAGGCTGTGCTGGGGTTGTGGGTGGATTGCTCGGTGGAAGAGTGGTTCTTCACGGATTTGAGGAGGGTGCGTTTTGAAAAAAGAACCGTGGTAAAGCTATTGTAATGGTCTAGGTGAGAGATGATTCAACACCAAATCAAGGCAATTGCTGAGAAAATAGAGAGGAGATGAGAGTTTTGAGAACCATTTAGGAAATTAAGTTGGTACAACTTGTGGTTTGAATGTATATGGAAGTTAAGAAGGAAGAGCCTAGAATTACTATGGGCTTATGCTTGGGTGACCAAGTGAATGATGGTGTCATTAACTGAAACAAAATATAGGAGAAATCACAACAAGCTTGAGGGGAACATAATGAGCCCGGGTTTCTTGAGGCTGTGTTAGAGGCACCTATGAGGCATTTAATTATGTACACGGTGTAGGACCATCTAATGCTGGAGAGGGTCAGTGTTAGAGAGATAAAGGGCAGTTAGAGGCATGCAAGGGAATAAGGATAACAAGGTGAAAATGGGGGGAGGAATCAAGCTGATGAAAAAATGCTGCAGAAACCTTACCACTTAAGAAGGATCTTGCTAAATACTCCCTCCGGTATTTATTGTCGTTTAGAAAAGAGTGGTTCTGCATTTCTTCTGTTACATGAAATCATTCTGTTCAATCAGCATATGTCAAGAGCCAGAAAAATCTGTGTTTGAACCCAACTCTAATATTAACAGCTGTGCGAGCCACTGAAGTGCAAAATGAAACAAAACAAAAACCCAACCCCAAAACTAACCCACATGGTAAATGATTGCAAAGGGGGGACAGATATTATAAGCACACTTTCAAAAGTGTGTAGCACAGACCAGTTGTATCTTCATCTATATATATAAAAGCCTAAGTGACTGAACAACTGGTCGCTATGATGTGCGCTGACCACCAGGGGCAGATGCTCAATGCAGGAGCTGCCCCCTGGTGATCAGTGAGCTCCCACAACCAACCTCCCATGGCCCCTCCCCTCAGCCAACTTCCCATGGCCCCAATTGACCCCAATCGCCAGCCAGGCTGAGGGACCCCACCCAGGCTGAGGGACCCCAGCCGTGCACGAAGTTATGCACCGGGCCTCTAGTAAATAAATAAAGAGCCAAATAGGTCACAGATTTGCAGAAAGATAAATGTATCATTTTGCCCTTCCCAGCTATTTTCCGAATATATTATTTTTACTTTCTTTCTGACTTAGATACCTCTTACTTTTTGTGAACTTCAAACAAAACATTTTGCTGGGCTGGTTTGGAGGTAGCCTAGGATCTCACCAGCAGGAAGTGAGCCCCCAGACGTCTGGAGAAGATTCCTCTGCCATCTTCCTAACCGGGAGGGGGCTCTCAGACACATGGAGATCTCAGCAGGTGCAATGTTTTGTGAAAGCTGATGTTTGCAATCAGACTTAAAAGAAATATAAGATTTGATAATAAGGTGTCCAGGGTTGAAGGAGATTGATGGGCAAAGGGAAGCTCTTTTGTTCTTCATATCGTACCGCTCAAGGGCACTGCGCATTTCGAGGCTGTGGTAAGACTCTGGAGGCTCAAATCCTTCTTTGGAAGATAGGAGCCCTCTTCTGTCAGCGGATGGATGGAATTACTGTATCAGCCATTATGATGTCCACGTGTGGGCATGGATGTGCGCTTTGGGACGCGGTGGGGGGCTGTATTTGTCTCAAGAAGTCAGTCTTCCACAGGAATCCACCTGAGAAAATCAGGCGCCTTCCTCTCCTGGCATCCAGCCTCCAATACCCAATTAGGATCCCCACTTCAGTGGCTGAATCCTGGCTCCCCTCCTCCAACCCACCTTTGCTGTCCTACCTTTAGCCATTGTCCCATGAGTGCCTTTGCCTGAGGGCCTCTTACACCCAGCAGAATCTGACAGTGGTCCTGGGACTGGCAGAGTTACCCAATGAAACGCTGGTGACTGGATTTCTCTAGGGAGGTTCAGGTTCTCAGAGGCATCATAGAGAAGGCGCTATAATCAGGCTGTGAGGCTGCGCGGATGAATGTAAAAGAAAGGCATTCTCACCTACATGGATCAACACTGAGCCCTAAGGAGGGTGTTTTGTTCTGCAGGTAATTCCACACAGTACAGGGAATACCTGCAAGACAGTCTGTGGGCTGTCCCAGTTAGAGGATCCTTAAAGGAACATAAATATCCCGTTTATATTAAATCATTACTATTTTATGGCCTGTCTTATTTTAATTGGATGATTTTGCTACTGTATTTGGATGGGTCATTCAAATAAGCAAAACTACGTTGTTTCTCCGCCCCTGAAAGAAGATATGTGCTGGGAACTGTGCCTACAACAAATTCTGAGCATATCAAGAATAATCTAAGTGAATCCTTGCCCTAACTAGGCACCTGCTTCCTTTCTACTCAATGTAAACGACTCAGCGTTCACTGGATTGGGATGGTGGGAAGACTGCAGAGCCATCCAAATGAGGCTGTTGGGAGGGTCTGAGAACTTCATAGAAGGGTGAGCCCGTAGGGCGAGTGTGGGGCGCGGGGCTGAAGCCCCAACAACTCGGCAGGTTGTGAGTGGGCAGGACGGGGCGCGGCCCCCGGGAGGGGCGAGCGCGCCACCCGAGCTCCCCGCCCGCGCGGCCCTCGCGCCCGCCACGTACCCGCGCGTCCCGCCTGGCTGAGCGCCGCCAGTCCCGGGAGCCCCGCGATGAGCCGCGGGGACCGCGCTGGGCTGTAAAGGGCCCTGGGGCAGAGCGGGGAGCGGGGTCCGAGAACCTGCGCAGTGCTGCGGGTGCGTGGCGACCCTGAGAGCCGAGCCCGAGCCGGGAACGCGCTGTTCATCACCCGCCTGGGCGAACTCTGGACCTCTCCGCGCGTCTCCGAGAGCCAGAGGTGAGCTTCGGGCTTGGGGGGCGCAGTCCTTGGGAGCTGGGACACGGCACTCGAGGTCTCTTGTCCCTGGGGCTCAGAGCGGCAGTCTGAGGACCTGTCCACCAGGGGACAATGCCTAGGAAAGGGGGGCTTCTCAGGAGCTAGGGAAAAAGAGCGAAAGCTCTCCACCCCACCCGGCACCCAGCAGCGCGCCTGTACCCTAGGGTGACAGCTAGACGTCCTTCTCCTGGTCCCGCTCTGGGGACCTGCGGCCCTGGAGGGTAACAGCGGGCCCTGGACCCCCAGCACCGCCGGCCTCTGTGCGCTAAGCCTGACGCGGGCAAAGTTTGCCTCCCCTGGTCCAGCCCATTCTCTCGCTCCCGCAGCCCCGAAGGTGCAGCCTGTCCTCACGCTCCACCTGCAGCGGCCCAACCATGGAGTCCCCAGTTCAGATCTTCCGCGGAGATCCGGGCTCCACCTGCGCGCCGAGCACCTGCCTGCTCCCCAACGGCAGCGGCGGGGTCCCGGGCTGGGCCGAGCCCGACAGCAACAGCAGCGCGGGCTCCGAGGACACGCCGCTGGAACCCGCGTACATCTCCCCCGCCATCCCGGTCATCATCACGGCGGTCTACTCCTTGGTGTTCGTCGTGGGCTTGGTGGGAAACTCCCTGGTCATGTTCGTGATCATCCGGTGAGCGCAGGGTCCGGGCGCGTCAGTGGACAGAGAGACAGGAGGGAGGTCCAGGGCCCGCCACCAAGACCTGCGATGGCGACCCAGCCAGGTGGGAGGGGGGGGGGAGGTGAGGGGTGGTTACTCCATACCGTCTGTGCAGGGCTCGGGAGAGTCTCAGAGGGTGGCCTCTTAGACATGAACGATTTCCAGGGAGAGTTTTTGGTGAGCGCTGCGAGGTTCACACAGGGCGAATCCCAGGGGCCAGAGATTCTTGAGGATATGCTTCCTCGGTTCCCCAACCCCTCCTGTAAACTCCGGACAGGTACCAGTAAGTACCCGGTGTGGAGCAAGGCCGATGTCTCCTGGAGAGAAAACCAGCCCCTTTGCTTGGCCCTTTGCTTGGATGCCTGGCCAGTTGGGAGCACTTTGTTTTGCTCTTTGAAAATATGTTTTAAGATAAAATTCAGACCCACCGAGTACACTGTGTAGAAATCAGAATTTCCTGGATTCACCAGATTAGTATTACGTTTTATGAAGCAAAAGCCAATATACTATTTAAGGTTGTTTGATATTCATGCATGAGCCTTTTTTAGTATGAAATGCTATTTGTTTAGACTGTCAGTAACTTTTATAAATAAGCCATCTAATATTTATCTCTAAAGTATGTATGGGTGGTGGAAGTTTTAAAAAATCACTTTGTTTTTTATTTCCCACTGTGAGAAATTGAAAGTTTTATTTTATTGTTCTTTTGTGGGATTCTGTGGATTTCAACTTCCAATAATAAATATCCAGCTATCCACGTAATGCTAATGTTCTGGTAAGTGAAGTTATTCTTATTTTGGCCTCTTTCAACAAAGAAAAAGAAAAAAAATACAACTTTGTTCTGGTTGCCCCTTAAGTTATATGTGTTGCACTTTCTGGGAGACTTAATGCCCTGATGATGCACCTTTGAGAGGGAGCAAAAAGCTTACATTGCTTTGAGAATATCCTGTGAAATAAAATGTGCAAGTCACTCTGTTTAGGGGCATTAAAGAATGAGGGACTAATTTAACTTTCTCCTTTTTATCCTGACTTTAGTTTTAAAACAGGCTTTTTACTTATTATGAACTTTAAGAACAGTATCTACAATAACAGGAGTCTGATCCTCTTGGGAAATCATTGTCATGCTAATTCCTTTTATCTTTTTTTTTTTTTTTTTGGCTTGGGAATGTCAGGTCTTTTATCCTCACCCATGCTCCGAAACTAAAACCATTATTTAGACCTCCAAATACATTACAAAGCTCATTTTACCTCCAATTAGTGTCTGTAGCTTGGTACCCTTGGTTTCCATAATTGCTCATTGCATTTTACAGGAATTCTATCAGTGATGAGTAAAGGCTACAGAAGGGGGAATATTTTAAAAGCAAATTGTTTTTCCAAGTCATTAGTAATTTCAGGGCTGCTCTCCATTGGAGAGATTATAGTAACTAAAAGAAAAGAAAGGACAGCTGTATCTTATATTATAATTAAAACCTTTAAAAGATCTTTGATACAGAGGCTGTTTTGTAATAAAAGAGGGCTACACAAAAAGAGGACGCTAAGAAAAAGTCCAACTCTGCTCCCACTATACTATATTTACATGCTTCAGTAACATAGATATAGCTTATTGTCATTTGAATGAGCACCTGAAGTTTTTGCTTGAGAAGAGTTTCTCAGCTGCAATAATGAGGCGTCCTCAAACTACGGCCTGCGGACCACATGCGGCCCGCTGAGGACATTTATCCAGCCCTGCCTGTCCTGCTTAGCAGCCGACTCATCCCGGGCCTGCAGGGCACATAGGAATCTGTTCATAGTTGTTTTTTTTAAACTATAGTCCGGCCCTCCAACGGTCTAAGGGACAGTGAACTGGCCCCCTGTTTAAAAAGTTTGAGGACCCCTGAGTTAGATAGTTCACATAAAAACATCTTCCATCCTTCCACCTCATTCTCAATTACTTGGCGATTATGGTGGGTAATAAATGAAAAGTGAAGAATTATACTATTATCCTGGAATGCCAGCCTATTGAAATGATAGCGCTCATAAATCTATAGCTAAGAGAATTGTAGAGTACTTAGAATTTGTTCAGAATGATACATAGTCAAAGAACTGAAAAATAAAACCTCAGAAGAAAAATTGGAGGACTTGGATTTCATTGGCTCAGGTGAAGAAAGTGAAAATTGGAGAGGGTGGCATCAAGAGGGCCCTGGGATGCTCATCAGAACTGAGCATGGATTCAAATGCAGCTTTTATAATCGATGTTGAGAGCTGAGCATGGAAAGATGGAGGCTCACTTTTGAGAACACAATTTTAATATACATGCAATGGGGTCCTGGAGGAATTCAGTCAACTAGGAGCTCATCCTGGAGATGGAATTTGGGTGCTTGAATGGTGGGGCAGGTGCCAGTGTAACGGGCAGCTGAGACCGAGGAGAAATTTAGGGCTGTGGAACAAGCATTGATTGTTGTGAGCCTGCCTTACAAATGAACGTTTCAATTGTTTCCTTCATTTAATGTGATTCCCTAACATGAGGGCACATTAACCTTTCACTATGAAAACCTTAAAATTTGTGCATTTCAGCAAACCCCTCCCTCCAGGCTTTGGGGTTTGTAGCCTTGGGATGGGAAGTTCTTCTTTAGCTTTTGACCCACATCCTTGGGTCCTACCAACCCTGTGTACCTAGGGGTGTGACACTCGTGTTCTCTTCACCTGCAACCCAGCCCACACCCCAGACCTTGCCAGGTAGACCCACCTCTAACATCTTAAGCATCCATTCTCCTGCTCTCATTACAACTTCCCACGCAGACAGCTGTCTCCTCCCTTAGCAAAAAATAATTAAAATTTAATGAACACTTATTCTAAGCCAGGCTGGTAAAGCTACCTACTTCGCGTGAATTATTTTATTTAATCTTCGCAGCTATAGGTATATTACCATGACCACTTAACAGATGTTGAAGGTAAGGCAAAGAAAGATTAAATAAACTGACCAGTGCCACAACTTGCTAACTTGGGGGACTAGAATGATCCCAGCAGCTTGACCCCAGATCCTGAGGTGTGATCCATTCTGCTATTCATTTTCCTCTATACCAGTGGTCGGCAAACCGCGGCTCACAAGCCACATGCGGCTCTTTGGCCCCTCAAGTGTGGCTCTTCCACAAAACACGTTTTTAGCAAAGGCCAGCTTACAAGTACCCTAATTAAGTTATTAACCATGTACCTACCTATATAGTTTAAGTTTAAAAAATTTGGCTCTCAAAAGAAATTTCAATCATTGTACTGTTGATACTTGGCTCTGTTGACTAATGAGTTTGCCGACCACTGCTCTATACCACTTCTACAGATATTGGGATACCTTCTTAGTGGCACTCCTTCATTTTCTCCCAGACTATTTCTTCTTTTCTCACCTAGCCTAGACCCCAGGAGCCATAACTTCGGCCTCTGAGAATACACTCAACTACCATGCTTTCCTGCCCTTTTGCCACTCTAGCCCATCAAACCTTAATGTGGGGCGCAGCAACAGAGTTTGGACAGGTTCAAGCCTTGGACTGATGAGAGGGCACAGTCCTCTCATGGCCACGTGCAAGTCCCAGCTTGGAGGGCAGAGCCCTCCCAGCACAATTATAGCCAACAGCTGTAGTTGTAAGCTTGAACCTATGGTCCGAACAGGTGGCCCCATGTGCCTAAGTCAGTGGTCGGCAAACTGCCGCTCGCGAGCCACATGTGGCTCTTTGGCTCCTTGAGTGTGGCTCTTCCACAAAATACCACGGCCTGGGCAAGTCTATTTTGAAGAAGTGGCGTTAGAAGTTTAAAAAATTTGGCTCTCAAAAGAAATTTCAATTGTTGTGCTGTTGATATTTGGCTCTGTTGACTAATGAGTTTGCCGACCACTAGCCCTAAGTGATATAGGCTGCAAGTAAACAAAACTTGATCAGGTGCATGTAGTTGAGTAGGATCGAAACCCACAAGAATGTTGTAAACATCTTGACCACGCCCTTATTTTGCCTCGTGGCATCTGCTATAAAATAAAGACACGGCTCGTAGTCCATTGTGCTGTCTCTCCATGAGGGAGCAGCGTCCCACCGAGACCCGGCTTTCATCCTCTTGTCTGTCTTTTCTAAGCCTTTCAGCCGCCCCCACTCAGGGTCACTGAACCTGGCTGAGCTGGTGCGGCACATAAGGCACACTGGGGCTGAGTATGCCATGGCCGTGCCAGCCCGCCACACCTTAATTCTGGCTCAAGTCAGTAACCTATCTTCCTTGTTCCTATACCCAGCTAGTTTAATGCTGCAGAATAAAATCAATTTTATCTGTCAGGGCAACATCATTTGCTTCAAGTGTATCTGACTAAAATTCTGCCTAGTGTTCCTGTGTCTCCTATTTCCCAGAAGGATCCCATTCCTTTTACTGTTTCCCATTTGAAAAACCTAATTTAAATGGTACTAGTCCCCAAGCCTTCTATCTGACCATATCACCCAGCTGCTAAGAACACTCCTTCTCTTACCTACATGTACTGGCTGCCACCCTCCCCTCATTCCCTTTCACCTCAAAGGGTTCCCTTCCTTCTATCCAAGGCAAATCCTGCTCCTGTGTTTTGAACTTTCACAGCCATAGGTATCTTTGCCATATCAGTTATCTCCTTTCTACTCTATCCATAATCTCTCCCCTTCTGCTTTTGTCCCGTAAGCACCTGGACATACTCAAGTATTTCTCATCTTAGAAATAATCAACATCCATAAAGCTTCCATTTTTCTGAGTTCCCTTAGCTAACGTCTTTTCATCCTCTTGTTTGTCACAGGTCAGCTTCTCGGAGGAATAATCCCTCCTCTTCATTTCCTTGTCTTCCTCCTATTGCTCAGCTCAGTGCCCTTGGGTTCTTTTCCTGGTGCTTCTTCACCAAAGTGATAGCGCTCACATTCCAGAGGCTCCTGTGAGGCTGGTTATCACTTGTTTTCCATGGACATTGGGCGTGCTTGACCAATCTGACATTCCTCCCTTTCTACACCAGCATCTTGTTCTTGACTTCCTTCCACATCCTTTAGGGTTCTCTTTAGTCTCCATCACAGACTCCTCTTCCTCTTAAGTTTCTTAAATGGTCACATTTTCCAGATCCTTCTTAGCTCTCTTTGGTTCTCACTTGGCATACTCTCTGTATTAGTCAGGTTTCCACTAGTGAAGCAGAACCAGTAGGGGATGTACATATTAAGAGATTTATTGCAAGGAATTGACATGTCATTGTGGGGCTGGCGAGGCAAGTCTGGAAGCCATAGGGCAGGCATCAAGGAAGGCAGGTGCATCCAGGTGGAATTTTGTCTTTCTCAGGGAAGCCTCAGCTCTGCTCTTAAGGCCTTTCAACTGTTTGGATGAGGCCCACCAGATTACCTAGGATAATGTCCCTTGTTTAAAGTCAACTGATTATGGACTTTAACCACATTTACAAAACACCTTTATAGCAACACCTAGGAGAGTGTTTGAATATTTGGGGAGTGTAGCCTGGCCAAGATAGCACATCAAATTGATCTTCCCACTCTCAATGGTATTATCCATTCCTCTGGCCATAATATTCAGGCAAATTCTGACCAATCCTAAATCCATGAATCTCTCTCCCAGGTGTTAATATCTAGCTGCAGACTCAGTTGGCCTCCTTCCTTCCTGATGGCTCTATATGATTATCTTGCAGGTACTTCAAGTTTCTAGAGAATCTGCCTGTATTAATTTGCAATGGCTGATATACCAAAGTACCACAGATTAGGTGGCTTTAAAAACAGACATATATTTTTTCATACTCCTGGAGGCTAGAAGTTCAAGATCAAGAGGTTGGCAAGCTTGGTTTCTTCTGAGGCCTCTCTCCTTGGCTTGCAGATGGCTGTTTTCTCCCTGTGTCTTCACATTGTCTTCTGTCTGTGTCCTAACAGTCCCTTCTTATGATGCCAGCCAAACTGAATTAGGGCACATCTTAAGACCCCATTTTACCTCTATAAAAGCCATGTCTTCCAATGCAGTCCTATTCTGAAGACTCGGCATTAGGACTTGAACACATGAATTTAGGTCAAGGGACACAATTCAGCCCTAAACACAATCTGTTCCCTTCCTGTTCTACTTAAAAAAAACTCACCTCAAGCTTCAATATGCATGGTAATTATGGATATATGTTCTTTTTTAATTTAAAGGAAAGCTTTACCTGACTCAGTCTGGGCCTCATGGTTGAACTTGTGCCAGTCTGACAACTGTGTGGCTATAACCAAATTGGAGAAGTATGGGAAGAGTGGAGTGACCCAGTCAGAGTGTCTGCCTCTTTTCCTTCCCAGCTGTTTTATTCCTCCTCCTTAAAGTGCTCATTGTAATTATTGTAGTTTATGTACACACCATAAACATGTAGTTTATTCCATATTCTCTCAAATGTCAACATAGCCCACCTTAGATAATATTGCCAAACCATACCTACAGAGGTGTTAGAGAAAAGGCAGAGGTATGTTGTATAATTAGCCATGTGCCACTCCCTATTATCTAACATTAGTCTTACCTTAGACTTTGGTTTAAAAAAATGTGTCCTACTTTGCCCTAAATTCTCTTTTGGATTCAGTATTAAATATTTCCTTAAAACAAGAATAGCAAAGATAACTTCAGAAATTTGCAAAGGGCCTATCTTGCATTTCTCAAAGTAATTTTATCATTTGACAACTTCTAAAAAGAGAGAGTTGATTTTATTGCAAGTGTTTATGTTGATTAGCTAAATGGAATTATTTTCTCCTTTGAGACATGTGATTGCAGATGAAGTCCAAATCTTTGTGGAACTGTTTCAGAGATAAGGGATTAAACACACACACACACTCTAAGAAAAAAGGCAAAAAATAATAACCTAGTGATCAGTATAGAGCTCCTAAACCCCTACAGACTCCAGGCAAAATTGTAGTCTCCACGGTTACTTCTTGATTATGTTGACTTTATAAGATGACAGTTTTTCCTGGTGCCTGTCTTCTCATTAGTTCCAGGAGGAACTTCTCACTCCTTGGGGATGACAGCTTCTCTCCATTAACCATTCAAGGGAGAACAGTATCTTTATGTGAACTATGCAGTCCTCACCTCCTTTTCTCTATATTAATTTGTGGATACACTCAGTTGTCACCCCTGGTGGCTCTGTGCTCAGCTAAAAACCCAACATTGTATGGCTGCAAGACAGGCTTAGATCTGTATTAACAAAAGATGGTTTCAGAATAACATTTACTCCTCAACAGAAAATCAACCAATGAATTTTTTTGTTTCTTTCTTTCTTTGGAGGAGGTGCTGGCTTATGACTTAGATAAGGAAACCTTATGCAAGAAGAATAAATTTTAGGAGTGGGGATAATATTGTAAAATGCTTGCTGATCAAGCCAGTCAGACTTTACATAAAAGATAAGAAAATAGAAAACATGTGAGGAATTGAGAGATTCCAAAGGAAATTGGCCTACAGGTGGGCAAGGAAGCCATCAGATTAAGAAAGGCTAGATTTATGAGCATTTAGAGATCAGCTATAACAACAGGAATAATTTTCTGAGCTCCCATTGAGCTCATTAACTCATTATTAACTCATTTAACTGCACAACAAAACTCTGTGCTTTGCAATGTTGCTTTCACCTAGTGAATGCCTCACTTCCTCTGGACAAAAGAGAGAGCAGGAGGGTAACTGTGTCTCCTCTCTGCCAGCACCCTTCAGCCTACTTTAGCTAAATCAGTTTTCAGTACAAAAATGCAAAAATAATGTAGCCCAGCCAGCGTGACTCAGTGATTGAGTGTCGACCTATGAACCAGGAGGTCACAGTCTGATTCCAGTCAGGGCATATTCTCGGTTGTGGGCCTGATCCCCAGTGTGGGGCCTGCAGGAGGTAGCCAAGGAATGATTCTCTCTCATCAATGATGTTTCTATCTCTCTCTCCCTCTCCTTTCCTCTCTGATATCAATAAACATATATTTTTAAAAGGAAAATAATTTAAGATGTCTACATACATATCCAGATAGCTGTACACTAGGAAACTTCAGTCATTTGAGATTTGTAGTTTTCCACTAGGTGTTCTTGGCCATGATAAACATGCTTTGCACACAGTTTCATGTACTCGAACATTGTTCTGGGAGTCAGGGCCCTGATTACAGACAGGATGAGCAGTTACTGGGGTGCTGACTCTTCCAGGGAAATCATTACTTTGACATTCCCCTTGTTCTCCTCTCCCTGCCAGTGCCCTGCAGGGGTGTGCGGTGATGCAAGTCCACCATTCTGGCTACCTGCCTGTGTCACTACCTGCCTGGTGACTGCGATCTCCAGTCATGGGACTCAGGGACACACTCCACTTCTCAGTTCTCTTTATAGTGTTCGCTTTTTGCATGAGGGAATAAATCTGGAGAACGGAAGGGGCCTGATGCCTATGGGAATATGACTCCTTTAGAATACTACAGACCGGGGCAATTTCAAAGTCAGATCATTGGAGAAACAATAACTGAATTTCCCTTCTTCTTCTAAAATTAATAAGCTACTTCCCTTTAGGAAAGAACCATGATTTCAAAAGTAAGTAGTCCCAAAGGACAGATAGCAAATTAATTTCATCGAGATAAACTGAAGGTATGGGCAGGATTTAATGAAGCAAACACATGTTGTTTTCAAATTAATTCTTCTGAGAATTCACATCAGTATACCTATCATTATTCTTTTATCATTTTAAACATAAAATGCAGAAGCCTATGTGTCTGGAACACACACACAGGAAAATGAGTAAATCATATTGGTAGCAATGCAGAGAAAAGAGTGCCAAACTTGTCTCTCACTAAGCCAGTCTTCCACTGTTGGCTACAAGGCCTGCCTTTCTCAGGGGCTGCAGAATTTTCCTCCTGCTAAGTTTGGTGTTTGGGGGTCTTCGGATTCCTAACGCAGCCCCAGTATTATAAGCTAAAGGCCGGCTTGTAGGTGTTTGTTGTTTTCATTATGTTGGAGCTGTAGTTTGATGGCTACTCAGAAGGCTCAGATTTTACCTAGTACTTCCCCACTGTTTCACAAATTTGTGGTTTCAGGCAATTCACTTACTTCCTCTTTATTCAGTTTCTGCAGCTGAAAAAATGGGTAGTGCCTTTGGAAAAACTCAAACACCATGATGTACTTGGCAGCATTTGTCCATCGAGGGGCAGCATGCTAATGTTTTACATCAGTGTTACCTTCTGGACTGTGCCCGCTTACCTCATGTCACATGTTGTCTACCCTCATGACACACAGGTGACCACACTAATCAGAATGTTTTTCAATCTTTAGCTGATAGAGGTGGCATTAGTCTCAGAATCACATTATTTCTCTGACAAAATTCCTGACTCCTTAAGAAGCTTTGGAATGACAGACCTGAATTCCTTTACTTATTAGATATGGAGTCTGAGAATCAATGAAAATCATCTCCAGAAAGAAATCCGGGCATTGGTATCTTATGGGATTATGATACGGGTTATTTGGACGGTAGTAGATAACTAATAATAACGGTAGCAATGATAACAGCAGCAGGAGCAGCAATATGACAGTGAGGGCTGGCACTCACCGAGCAATTATCAAGTACCAAGTCCCGGGCTAAGTAACTGGTGCTTAGCCATCAAGATTGTGGACTTATCATGCTGTCCGAAAGCTAAAAAGGAGCTTCTGATTAATGAATCAGGATTTAAATTAAAAACAAAACACTTGGACAATACACCTCAATAGAAAGACATTCTAATAATCCAGGAATGACCTTCCCCCTGCATGTTGTCTGAGAACAGCAGGTGCAAGGAAAGGACCAGAAGCCCTGAGACCACTGTGTCAGAACATTGCCCCCACGGGTGCCTCGTTTCTTGGGTTGCTAGTGTCACACTTTCCCGAAAACTTGGCCTGGTGACATTGGTTCCCGATACCTCAGCTGGTAACTTGGTTCCCTTTGCCATCACACAAGCATGTATGGTTGCCAGTCTAAGAGCCACGCCTTGGTTCTCTGTAAAGAGCACTACACTGGGCAGGTCTTAGTTAAAGTACCGTGGGGAGCATCTGTAACTCCTGGAGACACCCTCCGCCATGTTGCCTCACGGCTGGCTCTCGGTTCCTAGCTGACCCCTCTTTTGGGCCTGCTCCCCGCCTCTGCTGGTACACCATACTGTTGTTTTCAGGGCTGTCACATTGTCAGGTTTAGTGGGGACAGCCCACGGACTTTGCTCTTTTGGTGCCATATGCTCCTGTGGTGTGTGTGCTAAAAAGTGCCACCACTCGCTGCCAGCCCACCTCCAGCCTCTCCACATAAGCCCCAAATGCCCACCCAGATGATGCCATTTTACTTGAAACACTTGTGAGTTTTAGTAAAGCAGTGTGGATGACATGGAAAATAATTTTATATCCTCTCAGAGTAAGAAAGCTTACTTGTTTTTTTAAAATATTTTTATTGATTTTTTTTACAGAGAGGAAGGTAGAGGGGTAGAGAGTTAGAAACATCAATGAGAAACATTAATCAGCTGCCTCCTGCACACCCCCTGCTAAGGATGTGCCCACAACCAAGATACATGCCCTTGACCGGAATCAAACCTGGGACCCTTCAGTCCACAGGCCGACTATCCACTGAGCCAAACCAGTTAGGGCAAGCTTACTTGTTTTTTTTCCACCAGTGGACATACAGTGACCAGAGGACTAACTACTGTTTCATTTTGGTTAAATACAAACAATACCCAACAGCTCAACCAGACTGTCGTTGAGGGTGAGGGTTTTGTCTTATGGACCCAGGCCAGTGTAGGATGTAGGGTTGTCAGTAAATATTTGTTGAACTCTTTGCTTATTTATTACTTTTAATTATACCTGTTTAGTTGTCCCTTTGTGCTGCTGCAGGGCTATAAGCATCTGTCTTTCAGGAATGTGGGAGAGAGGCCTTGCTCTCCTGCCCCTTCAGATCCTCCCACCGAGCCTCTGCCGCTGCTAACACTAGACAAATTACTTACCCGAATCTAACCTTCTTCACCTCTACTGGGGGGAAAGACATAAATCTCCAGGGTAAACTTGAAGGGCAGTTGTTGTGAGAATCAAATAGGATACATGGAAGTCAACATATTGAGTTTGGTGCTGGGGAGAGGTAAGAATGCAGGAGCCGGGATCCAACTTCTCGGTGTGAATTCCTGCCATGCTGTTAGTAATTATATTACTTTGAGAAATTTACAGAATAGGGGATTTTACAGAGGCTTCCACCACATAAGAGAGGAAAGAGGAGTTGGGGAACATGAAATAAATTAGACATCGTCTCCAGGCCAGGTGCATGCTACTAATTATTTCAGGAACTTTATGAAACGGGCATTCTATTTCCCACTTTATAGTTGGGAAACTGCAGCTCTGGGTTCCTAGTGACCTCTCCAAAGTCTGTCAGTTGGGAGGAAACATGACTAGATCACAGGTCTGCCTAATCGTGTAAGGCGGAGATCAGTTTAACTTTATAGGGAAAGAAGAGAATATCAGGGAAACGATGTGAGAGTAGAAGTCAAAGATAATTGCCTACTCGAATCTTGGCTAGTATTAGGGATTTGGGGGGAGAAAGTTGAAAGAGTAAGAGGTCAACTTAAAACCATGTTTTTAAGAAGACAATGTCTGAACAGATACCATTTCAGTGCGCTCATTAGAAATATTTGGCTCTGCCTCAGAAAATGTACTTGCTTAGTTATCTTCGCCTTTATAAAACCTATGATCTGAGCATTGGCCTTGCACATTGAATCACTTTCTAAAGCTTATGGGACATTTAAAAATATTTGAGTAAAAACTGTAAGACAAAGCATATTTTAAAATAAACTCCCCACTCTCCAGATTAACGCACTGCTTAGTCAACAGAGCATCAAAATGAAAAACAAAAGATATTAACTGTAGTACCAGTCCTTCTGTTGCTTTTATTCAAGCACAAACAAATATGTTTCTTAAGAATGGAAGAGGGGAAGGGAAGATTGGGAGTAGGGAAAGGGTGTGGGTGGAATTAGGAGACTGAGAGTGAAATGTGATACTCTGTGTCAGGTATTTTGAATGAGGCCATCCACTGCCTTTATCTCATGTATTGCCAGTTTGGTTTTATTAACCTTATTTCACAGGAACCGAAACTCAGAAAAGTCTTATACTGAGTTCAGACTCAGGACTATTTGACTTCACATTAGACCACATTGTTTCCAAGGGGAGCCAAGGCTGTTCTATCATTTCATGGTAAAAGAAATTTCTCATGTGGCAAATTTACGTCTTGAATGACACCAACAGTGATCAATGAACACCATTGATATTGATTTTATAGCCAAAGCAGAAGTGGTTTTCCATAAGATAGCTCATTTTAAATGACCTTTAATAAAAGTCATGACCATACCCTTGAGAAAGCCTGGCTCCTTGAAGGCTCAGTGGGCATGGCTGAATTAATTATGATAAAGTCTACAAATCTGAAGTGTGTATAAAGTAATAACTTATGGATTTTCCAAACATATGTTGGCATTTGGCCTCTGAAAGCCTGCTGATATAGTTTGGAACATTTCATGCCCTATAGATTCCCGAGGAATCACTCTAAGTGAGAGAATTTTCTTAATTTGGTTTTAGTTGAAAATGCAATTGTTCTAAACTCCATGTTGTAATGAAAAAGAATAATTTGGGCTTAAAGGCAATCTTTCTGACCTACTTTTAAATTACTCTTCCCACATTTGGAAGATGAAACAAATTATGTGCTTGAAAACTCACTCAAGATGGGAGTAAAGCAAAACAGAATTCTTTCTCACCAGCTGTACCAGATTACTTTTAGTGCTATGACATGTATAAAGGAAGGACTCAGCCTGCTTTGTTTACAGAATGCATTGAAAATGAAAAACCAGTGCACAGTGACAAATAAAAACCAACAAACTTAGTTGTATTTTAGCCAGTGAATTTGAAAAGACCTGTGTTATATGCAAGTCTGTTGAGAAGCTCTATACTATGTATATTCTATTTATCTATGCTGTTTTCTTTACCTGTTAATTTTTTATTTAAATTATTTTTTTTGCACAAAGCAGTAGAATAAAAGCAAAAGTCAGAGATTTGAGGTCATTTTTATATTACTCCTAAAGTCTAGAATGGTTCTTTTACTAATATTAAATACTCAATAAATATCTGAAGAATAAAGGAATGAAGGCAAATTCAATCATCCACAGGCTTTCACAAACATTTTTACCTCATGGATTTGACATAAAGATGGAAGGAAATGATCTCATTTTTTGTCTTTTAGATACACTAAGATGAAGACGGCGACCAACATTTATATATTTAACCTAGCTTTGGCTGATGCTTTGGTTACCACCACCATGCCCTTCCAGAGCACAGTTTATCTAATGAACTCCTGGCCCTTTGGGGATGTGCTGTGCAAGATAGTCATTTCCATTGACTACTACAACATGTTTACCAGCATTTTTACCTTGACCATGATGAGTGTGGACCGATACATTGCTGTGTGCCACCCTGTCAAGGCGTTGGACTTTCGCACACCCTTGAAGGCAAAGATCATCAATATCTGTATTTGGCTCCTGTCTTCATCTGTTGGCATATCCGCGATTGTCCTTGGAGGAACCAAAGTCAGGGAAGGTAAGGGCAGGCATTTTCATTTAATTTTTTAAACATACTTCTAGTGGAACAAAATCTTAATTTGAGAGTGATTAGAACACACATCTAGTGGAAAAGGCAAAAGACAATGGAAATATAATGCCTAAATCCATGCAAGATGATAAATAAAACAATTTTTTGTTCCTTTTCATATTTAAACACAAGCTGAGATAATGACATTACCTGAACACAGAGCCCAACCTAGCTCCCATTTCAGAAGTGCTATCAGAATCTGGAGAAATGGGGCTGAAGGTAAGGAACGATAGGCAAGTGGACTTATGAAATACAATTCCACTGTATTCTGGCAATTTTTAGATATATCCTTTCTCCTCTTCTTTCTCCCTAAAAAGGGACCCATGCATAGTCACATACACCAAAAGGTGGCAGGTTCGATTCCTGATCAGGCACATACCTAGGTTGGGGGTTCAATGTCCAGTCAGAGTTTGTAGGGGGGCAACAGATGGATGTTTCTCTCTCTCTCTCTCTCCCTCCCTCCCTCCCTCCCTCCCTCCCTCTCTCCCTCTCTCCCTCTCTTCCTCTCTCCCTCTCTCCCTCTCCCCTCTCTCGTCCTCCCTCCCCCTTCCTCTCTTTCTAAAAAGACAAATCAATAAAAACATATCCTTGGTTGAGGATAAAAACAATGGAATATTATGCAGCTATAAAAAAGAAGGATCTCTTACCCTTTTAGACAGCATGGAGGGACATGGAGAGCATTATGCTAAGCAAAATAAGCCATTCAGAGACAGTGAAGTATCACATGATCTCACTTATATGTGGGATCTAATCAACCAATGAACAAAATAGATCCAGAAGCATGGAAGCATGGCACAAACTGATGGATCTCAGAGGGAAGGGGGCAGAGATTAAGCAAGGAATTTATATACATACTAGTGGTCCGGTGCACGAAATTTGTGCATGGGGGTGGGGGGGACCCTCAGCCCAGCCTGCACCCTGTGAGATCGGACATCCCTCTTGCAATATGGGACTGCTGGCTCCTAACCACTCACCTGCCTGCCTGCCTGATAGCCCCTAATTGCCTGATTGCCCCTAACCCCTCTGCCTGCCTGATCATCCCTAACTACCTCTGCCTGCCTGATCGCCCCTAATTGCCCTCCCCTGCCAGTCTAATCTCACCTCCAACTGCTCTCCCCTGCCGGCCTGATTTTGCCCCCAACTGCCTCTGCCTGCCTGATCATCCCCTCCAAGTAGAGAAAGAGGAAGAGGGACACAGGGAGGCAGGGAGGCTTGGAGGACTGCTGAGAAAAACAAAGAGAGACAGAGACTGGGCGAGATCAGGCTGGCAGGGGAGGGCAGTTGGGGGCAGGATCAGGCCGGCAGGGGAGAGCAGTTGGGGGTGAGATTAGGCTGGCAGGGGAGGGCAGTTAGGGACTACCTCCCCCGTCCCTGTCTCCACTGCCACAAGTCCCCACCCACCAGAGCCTGCTGCGTGCACAGCCTGGGCATTAGGTCAAGTCTCTTGGTCGTTGCGGATGTGACGGACCCAGGGTTTTTATATATTAGGAAGAACACAGATAGTGTGGTGAAGGCCTGAGGTGGAGTAGGAACTGGGTGGAGGAGGTCAATGGTGGAAATATGGAGGACGTCTGTAATGCTCTCTTCAATAAAGATTTTTAAAAAATAAAAAATAGCACTTTATTATGTTATGCTTGACATGTAAATAGCTGTGCATATTTACTAGTAATGTATACAACTCAGTAAGTTTTGGGATAACTGCATACCTGTGAAACCATGATCTCATCATGAGCATAAACATATCTGTCACCTTTCAAAGTTTCCTCCTGCCCTCTTTATTATTACTTTTATATTCATGTTAAGAACATTTAACATAAGATCTACCCCTCTTAGCAAATTTTAAGTCTACAGTACAGTATTTTTAGCTATTGGGCCTATAATGCAGAGTAAATGTCCAGAACCTATTTACTTGCATATCTGAAAGTTTGTACCCTTGATCATCATCTCTCCCCCACAAGCCTCTACTTCTACTCTCTGCCTCTATGAGTTTGACTTCAGTCTTATGGTGTTGTTTGTATTGTGGTGTTGTTCTTGCAGACTTGGATGTCATCGAGTGCTCCTTGCAGTTCCCGGATGACAATTACTCGTGGTGGGACCTCTTCATGAAAATCTGCGTCTTTGTCTTTGCCTTTGTGATCCCCGTCATCATCATCATCATCTGCTACACCCTGATGATCCTGCGCTTAAAGAGCGTCCGACTCCTCTCTGGCTCCCGAGAGAAAGATCGCAACCTCCGGCGAATCACCAGGCTGGTCCTGGTGGTGGTGGCCGTCTTCATCATCTGCTGGACCCCCATTCACATCTTCATTCTCGTGGAGGCGCTGGGGAGCACCTCTCACAGCACGGCTGCCCTCTCCAGCTATTACTTCTGCATCGCCTTGGGTTACACCAACAGCAGCCTGAACCCCATCCTCTATGCCTTCCTCGATGAAAATTTCAAGCGGTGTTTCAGGGACTTTTGCTTTCCAATTAAGATGAGGATGGAGCGGCAGAGCACTAGCAGGGTCCGAAATACGGTTCAGGATCCTGCTTACGTGAGGGATGTTGATGGGATAAATAAACCAGTATGACTAGTCGTGGAGATGTCTTCTTACAGTTCTCCGGGAAGAGAAGAGTTCAATGATCTAGGTTTAACTCAGATTACTACTGCAGTCTGAGGTGGAAAAGTAGAATTTCTTACAAACTTTTAGAAATCTCATGGTCTGAGGTCATACATGAGGCTCTGGTAGTGACCCAGGTCAATGGAAGCATCAAGGCTGTAGGGATTGAGTACCATCGAGCGAGCAAATACAGCCCCTCAGAAGAGTAGGGAAGTTAGGCTGGTTTCCAGTTCCTCTGATAAACAAGAAACAAGCCTTTTTCTTCTGGTTTCCTAGATTTACTTCAGGACTCCGCTGCTGTGGGCTTCCTATGCAATGTGGTTTCAAAAGCGCTGTATAGAAAACAAAGCAAAAGAAAATGTTGGTTTCACAGCCTAGTGGGCATCCAGTCCCGATGCTTAACATTGACAGTAACAACGATAACCATTTCCAGAGCCGTGCCCAGCTCACTTTATGCTACATGGACGCAAATTGTGTGGTGAGGATTCTACCTTAATTTTGACTTGGACCCATACCTGAAAAGTCTGTTGTTCATATATAGCAGAAAATTATCTTGATATTTAAACATATAAAAGATGGGTTGCAATATAGTTTAATTCCCCGAAGAACTATATTTTTAGCATGCTATTTAGAGAAATAATCTCATGATAAGGCGTGCCCTGATGCTAAGAAACATAAATTGGTTTAAATATCACCAAAAGTATATACAGTTCCATCTGTAAATAATAGTATATGTGTAAACAAAGAATGGGTTTGCCATAAAGCCAGGCAGTTGCTTGAGAGCATGTTAATAATTTCCCCGAGTTATTTAGAGTGATGCTGAGACATTTTGCTGCAACATCAGCTTCTCTCTGAGAATCAGTCAATGGCGCATCTCTTTGTGACTCCCCGAGCACCAATTAGTCCTTTATAGTGTCCATAACTCCAAAGAATATTTAACTCACTCCCAGGTTGTAGCCTTTGCCGAATCTAGTTTATATGCAACATCTCTTTATGAATATATACCTATTACCATATTTTCTGTATCCGTGAAGGGAAGGCATTTTGCTCATGTAAATCTCAAGTTATTCTTCTGTGGCTTTCGGTGGAAAGTAGAATTGGTCCTTACTGTGAGCTGAATGAGGACATTATGTCACTCGTGGTGCCTGGACACCCCTTGCACTGGGTTCTGAAGAGCATACCTGAGAAGATAATGCCATGAGCATCACATTTAGGGCAATTTTGCTGAAACTTTCAGATGACATATAAATTCCCCTCCCTTTTCCTGGAAATTATGGTTTCAGAAGAAATGGCTTTTTTCTGTCATTTGCCTGGGCAGAAAAGGGGATAATTTAAAAATAACACTCATCTTTTCTTTAGCCTATATGTTATGTTATTAGGACAGGACCCTTTGAAATTTAATTGGAAAATCAAAGGTATGGACCTATAGAACTATACACATCACTACTTCTGTAAGTTCTGTTCACTGTGTGTGCTCTTTCTCTTGTGTATATATTCTTTTTAGATTGAAGGTTTTATATGTGGCTTCAGAATTTTAATATGATGATGTTTGTCAATTAGTTAGTCAATTCCAGGTTTTCATGGCACCTAATCCATGGCAGCAAGGTGGGGTTTTTCATGATAAAAACATAGAGCTCTGCCCAGTCACAATGGCTCAGTGGTTGAGCATCGACCTGTGAACCGGGAGGTCATGGTTCAATTCCCGGTCAGGGCACATGCCCGGGTTGTGGGCTCAGTCCCCAGAGTGGGGTTTGCAGGAGGCAGTTGATCAATGAATGACTCTCTCTCTCTCTCATCATTGATGTTCTCTCTCTCTCTCTCTCTCTCTCTCTCTCTCTCTCTCTCTCTCTCTCCCTCTCCCCCCCCCCGCTTCCTCTCTGAAATCAGTAAAAAATGTTAAAAAAACAACAACATAGAGCTCCTTTGAACATTTCTTAAATTGTATCAATTTTTCTTATGTGTTCTTGTAGCCTTATAAATAAAAGTAGATAGAAATGGGTTAAATATTGGTTGACATTCACCCCACGGCTAAAAATCTTGGGTATCATACAGGAAGGAGATCTGTATAGCAAATAATTTCAGAAATAAACCCTACTGATGTGGGAAATATAGAAACCTCTTTACAACAGTAAAACCCAAAATGCTAACAGGGATATAAAATCATGGAACAAGCTTACAGTAATGCGTTCTCTTTAACTTAGACCACACATGCCTTCATAGCACCAGTTGCCATTATTAGAGCCTGAGCTTTAGCCTGGGTATCCTCCATCTCTTCTAAGTTTGCAGCCCAAGGAGAGGGAAGTAGCTCTAAGTGACCCTGAGGGGTGTTAGACGCTTCTCCGTTATTGTTAACACCCATCTCCCCAAAATGAAAGAGGAGGGAGGGTGGCTATGTCATTTAAGGGCACTGCATTAAACAATGATAAAGTGAATCATGTGTGTGAGGAAAAATATCCTACAAACGTGTTTCTCCATTAAAAGTGTGTATGTGCACAAGACTGAGTGCATGCATGAATGGGTGAAAGTGTGTGTACATGTCTCTCTGTGTGTGTACTGTCATGAAGCAGTGGTTGTATTGCGATTCCTTCATCATTCCATACAATACATTTGTCCAAGCCCAGCTATGTCCCATCTCTTCATGCTCCTGTTCTCCCACTGCAGCAAGGAGGGCACTGCTCCCTGTCTCTTTGAGACTAGAGCTGCATGTATCCTCGAGTTAACTCTCTACATGACCTCCACCTTCCAACCTGGGTAACAGCTTCTGTGAGACAGAATCTAGTAAGGGGTCAGAAAACATTCAGAAAAATGAAACAGATATGCAAGAGGCATGCGGGTGAAAAAACCCATAATCCTAACTGGGAGGAGGGTATTTGTGTCTCAGACTACTCTTAGGAACCTAGGAGCATCCCCGACGCGGAGAGTGTAAGTAAAAACTTTAGGCTTTATGCTAAAAAAGGAAGCATAGTTTAAAAAATAGTTTTGAGAAAAAAAGAACTATTCACATAAATTTTAAGGAAATGGCTCCATTCTATGATGCATTACTGAGAAAAGTTCTTAAATTTGTAAACCATTATCAGACAATTTATGCGTGTTTCTTCTAGTGTTGGGACGTAGTAAGATGAGTTACTGAAAAAATAAATACGTTGGCTGGCTTTACATTAGAGCTGTTTAAGGAGAAAACTGTGACAAGTTTGTATGTCCATTCAATAAGATTTATTTTCTAAGCAAGAGCCATTTGGAAGATTCAGCATAAATATGGAGATCTCATCCCTAAGGTGATTTTATTCTCTGCAAGAAAAGTATATTCATATATCCTTTACTATGATGTTTATTATTCACATCTTGTTACTTTTAAGATGATAATTATGCATTGTATATATGATTGTGTGCCTTGCAATAAAATAAAAATTGTGCTGCTACAATTCACAGCAGAGGATTTCTGTGCTAAATAATTTATTGTTTAATACCTGAAATGATGCTGCACTGAAGCAAGAATAATGTTAATTGTTACTTTAAACTATGTACCATATCTTTAACTTTCCATTCATGATAATTCTGTGGATGATCAATAGAAGGACCAAAAGATGCAGGAATCTAAGCAATGATCTAAAATTTTTAAACCTATAATTTGCTTAGGAAATTTTACCTGTTTTCACAGCAATGCTGCCAAGATCCCAGGAGCAATGTTATATGGTACCTTTCCGATGAAAAACCACATGTCCACTAGGAAAATATACAAAATTTAAAATCAAACTGTCCTGCCAATAACAACATAAACAGCCTTGAAACACAAGCAGCCTTCTGCTTCTGCTCTCAGTACAATATAGCCACATCACTGCCATGAATGACCTGTTTCTAAGCCTCGTGGAATTGTATACTCAAAGAGCAATGTAAAAACCAGCATCCTCCTGGTTTTTAAGATATATGCAACCGTATGTTTATTGCAGCATTATTTACAATAACCAAGATGTGGAAGAAACTCAAGTGCCTATCATTATAGATGGGATAAAGACGAGGTGGAACATGTATATAATGGAATATTACTCTGCCATAAAAATGAATGAACTCTTACCACTTGAGACAATGTGGATGGACCTAGAGGCGATGAAGCTACATTAAATATGTCAGACAGAGAAAGACAAATAGCATATGATTCCACTTAATCTAAAGAACAATATAAAACAGACACAGACTCAGATGCAGAGAATAAACTGACATTTGCCCTATGGGAGGGGAGATGGAAGGCTGCATAAAAAAGTTAAACAGATTAAGAAGTACAAATTGGTAATTATAAAATAGCCATGGGGATGTAAAGTACAGCAATATTGTAATAACTGTAGGGTATCAGGTGGATACTTGGATTATCAGGGCATCACTTTGCAAATTCTATAATTGTCTAAGCACTATGCTGTACACCTAAAACTAATATAAAATAATATTGAATAGTCACTGTAATTGAAAAATAAGATTAAAAAATTAAAGTAAATGTGTTAGGAAGAGAGTGGCCACAGCTAGTGTTGTCTCAATTTCCCTATTTCATTCCCTTTCTGCGCCCATTTAAAAAAAAATCTCTTGAAATAAAACTTCTGTTGTTAGCCCTAGCTGGTTGCTTAGTGGTTAGAGCATTGGCCTTTGAGCTGAAGTATCTTGGGTTCGATTCCGGTCAAGGGCACGTACATTGGTTGCAGTCTCAATCCCTGGTCCTGATTAGGGCATGTGCTGGAGATAATCAGTTGGTGTGTCTAGATTCACATCAATATTTCTCTCTCTCTCTCTCTCTCTCTCTCTCTCTCTGAATATATGAATGAACAAATGAATTATGTGAAGTAGGAAATGCATGGTGCTATGGCAGTAGAGATATTCTGAACCATTTCCTAATGGAATAACCTTATGTTATGTTCTTCTCACCTAGAAAGTAGAAGTAATAACTACCTTTCAGGATGATTATAAAGAGATGATGATATAATTTATATTCAAATGATTTATAAACAATCAACCTCTCTACAACAATGTTATTATTAACCTGCTAAATAATGATTCAGAAACTTTTCTGGAAACCAAAATTAAGATTCCCTAGTGTCTTTGTCTTATAGTGAATTAAGAAGTGTGACTAGAGCCAATTATTGCCTTTTGGAAACTGTGCTTCAACTAAAATCTGTATGACCTAAGGGAAGAATTAAATTCAGAAACTTTAATCTCACAGTATTGAATTATGTTTGGCAATATCTGGTTAGATGTGTATGTCAGATAACTTGGTAATTGTTCAATCAAAATCCAGAGAGATTGCTTGGGCTAGAATTCAAAGGGTTTTTCTTGAGACCAAGGTTTGCATTGTTGGACACAAAACATTTTCTTAATAACATCTCCATGAGAAAGCAATCTTCTTTTTCCGAGAAAAATCGTTTTTTGGAGAAATCTTCTGTTTGTTGTTAAAACCCTAAGCCCACTAAATGTTTAAATGATCATCTGCTGAGAGATTTCTTTCCAAACTGTTTTCCTTTAAATGTGCTTTCATGTATTATAGAGCCCTTAGACAAAGACGGTTTTACCCAGAAATTTTTAATGAAGTAAATCACTACAATAAAAAAAACAGTTAGTTTTGGCATTGCCAACAAACCACAGCAATTCTAAGCTTTTGCTGTTCAATTAAACTTAATTTCACCTTAAACTCAATGAAGTCTCGCCCCAGCCAGTGTTCAGTGGTTGAGCATCAGCCTATGAATAAGAAAGACCAGGTTTGATTCCTGATCAGGGCACATGCCCAAGTAGCAGGCTCGATCCCTAGTAGGAGGCGTGTAAGAGGCAGCCGATAAATGATTCTCTCTCATCATTGATGTTTCTATCTCTCTCGCCCTCTCCATTTGTCTCTGAAATCAATAAAAATATATTTTAAAAAAACAATCAAAAGCCCTAGCTGGTTTGGCTCAGTAGATAGAGCATCGGCCTGAGGACTAAAGGGTCCAGGGTTTGATTCTGGTCAAGGGCACATGCCCAGGTTGCAGGCTCGATCGTCAATGTGGCATGTGCAGGAGGCAGCAGATTGACGATTCTCTCTCATCATTGATGTTTCTATCTCTCCCTCTCCCTCCCTCTCTAAAATCAATAAAAATATTAAAGAAAAAAAAAAACAACAAAAACCTCCATGAAGTCTCAAGCACACTTTACATATAGAAACAGTGGCATACTGAACTCATTAGTGGCAAGGAGCAAACTTAATGCTGTGCATTTATACTTCCAGAAAGGACTACTTCGTTTCCATGGCACTCCATGGTCCCAGCTTCCTACCTCTGCTGGCTTTAGTGGAGTGAAGTCAACTTGTAAGACCAGAATGCTTCACAGAAACCGGGAGAAAGGGCATCTCATAAGATTCCTTTGTTGATTTTATTCCATTGTGCCTATTCCTTGAGCCCCCTCTGTTTCCCCACTGGAACACAGCGCAGACTCTCCACCTCTGGTTACTGAACCACCTTTCCTTGACTTCGCAGTCAAAAGAAAGCTATTGTACAAGTTCCTTTCACCTTAAAAATTCGGAGAAGTACATGTTCACTCACTGCCTGGTTTTTAAAGCACTGTGTCTTTAATTTCACACAACCTGGCTTCTGCCCCATAACGCCGGTTCTGCACAGTATTTCACAGGCTACAGGGGACTGAGAGATGACCTGTTAACTCCCATGCACCAAAGAGGGAAGTTAAGGCCTGACTAGGGCTTTTCTTCTACACACAGTCGAGGTGTGTTACCAGTACCTGGGCATCTGCATGCTCCCATTGGACGGCCCTCCTTCTTCTCAGCTTCTTTACATGCTTACATGCTACTGTTGCTCTCTTCCTCCACACTCCACACTGCTGAGCTCCTACCTCACAAGTCCCATTTTGTGCTCCCTCACTGCACCCTGTCTATGGGCCTTCCGCTCAAAGCTGCTTCTTTGTGTCTCCATATCCCTCTTGACCTTTTTATCTCTCTCAGCTTTTTAAAAATTCTCAGCCTAGGATATGCTTTTGTTGATGAGAGAGAGAGAGAGAGAGAGAGAGAGAGAGAGAGAGAGAGAGAGAGAGAACATTGATGAGAGAATTGATTGATATGAGAAAAACATCAATCAATTGCCTCCTATACATGCCTGACTGGAGGATTGAACCTGAAACCTAGTTATGTGCCTTGACAGAGAATTAAACCCACAATTCTTTGGTACATGGGACCCACACCCCAGCTAAATGAGTCACCCGGCCAGGGCTCTCAGCTCTTTTTGGATGGATCCCAAAAGTCTGCTGGGGCTTTGACCTAGTCTTTACATTTTAATTTCAAAGTCCACTATCTCAAACCAGTCTTCTCTTCTTCCCAAACACCCTCTCCCTGGAAAACTCCTGTTTCTGTCACACTTACCATAATTGCCCCAGTCACTAAGGCTTGAACAATTCATGGCAGCCTTGACCCGGCTGCTGCTTTTCCACAGCCAATCACCGAGACCTATTAGCCTGCCCTTTATTGTGTGACTTAAAATCTTCTCTTCTTTTCCACCTTCCTGTAGTTCAAGTGCTTACTTCCTGTTTGTTTTCTCATCCTTATGTTTCTCCTGTTCCTCCCCTTCTTTCCCCCCCAAAAATTCTACAGCCACTGCCAGATTAGTCTTATTCACAAGTTCAGGGTAACAATAACAGTTAACCCTTTTGAGTGGCTCTTTATTGTGAGGTATACATATTTTACTTCAGTTCATCCTAACAAAGACCCTATGAGGTAGATACTATTAGGTTGATTCCCATCTTACAGGTAGAAAATTAAGTCTCATGGAGGGCATACAACTGGCCAAGTTTACACAAGCATAAGTGGCAAAGCCAAGATTCAGAATAGGTCATCTGTCTCTGAAACGCATGGGCTTGTCTCCCACACCAGAGTGGCCTGGGCTCTTGGGTGTAGACTTCTCGGTGTGTATACCTTCTAGACTTCCGTTTTGCCCATCACTATGCCTTTCCATTTAGTAGAAGGGGCCCTGAGTCATGTGTGCTCTAGTTCCTGGTAACCATAAGAGCCACAGAGTTCTGAGCCCCACCCCCATGTCTGGGACCCTGTTGACCTGCCTAATTTTTGTTATTTCCATACTGTCTTCCCAGGACACACAATGAAGAATGGCCTGTACGCTGTTCAACTGCTGTTAGATCTCAACCCTGGGACCTGCCTGAGTGCCTGCTTTTATATTGCAGAGTCTTGGGTATAAACCTGGGGGGAACTTTTAGTCTATTCTAATTTGTACTTACAATAACTCTTCTAAGGAACCTTTAGCTCTCCAGTCGCACTCTGCCAGTCTGACCAGTAGTTATGACCAGTAAATTATGACATTTGTCCTAATTAAAGTCCACACTAAGGCTGACTTCCTGAGCAAGCTAGGTCTGGTTCAGCCCAGAACTGCTTTCATGTCCCCCACCTCTTCCTATTTTCCAGCTTTTTCAAGGGACTTCCCACATTTTCCCAGCTCTCCCAACGTAAAGGATGTGCATTGGATCAGGGATTTTCAGGCTTGGCTATGTAACACAATCACCTGAGAAACATTCAACATACAGATGACAAGCCTATGCTGAAGTCCTACTGACTTCAGAACCACCAACTAAGACTTCCTTGAATCCTCAATGCTTATGCATAATAAACAATAATTATTCATGATGGTTTTAGTGTTGTTTTTTAATGCTTCAATGAACTCATAAATTGCATTGGAGATGTAAGCCACCTGGCCCAATGCCTGACAGATAATGGGTTTTCAGTAAATGCTAATTAGTTTCCTCTACTCTTTATTTTAGTCATCACAAGTTTATAGCTTTCATCTGTTTAAATAAACATTTAAATAGTGTTACATCTCCTACATTTCTTCTTGTTCTATAGTTACAGCATCTTTATTTATTTTAACATATTTTATTGAGGAAGGAAGAGGGATATAGAGTAAGAAACATCGAACATCGATCAGCTGCCTCTTGCACACTCCCTACTGGGGATGTGCCCACAACCAAGGTACATGCCCTTGACCGGAATCAAACCTGGGACCCTTCAGTCCGCAGGCCGATGCTCTAGCCACTGAGCCAAACCGGTTAGGGCTAGTTACAGCATCTTTAGTCAAAGTTTCTCTGGCTTACTGTTGACCTAAAATTACCCTTCAAACTCTTTCTTTGATCTTTTGACATTAAACTCATTCATTAGTCTGTATATTAGTCTGTATACAGCATGAAAAAGGACATGGAAACCATAAAAAAGGATATGGAAACCATAAAACAGAACCAGTTCATGGTGGCCCCCACTGAGGAGCCTGGGGCACCATCCATGGTGGGCACTAAGGCCCAAGGCGGAGTGAATGGCCCTTCCCCAGCCCGGCTCGGAGCCTCAGGCCCCAGTGGGCAGCAGTCAGTCTCCAACAAACTGGCCTGGAGCGGGGTCCTGGATTGGAAGATGCCCACTTCCTCTGGGGACACCAAGACCAGAGCGATGCAGTCACTGCGTTGCCAGGACTACGTGAATCCCAGAGAGAACCTGGAAACAGAGCAGTGGCCCCAGAAGCTGAGCATGCAGCACATCCCTGTGCGGTTGCTGATCACACTGGCCCCTTTGATCCGGAAGTCAAGGATAGTCCAGTTCCTTGTCACGAGCAAAAACCTGGAGTCCGCCAAACGTTTGTGCCGCTTCCTGGACAAGGGCTATGCGTCTGCATGCACCTCCCCCACCAGGCCCCCTGCGAACCGCACCTACTTATGCTCCTGGACTCATCCAAGAAGAAAGCCTTCATGGGCCTCCTCCCTGAGGACCAGAAGGGCGTGGCCAACGGTATCCGGAGGATCATCCACAACCACAGGCCGGATAAGCAGCAGAGGCTGGAGCAGCTGGGCAGGATGGGGGCACAGCAGGCCTCCCACCCCCACCCCAGGGCCCAATGTGGAGGACCAGGCACTCCAGCTCTGTGCCCCACAGGCTGAGCCTCAGGGCACTGTGGGGGCCTCTGAGGCGGAAGGGCAGGCCAAGCCTCAGAATACTGCCCAGGACCCCCAGGCACTACCCAAGGCTCCCCTGGAGCAGCTCCCAGCCCACCCTCTTCTGGACCTGTCCTTCCAAACCAAGGAAAGCCTTGAACTGTCGCGGGGAAGGAGCCTAGGGAGACAGGCCCACTGCATGTATTGAGGATCCTGGAGCACAAAAAGGTCATTTAGGGAAACTGAGGAAATCTGAATCAAGATAGACCAGTGAGTGACCTCTCAACAGTGGTTCACTAATGGTTGCAAAGATAGTATACTCACCTAAGATGTTAAGAACAAGGGAGCCCTGGCTGGTTTGGCTTAGTGGATAGAGTGTAGGACTGCGGACTGAAGGGTCCCAGGTTCGATTCAGGTCAAGAGCATTGCGGGTACATCCCCAGTGCGGGGTGTGCAGGAGGCAGCTGATTGACTTTCTCTCTCATCTATATTTCTAGCTTTCTCTCCCTCTCCCTTCCTCTCTGTAAAAAAAATCAATAAAATATAAAAAAAGAATAAGGGAAACTGGGGGTGGGCTTTATAGGGACTCTACTTTGCAATTTCTCTGTAAACCTAAGACATAGAATAATAAAGCTTATTTTTAAAACATCTTCATCTCATATGTGCCCACGTATTCATCACTGACCTTGTGTTTGACCTTGTGTTTGACCTTGTGTTTTTGTGTGCTCTTTCAGAGGTTTAGTGAGCAAACACTAGCAAATATGAATATACCTGCCCCCTCCCCCCTACAGAAATGGTGACCCCTCCCTCCCTCCCTCCCTCCCCTGCTTTCCTCCCTCATTCCAAATCAGGCATAGAGTCCCAGTTCTTATTTACAACTGGGGAGACATTCTTTTTTTTTAAAAAAAATATATTTTATTGATTTTCTACAGAGAGGAAGGGAGAAGGATAGAGAGTTAGAAAGATTGATGAGAGAAACATTGATCAGCTGCCTCCTGCACACCTCCCACTGGGGATGTGCCTGCAACCAAGGAACATGCCCTTGATTGGAATCAAACCTGGGACCTTTCAGTTCGCAGGCTGACGCTCTATCCACTGAGCCAAACCGGTTAGGGAAGGGGAGACATTCTTGGGAACAGTTCCCTGTTGATGGACACTAGCTGTTTCCAATTGTTTTCAGTTCTGACACGACTTCAGGGAATGACCATGGCCATGGCTGTGGACAAAACTATCTGTTGGACACCTTCCCAGTTGTGGGACTGCTCGACCCGCCAGTTTGTAATCGTGGGAGACAGGGCCAGCGGGATTTAATTCACCCGTCCATCAGCGTTCCCCGGGCCTGGAGATCTGAGTGAAAC
Source organism: Plecotus auritus (assembly GCF_963455305.1). Taxonomy (NCBI): domain Eukaryota; kingdom Metazoa; phylum Chordata; class Mammalia; order Chiroptera; family Vespertilionidae; genus Plecotus; species Plecotus auritus. Next base: position 29,527,355 of record NC_137777.1, on the reverse strand, counting down.
TGCCCTGACACCCCAAGTTTGCAGTCCGCAGGGGTCAGGGACCCTGCAAAGATTCCTATGAGTGTGTGTGCACATGTGGGTTCCTTCTCTGGCCCCTTCCAGGGCCTCTGCCCTCCTGCCCCGGGGCAGGAACTAGGGCCCTAGCAACCTGACCCCAAGAATACCTCCCCTTGGTTGGGGAGTGTGGGTGGGAGAGTTTTCTGGAGGATTGTGAGGTTCTGGGATTCCCTGGGGACCGTGAGGGTAGGAAATTCCACCCAATCCTCCAGGTCTGGGGTCAGCACAACCTGCTTCCATCCATGACGCCTCCTAAGGAGACATTAGGATGCCTTAAGGAGCCCACCACCCTTCCTCTAGCTACCCAGGGGCCTCCCCTGCCCTGGATCTCACAGACCTCCCCTCTAGGGGTCGCTCTCCACCCTCTCTCCCTCCCACCCCGCCCCACCACCAGTGCTTGCTCTTACCATAATATTTTCTCCACCTCCTTACACTCATCGCCATTCACTTCCCTTAAGATCCCACCTTCTCTCTCAAACTCTGGGTGATTTAAAAAATTCCTCTCCAGGCACTTTATAGTAAAAATTTTAGATACACAGAAACGTTGAGAGGATTGCACCGTGAATATCCGTACCTCCGCCACCTAACTCTGCACTGACATCTTACTACTAGCATGTCTCCCTAATCTCTCTACCTCCGTGCTTAGGTCCCTTGGTCCATTGAACAGTATGTCCGTCATTTTCAATTTATTATTATTTTTTAGGTAAAACTTACATAGAGCGAACTATGCAAATCTTAAGCGTGTCGCAGTCCGGTTGATTTTAGATGGCACGTGTATTTATTTTAACATATAATGGGGCGGGGGGGGGGGAGACACACTTTTTCCGTTAATGATAGTGACCCCAAGCTTCCTTGAACAAGGACTGTATTTAAATGAGCTGTGCTAAGCGGGGAGGAAAGCGGGGGAGAGGTAGAGATGGGGCGGGGGCTTCCAACAGACTGCCGCTGTCGCTCCCGGAACTGCTGACGCCTCTAAGAGTGACCTCGGCCTGGGGTGCCGGGAGGGGCTGGGGACTCGGCTGGAGTGAGGTTTGCCTGGGACCGAAATAGTGTGCGCGTGAATGTGTGTGTGTGTTTTCAAATGACTGTTCAGTTGCGTGCCCCCTTCCAACTCTGATGCTGGGAGTGTCCCTGTGAACGCAGCACCGGGAACACAGTAGGTGCCCAATAAGTGTTTCCCGCGATCACACATGTGCAGACGCTTTGCAAACACTATACAAAAATCAGAGTTTACTATTGCTAAAAGAATCCCATTCTTCCGTGTCACCCTACCCAGCGCAGTGCTCTCTAGCAAGCCGAAGTGTTTGTTTGCAAACAGACCCGCAGGAGGAGGAAGACCGGAGCCTGGGTGGGCGATCGGGCCAGGATGTCCTCCCTTTCTGACGCTGGGTAGAGAACTCCCGAGTGTTCCGGGATCTGGTGTAGAAAAACAAGACCATAGTTTTGTGAGCATGCGCACAGGGCCGCCGAGCCAGGCTCATTACTATACAGCCGGAAGAAGCTTCTAGGTGCCTCGTTAGCGCAGTAGGTAGCGCGTCAGTCTCATAATCTGAAGGTCGTGAGTTCGATCCTCACACGGGGCACAATACTTTTGTTCCCTCTAGGTCCGTCTCCTGCTGGAGAGGGGCATTTTATTTGCTCGCCTGTGGACTGGGAGACACCGGGCGTCCTCACTTTTCCACCTTGGGGTCACCCTTGTGTCAGCTGACGCTCGGTTCAGCCTGTCCTCTCCTAAGTGCCCGTGCCGGGGAGGTTTCACTGTCTGAAATCTCTCGACTGCCCTGCTGCTCTGCAGGCTCCCGGCTTCTGGGCCGGGGTCGGAGGACCAGTGCGAAGGCTAGAGCAGGCGATAAGCGGGGACGGGGACATCTGCGCAAAAGTAGCCCGCGCTGGGTGGGCCGGGACCCAGTTGAGCCTCGTGGAAGAACCCCATCCTCACCAGCTCCTTGCTGCGGCGCGGGTGGCCCAGGAGGGAGCACCCCTGCCGTCCCACGCTCCACCATTGGCCGTCATGGGGGATATGCAAAGCCCGGAGTTAGCGAGAAGTTCATTTGTCATAAATCCACTCTTACATTCCTCCCCCTAAGCCTTTGGGTACCTTCATTCACATCATGCCCGGGAAATTCTGGCATGTCAATCTGATTAAATGGAGGCCAACCTGAGTCCACATTTCTGTCAATTAACTGTTGGAGTTCCTTCCCATGAGTGTGCCAGTTACCATCTTGCTGCCTGTCAGCTCAGATGCACTCTTCAGTACCCGCACCCCAGTAATGGACTGGCTCTTCAAGCACTTCTCCTTACAGTGTGCACCGTGTTAAGCTGCCAGTAGGGGGTGCTGCAGGACACGTAGGAGCTATGGGCATGGGAGCAATCAGCTCCAAAGTGCTGTTTGGCCTATTCTTGTTCCTGTCTCAGGATTCCTCAGTGGTGTGAGTGTGTAGGGACACCTAGTGGTGCTCTGCCCTAGCCGTGTGCCCAGAGCGCACAGTCTCTCAGTGACTTCCCAGTTCCAGCCCAGGCTCTTTACTGCAGTCCTCCCAACCCGGGCATGGCATGTTCCAGCAGCAGCGCCCTGACACGCTCTGAGCACTTTGTGCCTTCCAGTATTGGTTTGCCTGTGCCCCAGTGGGTGGTTTCCTGTGGCCCTCCTGACTTGGTTAGTGCTGGCCAGCATGCACACCACCCCAACACTCAGGGTCCTGATGCCCTGACCCTATGTGCTTTAACACTACAGCCTTGGATTGCCTGCACCCCAGTGTGGAGAGCGGCTATAGTGTTTGGACAGGTTCAAGCCTCGGACTAATGAGAGGGCACAGTCCTCTCATGGCCATGTGCAAGTCCCAGCTTGGAGGGCAGAGCCCTCCCAGCACAGTTATAGCCAACAGCTGTAGTTGTGAGCTTGATCCTGTGGTCCGAACACGTGGCCTCACGTGCCTAAGGGATATAGGCTGCAAGTAAACAAAGCTTGATCAGATGCATGTAATTGAGTAGGATCGAAACCCACCAGAACATTGTAAACATCTTGACCACGCCCTTACTTTGCCTCGTGGCATCTGCTATAAAATAAAGACGCAGCTTGTAGTCCGTGGCGCTGTCTCCATCAGAGAGCAGCGTCCCACCGAGACCCAGCTTTCATCTTCTTGTCTGTCTTTTCTAAGCCTTTCAGCCGCTCCCACTCAGGGTCACCGAACCTGGCTGAGCTGGCGCGGCACATAAGGCGCCCTGGGGCTGAGTATGCCATGGCCGTGCTAGCCCGCCACAGTAAAGACATTGGGGTAAGGTTGAGGATATAATGTCAAGAAGCAGGGAGCGATAATCAGAAATGCATTTCATGAAATGTGATAACCTTTGAAATGCCAATCAATCACATAGGACCAAAGAGAGCTAGTCAAGTACCTGTAAGGCAGGGACTTTATCAAGAATACTATTGGGAGAACTGTAGGCTCGGAGAAAATGGAGATCAAAGGAATTTCTTCATTTGGTTGAGACTATGTATAACTCACTTTCACTGGATGAACAGAAACTTTAAAAATATAAAATATTGCCCAGCCAGAGTGCTTGAGCATTAACCTATGAACTTGGAGGTTAAGGTTCGATTCCAGGTTAGGGCACATGCCTGGGTTGCTGGCTTGATACCCAGTAGAGGGCGTGATGATTCTATCTCATCATTGATATTTCTCTCTCTTCCTCTCTGAAATCTCTCTCTTTCTCCCTTCCTGCCTGAAATAATAATATATATATATGAACTATTGCTATACAAAGAAGTATGTGTGCAGCTGCAAAACCAATTGAGTAAGGTATAAATTCTAGTAAAAGAGGACCTGAAGTAGAGGTCAGAAACCGGCAACATACAGCTATTGCTGGCTGACATAATCACAGTATTTCATTTTTCAATTGCAGTTGACATTCAATACTATAGTAGCTTTAGGTATACAGCATGGTGGTTAGACAGTTATATACCTCACAAAGTGATCCCCCCAATAAGTCTAGTACCCACCTGGCACCATATTACAATACTGGAGGCCCAATGCACGAAATTTGCACAAGGCGCTTGGCCCTCACAGCTGCGGTGGCTTGCCTCGGCCCTTGCAGCCCCAGCTTCATCCAGAAGGTCGTTTGGCTGTCTGGTCTAATTAGCATATTATGCTTTTGTTATTTAGATCGACTATATTCCCTATGCTGTACTTTATATCCATGAGAATCACAATATTTTAGAATTTGAATGCTTTTATGTGAGCAAACAAATTCTAGTTCACCAAAGTTCCCATCATACCCTATTTACTTTATATCCTGTGACTTCCTGCTGCCAATCATACCAGCCTGAGCCATTAAGGCACGTTTGGAACTACCTGAACATGAACAAAAAATTAGGCTCTTGGGAAACCAATGCCTTGCATGGCGATATTTCAGAACTTTTACTACTGGACAAAAGGAGAGCTCTCTGCTTACTGAAAATATTTTACCATTAAGATATTTTGTGACCACCAGAAAAAAGAATTCCTATTATGTATTGCACATTACTATATGTCAAGCACTGCCCAAGAACTTTGTGTACATTATCTTATTTAATCCTCACATCAAGTCCATGAGCGATTTCCCCCTCTTTTGGGGAATGGGTGAAGAGAAGTAATTCGCCCACGAGGATGAAGCAGCCTGGTGTGGAGCCGAGCAGGCAAAGGGGGAGAGGATTTCTGCAGTCAGGAGAAGCAGAGACGTTAATGTTATGACTGCGGTGTTAGGAGCACAGTGGGATCACTGCAGAGAGGAGATCCCACTGCTGAGGGGTCAGAGGGCAACAATTTCGGCCACACCACACAGTCCATGCTCTAGTTTCTCTCATTCCTGGCTGTACAGGTGTAGAGATGGTTCCTGCTCTTTGTCTCGGTTTAGCTTTAAAATCAACCCTCATCACTAAAGTTACGGAGGTTTATGCTGGTTCTTACAACCTCAAAGAGCCTAACACAAGTTTTAGTATTTGTGGAGAGTGGCTACAGCGTTTGGACAGGTACAATCTGCACTGCTCCAGAGAACAGGCCTTAGTGAGAGACAGGTTTTCAATAGTTCAAGCCTGGGACTAATGACAGGGCACAATCCTCCTGTGGCAAAGCCACGTGTAAGTCCCAGCACAATTATAGCCAAAGGCTATAGTTGTAAGCTTGAACCTATGGTCTGAACCTGCAGTCCCACGTGGCTGAGTGATATGGGGTGCGGGAGATGCAGCAAGTAAAGCTTGATCAGGTGCATGTAATTGAGTCGATTCGAAACCCACGACAATGTTGTAACCACGCCCTTACTTTGGAATCTGGCTATAAAATAAAGACTCAGCTTATAGGCTATGGTGCTGTTGCTAGCTCTCCATCAGTAGAAACCCCACTTTCTCCTCTTGTCTGTCTTTTCTCAGTCCTTCACTGCCCCCTCTCAGGCTCACCGAATCTGGCTGTGCTGGTGCGGCACAAATATCTTCAAAAATTTTTATTGTGAGAAGTACCAGAAGCCATTTACAAGCCAAAAAGCATAAGAATTAAATAGAAGACATAATTTTTCTACACACAATTTTCTATACAAAAGGTTGATCTTTACAGGAATTTAAATCTAAAAATCAGTGTCACTGATTGCAAAATAGGTATTTCTTTGACTCTTTCAAGGTGACCAGTCTATGTGGCCAAAAGATGAGGTGTTTGACATCTGCTACGAGCCTGCGCGGTGAGTCTCTGGCGAAGGTTTCTCACTCTCCCCAGAAGATCCCGTTCCATGGTGTCCCACTGTGTTTTTCTTTGGTTTAAAGAAACTTGAAAACAAAATTTAAAATTAACAGTTTAATTTTCTGATAGCAATGAGACAGCATTTATTTTAAAGGTAAACATGTTGTAAAAATCTGTAATGAAATAAATAATAAAAACCAAGTTTGTTAAATAAAAGCCTGACATACTACCTGGTCCTATGTGGTTCCATTCACAAGCTAAATGTATATTTGTTGAATTGATGAATGCTACCGGACAATTTATCCACTTTTGGTTATTAAGCATTTTTTTCTAATTTGGAAATACAACCTTTTAAATTGGGAACAAAGTCTGTCCAAAGAAAATTTGATTTCTTTGTAACAACAGTAAGTTTCCTCACTAGGATGCTTAATGTAATAAAAGGCATTCCAAGTTGCCCAAATTAATATTGTACACACCATGAGCACTTCCCAATGATGAAATAGAAATAAAATGCTTTTAATAGTGGCTAACACAGGGAGAGTCCAGAATCAAGATTAAAATATTACAATGGGTCCAAGTGTCAATCATACTGAGTTAGAGGGGCTAGTAATACTAGAATTTGAAAAATACTGTGGAGAGCGGCTACAGTGTTTGGGCAGGTTCAAGCCTTGGACTGATGAGAGGGCACAGTCCTCTCGTGGCCACGTGCAAGTCCCAGCTTGGAGGGCAGAGCCCTCCCAGCACAATTATAGCCAACAGCTGTAGTTGTAAGCTTGAACTTATGGTCCGAACACGTGGCCCCACGTGCCTAAGTGATATAGGCTGCAAGTAAACAAAGCTTGATCAGGTGCATGTAACTGAGTAGATTCGAAACCGAGAATGTTGTAAACATTTTGACCATGCCCTTACTTTGCCTCGTAGCATCTGCTATAAAATAAAGACACGGATTGTGGGCGCTGTCTCTCAAGAGAAGCAGTGTCCCACCGAGACCCAGCTTTCATTCTCATCTGTCTTTTCTAAGCCTTTCACCACCCCCACTCAGGGTCCCCCTTGGCCGTGCCGGCGCAGCACAAAATATCTTAAAAATACACTTCTCTGAAACTCAGTTACAGCTTCAATTTCTGAAACTATTTTTTTTCTTCAAGCAATATAACTTTTATGCTTCATTTTGCTGCCAAGTAACCAAACTTATCAAATGTCTCCAAGTCAATTTTTGAATTTAGAATTATCTCGTTAGAAAGTCCTGACATGTCAGAAGAGACAAGAGTTGAGAATCTCTTTTGACTTACATATGACTTTTGGTTTAATTCCTGTTCTAACACAGAACTTATAGGTGACATAAGAGTATGAGTTAGCAAAAATGTTTACACAATGCTGGATTCTCATGACTTGTTATTAGGTGTATTTCTTATAA